>NW_024426996.1:50837716-51020341 GCF_017311325.1 Ursus maritimus
TGGGACAATGGGTATGCACATTTAAAATTTTGAGAAGTATTGCTGGCTCAGGTGGCTTTTGTCTTCCAGTATGCCAGTTTTCACTTCTATGGTGGTGTAGTATGTGAGCATGTTTCCCCATATCTTTGACAAATCTGGGCATTATTAATGTTTTAACATTTAGAGAAAAATAATCCAGTTTCAGTTTATGTTTATTTATTTATTTTAAAAGATTTTATTTATTTGAGAGAGAGCAAAAGCGAGAGAGATCACAGAGGGAGAGGGAGAAGCACACTCACCACTGAACAGGGAGCCCGATGCGGGTCTTGATCCCAGGACCCCGGACCATGATCTGAGCCAAAGGCAGCCACTTAACCAACTGAGCCACCCACGTGCCCCAGCTTATCTGTTTATTATTTGTGAAGTTGAACATCTCTTATTGTTTGTTGGTTATTTGCATTTTTAAAATAATTTGCTTGGGCGCCTGGGTGGCTCAGTTGGTTAAGTGTCTGCTTTCAGTTCAGGTCATGAACTGAGGGTTCTGGGTTCGAGTTGCGCATCTGCATCGGGCTCTCTGCTCATCAGGGAGCCTGCTTCTCCCTCTCCTATGTCTGCTGCTCCTCCTGCTTGTGCTCCCTCTCTCTCAAATAAATAAAATCTTAAAAAAAAAATAATTTGCTCTGGTAGCTTTTCATCTTTCTACTCAGCTATCTTTTATTGATTTGTAGGAACCCTTTTATATATAACATATGTTGTAGATATTTTCAAGTTAGTTTGTATTTTAACTTTTGATTATGGCATCTTTTTTTTATGTGGTCAAATCTTTCTTTATGGATGGTTTCTAGCCTTGATAATCTGCTTAGGCTTTCCCTTTGCCAAGATTATAAAAGTAAGTTTAAAAATCTGTTCCTTTTTCCACTTGTATACTCCGCAAGAATCCTTCTGTGCAGGGAAAAGTGGTGTTTAGATCCATCGTTTGGGAGTATGATTAGCTACTAGACTGGTTTGTCATTTCATGAAATCTTTGAACATTGGGAGTACTAGACAGGAAATGTTAAGGAGTAAGGTGAAGTCACTCTCTAAATTGAGGCCAAATTAGTGACCTATATAAAAAGATATTTATATACATGATGGCTGCTCACATTGGAGATAATTGTTAAAAGGTAGAATAGATTGGCTTTCATGCTGATGAAAATTCTTTTCCAAAAGTTTTAATTTTCAGTGTATATTGAATTAGATCATGCTGTAATTTCTTTAACTGTTGTGCTGCCATCAGAGTATAAGGGTGCGGGGAGTGAGAGAGTAGGGTAGAATAAAGGAAAGGAGGGGTGCCTGGGTGGTGCAGTTGGTTAAGCGGTTAAGCGTCTGATTCTTGGTTTGGCTCAGGTGGTGATCTCAGGGTTGTGAGATTGAGCACTGCATGGGGCTCTGCACTCAGCGTGGAGTCTGCATCCCACCCCCCACCTCCGTGTCTCTCTCAAATAAATACATCTTTAAAAAAATAAAGGAAGAGAAAGGGGATGTGACTAGAAGGGATTACTTGGGAAGGAAAGTTAACAGTGCTGAGGCGTGGCAGTATGGAACAGACAAAAATCAGAGAGCCTCGATATAACCAACAACTCCATTTCCTGAACTATGTTTTGTTTTCTTTCTCTTTGTGGTTTTAAGCATTTGTTGTCCTAATACAGGTTGAAAAGCAGCACTGACTTTAACCTGATTATTAATACTGAGTTTTGGTATTTCCATGGTGCACGTGCTGTGCCATGCCGTGCTGTGCAGTGTGCATGTGCGAACAGTCATCACTGTTTGAATGAAGAATCATTTGGTAATTTTAAAAGTGAAACTCTGATGTGAAACGTTCATTTCCTCCAGAAGCAATAAAGTAAGTCATTGTCAACCTCAAACCCAATTTTTTGCAAATTATATGGAAGACTGTGGCTTTCTTTATTGTCCATCTTTCTTTAGCACCTGACACAAATGTCTTAGTTTCATAGCTGCGGTGTCCATTTCGTAAACAGTATTTTTTAGACTTAGATTTTATTAGGATGGGTTTGTGACTTTTGTACATTAAGAAATATACAAAAGAGAACATAAAACCAGGAAAGTCTATAAGCTTATTAAAAAAACCTTCAGGTGCCTGTGTACCTCCTCTGCTTTGTTTATTTGCTTAGACACAAGGCTGTTTGCGTGCGTGTGCGTAACATGCTTATTTGGGAGTTTTGACATTTTAAGAGTATGACATTTACTGCCAGGATCTAGGAAATACTTGTTAACTTTCTTATACTTCACAAGGTACTTTTAACAGGCATTTTCCTCACTGTAATAGATAGGTTGGAACAGGTAAAAAGGATTGAAAACTCAGAAATATAGCCATTAAGGATAGGAAGAGCAGAACACCTGGCTCTTGAACGCCATTCTTAGGAATTCAGATCCTTATTCAGATTTCATTATTCTGTATTCCTTATATCCTTGCCTGGGAGCAGAGGTAATTGCAAATAGAGATGTGTCAGTGATATGAAGGGATAATAGTTCATAAATGAGGGGAAGGGAAGCTTTTTACTGAGCCAAATTTAATTAATTCTCGTAAAGTATAAGTAGTATGAGTTCCACTTTACTGACGGGAAAACAGATTAAGGTAACCTGCCCAAGGTCACACATAAAAATCACTACAGCAGAGAGTCCAACCGAGGCTTTCTGATTCTAAGGTCTATTCCCATTCTCTACAACATACTTTCTTCAAAGCTAAAATCTAAACTAGTAGGGAAGGATATGTATGCAAAAGATAAAAGTGAGTGATTTAAATTGTAAATTACATTGTAAATGTTTCATTATGATTACATTTTAATTCAGTGTAACAAGGGAATAGAGCAATTAAAGAGAATATTGTAATCATCAAAATATTTTTTTCAGAATTTGGAAAAATCATATAAAGAAAAATAATTTCTAAGGTTTTTAGTTATTAAGGTCTTAAATGATCAGGGTTGTGAGAGTTATCCTTCTCTCAGACTGGAGTATAGATCCCCTGGGCAAGGATTATGCTCTTCAACATTTGTCTTCTCCCTAGCTCTGCCTGGAGTGGTGGGATGAGTATATGCACGTATGAACAAGCAGTACTTGTTTCTTGCCTCTTTAGTAATTGTGCTGTTGTTAAGAAAAATTTCACTTGCTTATTTTTTTTTTTAAAGATTTTATTTATTTATTTGACAGAGATAGAGACAGCCAGCGAGAGAGGGAACACAAGCAGGGGAGTGGGAGAGGAAGAAGCAGGCTCGTAGCGGAGGAGCCTGACGTGGGGATCGATCCCATAATGCCAGGATCACGCCCTGAGCCGAGGGCAGACGCCCAACCGCTACACCACCCAGGCGCCCCTCACTTGCTTATTTTTGTCCTGTTTTTGGCCAAATTCTGAGAATTAATATTGTTTTTCATTAGGCAGATTATTTTTAACTCAGGTAATTTTATCAGTTAACTTTTGCATGTGAAATAAATGCTGTTGCACACATGGAACTATCTCATTATGAAGAAATTATTGAAGGTAAACCAGTGTGTGTGTAGAGCTGTCCCTTTTTGTGGTTGAAATTCATATTTTGTGCAGTTCATGTTTGCTTACCCGTGTCCTTTTTTGCTTTTAGGATATTCGGAAATTCTTTGGGGTTATACCAAGTGGAAAGAAACCCGTAACTGAAACAATAAAGAAGAGTGAGAAAACAAAGTCCGCTGAAGAAACTTTAAAAGCAAAGAAAGGAATAAAGGAAATCAAGGTCAGTTTTTCAGATACAATATTGAAGTGTATAAAAAGTTAAATAAATTCAATTCCTAGACTTGATATGTTGGGAGGCTGAGGTAAATATAGATTTCAACTCATTTTGCAGAGGAAGAAGATAAGTGTATTTCTGATTAATGTAGCTGATGCATTTGTTGCTCATTTTTCTGAAGTAGAGGTGGAACCCTTTTTAGTTGTTAAAACTTTGCATTTTGTGACCAAAGTTTGTTCGTAGAGACGTAAGCCCCAAGTGAAAGGTGTTGGACTTCTGGTGACGGAAGGTTTTGGAGGAAGGCTTTATTCTTTTCTCTGTCTTCCTTGGGCCTCAGAGAAGTTAAGATACAGTGTCACTGTAGAAAGCAGGCAATGGCTACAATAGTGTTTCTGAATTATTATTATTCCACTTCCTGTAAAATGTAAGAATTTTGCAACTCTACAGGTCTGTTATCACTACTTCATCTTTTATGTTTTAGTTGTCATGTATTATATCTACGTATGTTAATACTGCACAGTCAGTGTAATAATTTCTGCTCTGAACAGACACAGATTTTAAAGAAATTTAAAGGAAAAAATTGATCTTTTATGTTTACCCACATATATGCCATTTCTGGTGCTTTCATTTCTTATTGAAGATAAGAATTTCTGAATTTCTATGTCATATCATTGTTTTTAAACCTGAAGAGTTTTCTTTATCATTTCTTGTAGTATAGGTCTTTTGGTAGCAAATTCTGCAAGTTTTTGTTTATCTAATAATATATTTTGTCTTCATTTTGAAGGATATTTTTGCTGGTTATAGAATTTTGGATTGGCAGTTTTTTGGTTTAGCACTTTAAAGATGTTCCATTGTCTTTTGGTCTCTTTTTTTCTGGAGAGATATTTGCAGTCATTTGTATTTTCTATTGTACATTATGTATTGTTTTTCTTGTGCTGCCTTTAGGATTTTTATCTTTGGTTTTTAGCTTTGACTGTGGTATGCCTGGGTATGTTTTCTTGTGTGTATGCTGTTTATGGTTTCTGAGCTTCTTGAATCTATAAATTTATAAATCTCACCAAATTTGGGAACTCTTTGCCATTATTTCTTCAAATATATGTCTGCCTCATTCTCTTTCTCTTCTTCTGGGATTCCAACTATACACATATTAGAATTTTGATACTGTCTCATAGCTCATCAAGGCTTGTTCATTTTTATCCTTTTTTGGTCTTCAGATTGTATAATTTCTCTGTTACTGTCTTCAGGTTCACTGACTATTTCTTCCTCTCCAATTTGCTGTTAAGCCTATTTAGTGAATATTTTATGGTGAATATTGTGATTTTCAATTCTAGAATTTCCATTTGTTTCCTTTTCATACTTTTTATTTCTCTTCTTTATGTTCTTGAATGTAGTTATAATAGCTACTTCAAACTTTGTCTTCTAATACTAACATATATTAGGATTTGGTCTCTGTTAAATGCCTTTTCTCTTGAGTCTGTGGTTCAAGTATTAGTTTGGGCTACTGTAACAAAATACCATAGACTGGATGATTTAAACAACAGAAATTTATTTTCTTATAGTTCTAGAGACTAAAAGTCTATGATTCAGGTTCCAGCCAATTCAGTTCTTGGCAAGAGCTCTTTTTCTGGATCATAGATGGCTACCTTCTTGCCAGGTCCTCATGTAACCTTGTTGTGAGCACATGGGGAGAGAGAGAGCTAGTGAGTATGTGTATATACATGTGTGTGAGTGAGCTCTCTGGTATCTCTTGTAAGGATATTAAGCTTATCAGATCAGAGTCCCATCCTTACGACCTCATTTAATCTTAATTACTTTCTAGAGACTCCATCTCCGTAGCCACCGTGAGGGTATAAGGGTTCAGCATATGAATTTGGAGGGATACAAGCATTCAGTCCAAACATTTTGCCAATGGCCCCCTGAATTCATATCCTTCTCACATGCAAAATACATTCATTCCATCTTAACAGTCCCCAAAAGTCTGAATTCATTGCAATATCAACTCCAAAGTCCAAAATCTTATCTAAATACCATTTAAATCAGATACAGGTGAGACTCAAGGTATGATTCATACTGAGGCAAAATTTCTCTTCATCTGTGAACCTGTAAAACCAGACAAGTATGTGTTTCTAAAACACAGTGGTGGGACAGACATAGAATATAGACATCGTCATCTCAAAAGGGGGAAATCACAAGGAAGAAACGGGAGATGGGTCCCAAAAAAGTCCAAAGCCTAGCAGGGCAAATT
The DNA here is from genome assembly GCF_017311325.1 of Ursus maritimus. Taxonomy (NCBI): domain Eukaryota; kingdom Metazoa; phylum Chordata; class Mammalia; order Carnivora; family Ursidae; genus Ursus; species Ursus maritimus. Next base: position 50,843,696 of record NW_024426996.1, read on the forward strand.
CTATTAGATCTTAAAGCTCGAGAAAATCTTCTTTAGCTCGCATGCCCTGCCTTCTGGATCCTCTAGAGCAGTGGTCTCACCCCCACAGCTCTGCAGGGTGGTCCTACTCCCAAGGCTTCTGGATGGAGGCTGATCGTTGAAACAAGGAATAAGACAGCCCTGATGATCTCTGAATCACCGTCATCTCCTTTTCTTGGAGAATAGTGCAGGTTTGTAGTGAGTAGCCTATTGTCCTGTCCTGTAGAATGAAGAAGTCTGTCAGCCTTCCTTCATTTTGTCTTTTTCATTTCGAACTAGCTGTGTTTTTGCTTGTGTAATCCCATCTCTTTATTGAGTGATAGTCCAGCCACACTTTTGGTGTTCTCTTTATAACGTGCATTCTCATTTTGTGCAATATAGACAGGTTGAGTATTTTCCAGATCTTTTAAGTCTTGGTTTGTGTTTGCTTAACAATTCAGTTCATTTCTCTCCTCTTGGATTTTACTATAGAGGACCCAGGCTGCACTTTCCAACATTTTACTTCGAAGTCTCCTCAGCTAAATACTCAATTTTATTGTTCACGAGTTCTATCTTTCACAAAGCACTAAAACACAATTTAGCCAAGTTCTTTGCCAGTTTATAACAAGGATTGCCTTTTCCTCCAATTTCCAACAATCTGTTCCTCATTTCTGTCTGAATCCTTACCAGAATGGTCTTTCATGTTCATATTTTACCAGCATTCTATTTATGATATATATATTCTCTAAGATGATAGAAGCTTGCACTATAGCTCTTCTCTTTTGTCCCTGAGACCTTGCTGGAGTTGCATTTAACATCCGTGTTACAACCAACAGTCCCTTCACAGGAGCCTACATTTACATTTTACAAAATTTTTCTCTTTATGTATTTATTTTGTTTATTGAAGTACAGTTGATACATAGTGTTATATTAGTTTCAGGTGTACAACAACATAATTCAACAGCTCTGTGTTACGCTATGCTCGCAAGTGTAGCTGTCATCCATAGCTATACAACACTATTACAATATCACTGACTGTATTCCTTATGCTATAACTTTCATCCCCATGCCTGATTTGTTTCATAACTGGAAGCCTGTACCTGTCACTCTCCACATCCCTATTTGCCCATGCCCCCAACCCCCTTCTCTCTGGCAACCACCAGTTAGTTTTCTGTATTTATGGGTCGGTTTCTGTTTTGTTCATTCATTTTGTTTTTTTAGATTCCACTTACAAGTGAAATTATATGGTATTTGTCTTTTGCTGTTTGTCTTACTTCATTTAGTATAATAATACTCTCTAGTTGTCAGAAATGGCAAGATCTCTTTCTTTTTTATGGCTGACTAATGTGTGTGTGACATCTTTATTGATGGACATGCTTTCATATCTTGGCTGTTGTAAACGCAGTAAACATAGGGGTGTATGTATCTTTTTGAATTAGTGTTTTTGTTTTCTTTGGATAAATAGTAGTGGAATTACCAGATTGTATGCATTTCTATTTTTAATGTTTTGAGGAGCCTCCATACTATTTTCCACAGTGGCTGCACCAGCTTACACTCCCACCAACAGTGCATGAGTGTTTTTTTTTTTTTTCTTCCACATACTCACCAACACTTGTTTCTTGTCTTTTTTATTCTAGCCATTCTGACAGGTATAATGTGATATTTCATTGTGGTTTTGATTTGCCCTAATGATTAGTGATGTTGAACATCTTTTGATGTGTCTGTTGGCCATCTGAAGGTCTTTTCTGGTTCTTTGCCCATTTTCTTAATCAGATTATTGGGGTTTTTTTGGTGTTGAGTTGTAGAAGTTCTTTATATACTTTGGATATTAATGCCTTATTGGATATATTGTTTGCAAATATCTTCTCCCATTCGGTAGGTTGCCTCTTCATTTTGTTGATGGTTTCCTTTGCTGTGCAAAAGCTTTTTATTTTGGTGTAGTCTCAATAGTTTTATTTTTTTCTTTTGTTTCCCTTGCTGAAGGAGGCATCTAGAAAAAGATTGCTGAAGGCCGATATCAAAGAGATTACTGCCTGTGTTTTCTTTTAGGAGTTTTATGGTTTCAGGTCTAACATTTAGGTCTTTACTCCATTTTGAGTTTATTTTGTTTATGGTGTAAGAAAGTGGTCCAGTTTCATTCTTTTGCATGTAGCTGCCGATTTTCCCAGCACCATTTGTTGAAGAGACTGTCTTTTTCCCATTGTATATTTTTGCCTCCTTTGTTGTAGATTAATTCAATATATAAGTGTGGGTTTATTTCTAGGCTCTCTTGTTCTGTTCCATTGATCTAGGTGTCTATTTTTATGCCAGTACCATACTGTTTTGATTACTGCAGCTTTGTAGTATATGTTGAAATGTGGGATTGTGATAACCTCCAGTTTTGTTCTTCTTTTTCAAGATTGCTTTGGCTATTTGGGGTCTTTTATGGTTCCATACAAATTTTAGTATTTTTTGTTTTGGTTCTTTGAAAATTGCTGTTGGCATTTTGATAGGGATCGCTTTGAATCTGTAGGTTGCTTTGGGTAGTATGGATGTTTTAATAATATTCTTCCAATCCATGAGCCTGGAATGTCTTCATTTGTGACATCTTCAGTTTTGTTCATCTATTTTATAGTTTTCAGAGTACAGACCTTTCATCTTCTTGATTAAATTTGTTTCTAAGTATTTTCTTCTTTTTGGTTCTATTGTAAATAGAATTGTTTCCTTAATTTCTATTTCTGATACTTCATTATTAGTATATAGAGATGCAACAGATTTCTATATATTTTTCTGTCCTGTGACTTTACTAAATTAATTTATTCTTATGTTTTTTTGGTGGAGTTTTTAGGGATTTCTATGAATAGTTTGTTATTTGCAAGTAGTGACAATTTTTTTCTTTACCAATTTGGATGCCTTTTGTTTCTTTTCCTTGTCTGGTAGCTATGGCTAGGACTTCCAGTACTAGTACATATATTTTTTAATTTCTTCTTTGGTTTCATCATTGACCAATCAGTTGTTTAGTAGCATGTTGTTTAAACTCCACGTTTGTGGTTTTTTCCCCAGTTTTTTTCTTGTAATTGATTTCTAGTTTCATACCATTATGGTTGGAAAAGATGCTTGATAATGAGTTTAGTTTTCTTAAATTTATTGAGACTTATTTTCTGGCTTAACATGTTACCTGTCTTGGAGAATGTTCCACGTGCACTTGGAAAGAATATGTATTCTGTTGTTTTTGGATGGAATGTTCTGTATATATCTATTAAGTCCATCTAATCTGTTTCCTTATTGATTTTCTGCCTGGATGATCTATCCATTGATGTAAAGGGGGTGTTAAAGTTCCCTACTATTGTTGTAAAACTGTCAGTTTCTTCCTTTTCATCTCTTAATATTTGTGTGTGTTATGCATTTATGTGCTTCAGTGTTGGATGCATAGATATTTACAATTGTTATATCCTCTTGTGGGATTGATCCTTTTATCTTTATGTAATGCCATTTTTTGTTTCTTGTTACAGTTTTTGTTTTAAAGTCTGTTTTGTCTGATCGAGTATTGCTGTTTTTTTAAGCAATACTTGCATATGATACTTGAATACTAATTTTTTTTTTTTTTTTTAAGTTTCCATCTCTTCACTTTCAGTTTGTATGTGTCTTTAGGTCTGACTTGAGTCTCTTGTAGGTAGCATATAGATGGGTCTTGTTTTTGTTATCCACTCTATCAGCCCCTGTCTGGTTTTTTTTTTTTTTTTTTAACCCAGTGTCTTTTGATTGGAGCATTTAGGCCATTTACATTTAGAGTAATTATTGATAGATATATACTTATTGCTGTTTTGTTAATTGATTTCTGATTGTTTTTGTAGTTCTTCTCTGTTCCTTTGTTCTCTTGCTCTCTTTCCTTGTGATTGATAACTTTCTTCAGTGTTGTGCTTGTCTTTATTTTTTGTGTATCTATTATAGGTTTTTGGCTTGTGGTTATCATCAGGTTCCTATGTAACATGTGGTAGTCTGTATTACATTGGTGATCACTTAAGATCGAACACATTCTAAAACAACTTCATTTTTACTCCCCTCCGTCCACTTTTTGTATATATGTTGTTAGGTTTTACATCTTTTTATTATGGGAGTCCTCTTAATTAACTTTTTAAAATATAGCTGATTTTACTACTTCTGTCATTTAACCTTTATACTAACTTTGTAAGTGATTGCTCTACTACCTTTACTGTGTTTGCTTAGTGAATTTTCTTTTTCATAATTTTCTTCTAATTAGAGCCTTTTTTATCCACGTAAAGAAGCCCTTTAACATTTCTTGTGAGGCTGGTTTAGTGGTGATGAAATCCTTTAATTTTTGTTTATTTGGGAAGCTCTTTATCTCTCTTCTGAGACCCCTATAATGCAACTATTTGTTTGCTTGATGTTTTCCAAGAGATCCTTAACCTGTTCTCATTTTTTTAAAAAATTCTTTTTCCTTTTTGCCGTACAGCTTGGGTGCTTACCATTAGTCTCTCTTCCAGATTGCTGATCTGTTCTGCGTTCTCTAATCTGTTGATTACCTCTAGTGTATTTTTCATTTCATTTATTGTATTCTTCAATGCCCGTCCTTTTTAATATTTTCTCTTTGTTGAAGTTCTCACTGAATTCATCCACTCTTCTCTCCAGTTGGTGTGCATCTCTATGATCATTAATATTTTTTTTTTTTGAAGTTTGAAATGTTTAGCAGATAGCTTGGTTATCTCTATTGTATTTAGTTCTTTTTCTGAGGCTTTGTCTTCTTTCATTTGAAGCACATTCCTCCGTCTTCTCATTTTGCTTGACTTTCTGTGTTTGTTTCTGTGAATTAGGTGGAACAGATATTTCTCGTAAACTTGAAGGAATGATCTTGTGTATGGTCATTCCCTGTGTAGCTGCATGTGCCTGGTGACTTTGGCTGGCTGGCTGAAGTTGTAGCTGGTGGTCCTGGGGTACTCTGTGCTGGGGTGCCCTGGTGGGATGGCCTGAGCTGGGGTGGGTGTGGGCTGGGGTGGTCCTAGGGCTCTCTGCATAGAGGGTGCCCTGGCAGGACTGTTGAAGCTGAAGTAGGTGCAAGCTGGGTGCTCCCGGGGGTCTCTGCGCACAGAGTGCCCTAGTAGGACAGTTGAAGCTGAAATGGGCATGGGCCAGGATGGTCTCAGGGTTCTCTGTGCTGAGGACAGCTGAAGCTGAAGTATATGCAAGTTGAGGTATGCTGGGGTACTCTGTGTAGGGGTGCCTGGTGAGTTGTCTGGATCCGAAGCAGGAGTGGGCAGGGTGGTCCCCAAGCATTGCACGTAGTGGGTACCCTAGTGAGTCATCTGGAGCCAAAGCGGGTGTGTTCTTGGGGAGTTCTGCATCAGGGTTGCCCTGGCAAGTTGTCTGGAGCAAAAGTGATGTTTTGGGGTGCCTTGTGCCTGTGTCACCTTGGCAAGACAGCTAGCACTGTATGGGGGAGCTGACCAGGGATGTCGTGTGTGTTGTGCTGGGGTCACATGGGTGGGGTGTCTAGGGCTGGTGTGAGATGGGTCCTGGGGTTTATTGAGGTGATATGCCAGCAAGTCACCAGGACCCTGCTTCTGTCCATGCTGTCAAGGTGGAGCCTTGACCCCTCCAACCTGGAGAGAGTTCCAGCAGCTCCCCCAGCCATTTCGTGGAGTTCTAGAGCTGAATTCTTTGTAATCTAGTTACTCTTTTAAACCACGGCCTTTTTTCTCTGCCCCAGGGAAGATAATCTTCTTATGGTCCCTCAGTACTATCTGTCCCTGATGCAGTTCACAGTGATGGGTGGGGGTTCCTTTCGTTACCCTGTCTCTGTTTCTCTTGCCTTTCTCTATGTGGTCTCTCTATCTTTTGTTGTGCAGAAGCTGTTCAGTCAACCCTCAGTTCTTCAGGAGGAATTGCTCTATAAATAGGTATAGATTTGGTGTGTCCTGTGGAGGTGAGTTCATTGCAACATCTTGGACCAGAAGTCCTAGGCTTTTTTTAAGCAGGCACATCAAAAACTTTCTAGCCTTCATCATAACCCAGTTCCAAAGCCACTTCCATATTTTAGGTATTTTTTACTGCACAACTCCATTTCATGGTAACAAAATCTGTGTTAGGATTCTCTAGAGAAATAGAATCTAGAAGGAGATTTATTTTAAAGAACTCATGCATGTGATTATGTGGGCTGACAAGTACCTAGACCTACAGTTGGGCAAGGTGGAGACTTACGATAACTGATGGTATAGTTTAAGTGTGAGTCTGAAGTCTTATGAACTAGGAGAGCCAGTAGTTTGATTGTAGGCTCAGGCCTGCTAGACAAGGGTAGTAGGGTTGAGATTCAGGAATAGTTGATGTCCCAGGTTGAAGGCAGACAGGAAGGAGGAATTCTCTTATTTGGGAGAGGGTTAGCCTTTTGGTCTCTTCAGACCTTCATCTGATTGGATCAGGTTCACTCACATTAGGGAGAGGAATCTCCTTTAGTCAGTCTATTGATTTAAATGTTAGATTCATCCAAAAACACCTTTATAGAAACACTAGGATAATGTTTGATGTAATATCTAGGTACTTTGTGGCCCAGGCAAGTTTACAGGTAAGAGGAAGCATCACAGGTCACATTTCCTACTTTTTTGTGTGTATATGTCTGGTTATTTTGGATTTATGTTGAATAGTGTGAATTATATAGTGTAGGCAATCTGGATTCTATTATATTCATCCAAAGAGTGTAAATTCTTTTGGTTTAGCAAGCAGTTAATTTGGCTGAACTCAAACCCTAAGCTCTTGTCTCTGCTGTGGTGGGCAGCAGATGAAATCTTTGTTCAATTCTTTTATCCTTAGCTGGGCACTGGGAGTTGTTCTATTCCTATGTAGTTCAGAAGACAGCTACAGGTTTGGGCTAAGTTTACTGCAGAATTTGAGACTCTCCTTCTGTGGCTCTCTCCCTTCTGGGAGTTAATATAGTTGATTCTAACTCTGTCCTCCAGTCTGGTGGTGTATTTGAATTATAATAGTTCATTTATCTCATTTTCTTGCAAGGTAGTTGCTTGTTCTTATATTTTTCAAATTTCAGTGTAATGAATAGAAGCATATTTCTTTTTTTAAAGATTTTATTTTATTTATTCACCCCCTTTTATTTATTTATTTATTTATTTATTTATTTATTGTGCACATGAGTGGGGTTGGGGTCAGAGGGGGAGAGAGAATCTCAGTGCGGAGCCTGATGCAGGGCTTGATCTCACAATCCTGAGATCATGACCTGAGCCGAAATTAAAAGTTGGATGCTTAACTGACTGAGCCACCCAGGTGCTCCTAAGATTTTACTTTCAAGTAATCTCTACACCCATCCTGGGGGCTTGAACTCACAACACTGAGATCAAGAGTCACATGCTCTAATCAACTGAGCCAGCCAGACACCCCTAGAAACATTTCTAGCTTATAATTGGTTACATTTTTTAAAATCTGCTTTCTTGATGCTTTTTGGGAAAAGTTAAATGTGAGGTTTAGTTAACATCCATTATCTCATATAGATATAGTAAAAGGAAAAGAAATTTCTCCTGTGGTGAGAACTTTTAGATCTACCCTCTTAACAAGTTTCCTGTGTATCAAATAGCAGTGTTAACTATAGTCTCCATGTTGTATATTACATCCCTAGGACTTATAACTAGAAGTTTATACCTTTTGATTACCGTCCTCCAGTTGTACCTCCCCTCACCCCCTGCCTCTGGTAACCACAAGTCTGATCTCTTTTTCTATGAATTTGGTATGTTTTTAAATTTGTTTTAGAGTCCACATATAGGTGAGATCATACAGTGTTTATCTTTCTCTGACTTAGGCAGTGTAATGCCTTCAAGGCTCATCCGTGTTGTTGCAAATGGTAGGACTTCCTCTTTTTTTATGTGTATCACAACTTTATCCTTTCCTGCTTTGATGGTCACATTGGTTGTTTCCATGTCTTGGCCATTATAAATAATGCTTCTGTGAACATGGGGGGTGCAGATATCTTTTTGAGTTAGTGTTTTTGTTTCCTTTAGAAGTATTTCCAGAAGTAGAATTGCTGGGTCATATAAAAAATTTTTTTTGAGGAACCTCCATACCGTTTTTCATAGTGGCTGTACCATTTTATAGTTGCACCAGCAGTCCAGAAGGGTTCCTTTTTCTTCATATCCATGCTGGCGTTTGTTATCTCTTCTCTTTTTGTTGGTGGATCTGGCTTATTCTTCAGTCTAAGTAGGGCATTAATGACATTTTGGGCTGTATAATTCTTTGTTGTGGAAGACTATCTTGTGCACTGTAGGATGTTTAGAAACATCCCTGGTCTACCGTCTACCCATTCAGTCCATCGCCCTCCCCCCCCAGTTATGACAAGCAAAAAATGTCTCCTGGGGGGGGGCGCAGAATTACTGAGCTCAAGTCTAATGAGAAAAAAACAGCTAAGTTATATAGACTTTTTGTGTGTTCTAATTACACTGTGATGTTTACAGGTAAATAGTTCTTGTAAAGAAGATGACTCTAAACAGAAGCAACCAAACAAGAAAAAGAGGATCATCTATGATTCAGGTAATATTTCTTCTGAGGAGCTTTGAACTTTTAAAATAATTTTGTATCCTTCAGAACAGTGTTTTCCAAACTGATGTTCTGTGACACACAGCTCTCTCTGATGTTATAATAGGTCCTCTGAGGAGAGGGCTGTATGCTCAAAGTTGGAAACAGTTTTATTATACTGTAGAACTTATCAGAGCTGAAATGTGTTACTGTGTTAAATGTTTGTTCGGGGGTGGGTATATAATATATATAGCATGTCTTAGACTTACTTTGAATATGGCATATTTATTTTTTAAAATATTCATACTAACTTCTCTTGCAGCTGAGCTTCTTGGAAACTGAATTTGAAAAACAGTGCCTTAGAATATTGCTTTAGAAACAAAGATCTTAAATTTAATTTTTGTGCTTTTAGTCTGGTCCTTTTTTGTTGCATTTAAAATGGGACAAGCACCATATACAATATTTGAATACACTTCTAAGATGGGGAGCGTGTATTTTTTGCATGCCTTTGATGATACGTTAAAATAATGGTAGAATTCAGAAAGTTTTAGGTTTTACTTTTGTGGAGAAGATCCATCTGGTGTGAATTCTTAAAATTAAAAAGGTAAGCATTTATGAATTGTTAGGATTTGACAGTGATAGCAAAGATTCTGACTCCATCCTAAAAATACTTGAGTCTTTATTTTGAGGCTTTTACTGCTGTATATCGTAAGGAATTTGAAATAAATACACATCCCCATTCCCTGGGAGTTTCTTTCTTTTGGGAAACTGGAAATTGAATTGTTTGATGCAGTTTAGGATAATATGAAACAGGATTTATAAATGCATGGTTCCGAGGAAAAGGAAGGATACTAAAGTTTATGAAACTTCTATTTTTGTACTACTTTGTCTTGGTTTGTATTTAAGTTTCTTGGGTGGTTATGTTTTGGTAGACAGACCAGTGCTCCAAAAGATGTCCATACCCTAATTCCTAGAACTTGTGAATATGTTAGGTTACATGACAAAAGGGAAATTAAAGTTGTAGGTGGCATTAAGGTTGATAATTAGATGACCTTAAAGTAGGGAGATTATCATGGATTATCTGGGGGTGGGCCCATTGTAGTCACAAGGAAGGTGGAGGCAGGAGAGGGTGGGGGAGAGCTAGAGAGCGTGAGAGATACTAACTGTGGAAGAAAGTCAGAGAACCAGAGAGATGGCAGCATGAGAAGGATTTTGCCTGATGTTGCTGGCTTTGAAGATGGAGGAAGGGAACCATAAACTAAGGAATATTAGCAATCATTAGAAACTGGAAAAGGCAGGGAAATGGATTTTTCCCTAGAGTATCCAGAAAAGGATCATAGCCCTGCTGACACTTTGATATTAGCCCAGTGAGACCCATATGGGATTTTTAACCTCAGAACTCTAAGATAATGTATTTATGTTGTTTTAAGTCACTAAATTTGTGGTGATTTGTTATGGTAACAAAAGAAAAGTAAGACAAAGGCTTAACACAAGTAGAAGTAACCTGCGAGAATTCACAGTAAGAGTTTTGCCTCGAAATGGGCCTTGAGGAATTGGTTAACAAAATCACTTTAAAAACACACTGTATTTTACTGTTTCTTTTGAGAGTTTTGTTTGATTTTCCTCTCATGTACAGATTCAGAATCAGAGGAGACAGTGCAGGTAAAAAATGCCAAAAAGCAACCAGAAAAATTGCCATTGTCTTCTAAACCTGGTAAAATTCTGCGCCAGGATCCTGTTACGTACATTTCAGAAACAGGTAAGGTACTGAATATGTTTATTGTTCTAGAGAGGAGTGGTGTGTGTTATGTTCTTGAGCTCTTCAGTCTGGATGTACCTCTTTCACTTTCAGTGGAATTTCTGTTGCCTTTTTTGCTTTTTTGGTTTATATTTGTCAGAGGAAGGCTATAATCATTATCTTTGGCATTTTCTGTGGGTTAAGGGCCATTGTAAGGACCAATTACAGGAGAATTAGCCTCGGGATTTTTTTTTAGGTGATTTTTTTTTTTTTAAGATATATCTATTTATTTTAGAGACAGAGAAAGAGATTGTGAGTGTGTCAGCACGAGTGGGGGAGGGGCAGAGGGAGAGAGAGCATCCCCAAGCAGACTCCCCACTGAGGGCATAGCCTGATGTGGGCCCGATCCCAGGACTCTGAGACCATGACCCAGTCCGAAACAAGGAGTCAGCCATTTAACCGACTGAACCACCCAGGTGCCCCTAGGTGTTCTATATTGAATAAGCTGAAGTTCTATCTTGAATCATAAATTAAAATATTATTGGTGTGTTTTAAAACTTCTTTTTTATGTAAGTTTTTTATCTTGCATTCTAAAGTCATAATCTAAGTATATAACGGTTATTCATATTTGTGTTTTATAAAATCTAGCACAGGGGCACCTGGGTGGCTCAGTCAGTTAAGCACCTGACTTTGGCTCAGGTCATGATCCCAGGGTCCTGGGATCGAGCCCCTTGGCAGCTCTGCATTCAGCAGGGAGTCTGCATGTCCTTCTGCCCCTTCCCTCACTCGTGCTCACTTGCTCTCTCTCAAATAAATAAATAAAATCTTTAAAAATATGTAATCTTGCACAGGTGTGACCTGAATTCTTTGTATTCTCTTGTGACACTAAAGACTTTAGTGCTGACTTTTTAAAAGATTGTTTTTGTACTTAAATTTATTTGTTTGATCTGTTTTGAGTGGTCAAAAAGCAAAAGACATTTGTAAATAATTGTACAGTAATCCTAAAATGGTAAAATAGTATAAATGATTGTTTCATAGATAGTATTCATTTATGGTGAGGAACTCTGAAGTGTCACCTGAGGAAAAAAACTCAGATGCGTTCATTGTAAAGTCATTTTGATTCTGGCATTGTTAACTACTAGAGGAGACCGTAACAGGAATGAAAGGTTAGATGTAGTAATCGTCAAATTCACAGAGCCTGTTGAATGGGGTCCTGGATAGAAATGCTTGCAGGGGCCATGAAAGCATCTCATAGGCTACTGATTTGTTTATATTGAAGAAAACCTCTGAAACTATTATTTTTAGCACTCTTTTACTTGTATTGCTAGTGAAGTGAATACACCTGGTTTGAAGAGACAGGGTAAAAGCTACATAATTATTTTGGCACAGCATATTACAACTTATATTCAACAAACATTTATCGAGTGTTTTTTACATCCCGGATACTAGGTGCTGTAGATACAGAAGATGACCAAAGACTCCCAAGTACTGTAGGAGTCGCTGGAGGCAGCGATAAGTAGTCAGGCAGAGTGCGTAAGTGTCAGATTTGATCTGGCCCTTGAAGGATGCGCAGGAGATGGAGGAAAGAACGTGTCAGCTTGGGGAGATGACATTATTTAAGGCATAGCATCCAGCACAGGGGTTGGTATGTTCATAGGACACAGAAGGGACTGCTTGCCCACATGATGGGGAGTGGTGGGAGGTAGAATGAAGGAAGACCTTGAAAGCTAGGCAGATGAATTTAGACGTAACATAGCAGGGAAAAGGGAACCATTAAAGTGCTTGAAGAGAGTTGTGGAATGATGAAAGTAGAATTTAAGGGTGATTGATAGATTGCTAGTGTTCAGGGTGGGATGGAGAATATAGAAATTGTAATGAGGGAAGTTGAGGCATTTACTAGGAGTGAAGTAATGAGAGACGTAAAACGTTTGCAATAGTAAGGGACTGATTTATAAACATTTTTGAGAAATGAGTTACAAATTAGGTGTTTGGATTACCTGTGGTACTATTAGGATAATTGGAGAATTGATGTCATTAGCATGTTTAAGAGTTTTTTTGTTGTTATTTTGTTGTTATATTATTTTCATTTATTTATTTATTTAAGAGATTTTTATTTATATATTTGCCAGAGAAGAGAGAACAAGTAGGGGGAGTGGCAGGCAGAAGGAGAAGTAGGCTCCCTGCTGAGCAAGGAGCCTGATGCAGAGTCCATCCCAGGACCCTGGGATCATGACCTGAGCTGAAGGCAGATGCTTAACTGATTGAGCCACCCAGGCGTCCCTATTTTCTTTTATTTTTTTTGAATAATCTGTACACCCGACGTGGGGCTTGAACGCACAACCTTGAGATCCAGAGTGTCATGCTCTACTGACTGAGCCTGCCAGGTGCCCCTTGTTTTTTTTTGTTTGTTTGTTTTTCTTTGTTTTTTCCCCCCAATTACAGCTTTATTGAGATACACAGTTCACCTCTAAGATTTTAATAGTATTGGAATTTGTGGGTATAGGTCCAAGTTTTCGGAGATATAAAACTTTACTTACAGTTATGGGCTGTTACTTGAGAGTGTGCAGGTACTCATGGTAGATAAATTGGTCGGTAAGTAGGCAATGAAATGGGAAAGAAAGTCCTTGTGTTGTAGAAGGAACCTGAGCCTGGAAGGTCAGAAGCCCTGCCTGAGGGTCCATCTTTGGTTCCCATCCCACAGCTGTTTGAGTCTGTCTCACTTTCTATAAAGCAGAAACCTAATTGAATAGGCTTGTAGTGGAGACTTACTGGAATGATGCATAGGAAAGAACCAGACCCAGTGTCTGAAGGCAGTCCAAAGGAAAGGTGGTCCAAAGGAAAAATGGAAAAGAAAAACAAAAACAAAAGAAGCCCACAGATGAGCTTTGTAGGGTCTCAGAGACATTTATTTGATAAAATTGTTCAAATGATCAAAAACAGAATGTAGGTGACATGGACTATTTTCTGTAAACTTTTTGGTAAGCTGAGATATTTCTTCATTATGGCAGAGGCAGACTGACTCTTTAACCTTTTTGTTCTATTGCTAAATATCTGCTCAGGCACATTGTGCAAATGCACTCTTCTATTAAGAGATCCCCCTCTGAGATCTGGCCACCTTTGTGAAGTTTTGAATATGTGGGAGGGATACTAGAAACAGTATGGTGATAGGTTTATTATGGAACTGAAGGTGGTGTGATCAAGCTTTCCAGTGACACCCTGGAAACGTCAAAGTTAGTGTGCAGACAGCCGTGGCCTTCAACTGTGGATCAGTTGGCTATCCTTATCTTGTGATTTTAGGTACACAGAAGGGTCAGACGATTTAAGCTCTGATTACAGATTTTCTTTAACATGGGATCGTTTATTTTAGACCAGGTATTTTCGAATGTTATTTTCTGAAGAGATATCCAGCACTTTATCTGAAATTTCTGTGAACGTTATCAGTGTTTATGTCATTATGCTGGTGGCATGTACATGGGAAAGTGAACATTGTCCCTTTTTGTAGCTGAAAATCTTGGTGTGGGATGTACCTAATAGGATGTTTGGTATTAATTACATAGTATTCTGTTTTTTCTTAGAATTACGATACAGGAAAAAGCTAGTTCTTTTCTTGCCTGTATTATCTTTTCGTACTTTTTTATTCCTTGAAATGACAGGTGCATGGGAAGAAAAATAAGCCCTTTTTCTTATTTTTCTTCCCTCTATAAGAGAATGAACTGTTAAAAAGCAGTCCATAATAAAATCAGAAATATAAAGAGTTTTAAGAAAGGTGCAGCTTCTTGAAATTAGTAAGTTGGAAAATTCTTCACCTTAAAATAGTTTTAAAAAATGATTTAGTTTTTTTTAAAGCTAAAACTATAGTTTTTCAGTAGTGGGTCATGAATAAATATTCACATTATAAATGTAAATATTTACATTATTAGTATAAGGTTAAATAAAATATTTGTGGTAATAATAATTTAAAAATAAAAAGTCTAACCTAAAATGTATTGTTGATTGGGAGCTTGGAGCATCTTTTGGAAAAGGATTATATGATAGTGATTCAGTTTTAAAACCCTGTTAGTAACAGAAGAAACAGGGGCACCTGGGTGGCTCAGTTTGTTAAGTGGCTGCCTTTGGCTCCGGTCATGATTCAGGGTCCTGGGCAGCCCCACTTTGGGCTCCCTGCTCAGCAGGGACTCTGCTCTTCCCCTGCCCTGTCCGGGTTCGGCTCATGCTCGCTCTCTCTCTCTCTCTCTCAAATAAATAAAATCTTTTTAAAAATTAACAAAAGAAACACTTTTTGCTTCATTATTCCGTTTTATTTTTTATGAACCAGTTTTGGTTTGGTACTTTCCTTGCAGTATAGTATTTGTAGTGTTTAAGAGCATGAGCTCTTGATTCAGACTGGCTGGGTTAAGCTTCATTTACCTTCCCCATGTCTTAGTTTCCTCATTTGTAAAATGGGTATTATTAGTACCCACATCAGAGGCCTTTGTGATGATCAAATGAGATAATCCTTGAAAAGCATTTAAAACAGGGTCAGGCATATAGTAAATGCTCAATAAGTATTAACTGTTAGTTTTACATTTTAATTTGGTTGTATCCCTGCATATGTCTTTAAAGACTATGCTGAAGACATTTTGGTTTTGCTTAAGTACTTAGGACTTTCTATTGATTATGTAGCTGTGCTTCAGAAATTTAGAAATTGTATGTGACCCACTTATGTTGTGGCAGTGCACTGTCCAGTATGGCAACTACCAGTTACTTGTGGCTGTTCAGCACTTGAAATGTGACCAGCTCAAACTGAGAGTATTTTAAGTGTAAGGTACAGATTTCAAAGGATTAGTATGAAAAAGAGGTAAATTATCTTAATTTTTTAGTATTGATTATATGTTGAAATGAAAATAAGTTGGATATGTTGGGTTGAATAAAATATGTTGTTAAAATTAATTTCACTTGTTTCTTTTTTCCTTTTTTTAAATGTGCTTATGAGAAAATTTAAAACTCTCTGTGTAGCTCACGTTTTATTACTGTTGCATAGGGGCTTTATATAAACAACGAGAAAAATTTAGGAAATAACCTTAATTTAGAAAATAACCTACTTCATTCAAGTGCTTTTTTTATATTGTTATACAGTTCTTTAGGCTATATCATACTGATCTTTAGGCTTATTGTTTAGCTCTATGACCTATTTTTCATCATCACTTTTATTAAATCTGTCTTCTATTGATTTTTAAAGTACTTTGATTACATTAATCTCCCAAATTATAGGGAAAGGAAAAAATGACTTATAAACATCTTCATAGCTAACCACTGACTCTAGTAAAATGTTCTTGTAAGTTGGTAAAAACCCAAATACTTGTTGTCCTGGGTAAATATATTTACTTTTAGCTGTTTAATGAAGTGAGAGACCTTGAGTTTTGTTTGGCAAAGATGACCTTTTATTAGGCAGTTTCATCAGGGGCTCGTGTTTGGTTGAGAATGATGGGGGTTTTTCCCTGTCTTGAAAGTCGTTTATGAGTGGTAATTTTAATTGAGCACATAATTCCAAAGACAGTGTTCTTGAAGTTATAATGAGTTTTGGGATGTAAAATGGGAAAAAATTGGGAATGTGGTGGTCTCCAATTCACCACGTAATACTAGTGACCTGTGACTTGGGAAAATAGTAGGCGGAAAATATTGCTGAGGATGTGTGTGTAACAATCTCTTTTGCTGATTTTTAGAGGCATATAGTTTTGTTTACCAGACAAATGGGGATAGATGATGTATAGGATAAAGAACTTTCTTAGATGTTTTCAGGAAAACTAGGGTGATTGAGCCTGAAAATTTCTTTGAAATGAGAGGAAACTAAGAACTGTGTATTACAATTCTTTGATTTTACTTGTTCGAAAATTAATATTGATTTGTACACTAAGACTCTATAAAAAAAACTAAATTTATCATTTTAGGGGATGAGAATTTATATTAATATAACTTTAAATTACCTAAGTAACACATTTAACCACATTCTCACTGAAAAAGAAGTAAACAATTCAGATGAAAATGTTTTATTCCCTCATTCATCCCTTTTGCCTTAGGTAGCTATATAAATAAAAAGTATATACACACATCCGTATGGATATACACACACGCACACGCACTTGTATTTGAGTGGCCTTTTATTACAAAATTTCTGTAGCTTGCTTTTTCATAACTTAATGTCTTTGACTCTCTTTCCCTCCCTCCCTCCCTCCCTTCCTCTCCTTGTCTCCCTCCTTGCCCCTTCCTCAGCTTATGTCTCTTTGTTTCAATACAGAAAGATTCCTATCTCATTCTTTTAAACTTCTGTATGGAATTTAATAGTGTGCATTCAATTTTTTTCATGTTCTTATTTTGGATATTGGATTATTGATGTGTGCACATACCTGTTTATGCTTCATTGCAATGTAATATATTTAACAATAAATGGGTGATTCACAATGAAGAATATGATCCCTTAAAAGAGAATAGTATTTTTTTTAATGTTTTTTTTTATTATATTATGTTAGTCACCATACAGTACATCCCTGGTTTTTGATGTAAAGTTCCATGATTCATTAGTTGCGTATAACACCCAGTGCACCATGAGATACGTGCCCTCCTTACTACCCATCACCAGTCTATCCCATTCCCCCACCCCCTCCCCTCTGAAGCCCTCAGTTTGTTTCTCAGAGTCCATAGTCTCTCATGCTTCATTCCCCCTTCTGATTACCTCCCCTTTCTTTATCACTTTCTTCCCCTACTGATCTTCCTAGTTCTTATGTTCCATAGATGAGAGAAATCATATGATAATTGTCTTCTCTGCTTGACTTATTTCACTTAGCATTATCTCCTCCAGTCTCATCCATGTTTCCAGTTTTCTTCCTGTAAATTATTTCTAGTCATACCATTGTAGTCAGAAAAGATACTTGATAATGATTTCATCATTTTTAACTTATTGAGACTGTTTTGTTGCTTAATATATGATCTATCTTCAAGAATGTTTCATTTGCTTTTCAATGGAAGGTCCTGTATGTATTTAATAAATCCATCTAGTCTAATGGGTCATTTAAAAGTAATGTTTTCTTACTGATTTCTGTCTGAATGATCTATTCACTGATGTAAGTGAAGTAAGGTCACTTACTATTATTGTATTGTTGCCATGCTCTCCCTTTTGTCTGTTAATATTTGCTTTATATATGTAGAAGCTCCTATGCTGAGTGCATAAATATTTACAACTGTTGTATCCTCTTGTTGGATTGACCTCTTTATCATTATGTAATGTCTTACTTTGTCTTTTATTATAGTCTTTTTTGAAAGTCTATTTTTCCTGGTATAAGTATAGCTACACCAACTTTCTCTGACCCCATTTTCATGGGTCATCTTTTTCCATCCCTTCACTTTCAGTCTTAGTGTGTACTTTGATCTGAAGGGAGTCTCTTATAGGCAACCTAATCCATCAGTCTTGTTTTTCTTACCCATTCAGCCACTCTATGTCTTTGGATTGGAAAATTTAGTCTATTTACATTTAGAATAATTATCAATAGGCACACACTTTTGCCATTTAGTTGATTGTTTTCTGGTTGTTCTGTAGTTCTTCTCTGTTTCTTCTTTACTTGTTTGCTTCCCTTGTGATCTGGTGAGTTTCTCTAATGTTATGTTTATATTTCTAGTTGCCCAAAGAGCCGAGGGTCCATTTCTGGGTTCTCTATTCTGTTCCATTGGTCTATGTGTCTATTTTGTGCCAGTACCATGCTGTCTTTGTTATCACAGCTTTGTAGTACAGCTCGAAATCCAGCATTGTGATGCCCCCAGCTTTGTTTTTCCTTTTCAACAATTCCTTGGCGATTCGGGGCCTTTTCTGGTTCCATACAAATTTAAGGACTATTTGTTCCAAGAGAATAGTATTTCTTGAGGTTCATTTTAAGGATGTACTTTACCTACCTATATTATGAAGAATAGATAGGGCTTCCACTTTCTGCTCCAGGGCACAGTGCTCTTATGAGGGTTCCCCCCGCACCTCCACCAGCAGCATTTGTATTTTCCTTTTGGCTTTTACTAACCTTATTGATCAAAGCACCACTAATAATATGTATTTTTTTGAACATGTGCTGCTATTAAGTCAGGTCTTTTCCAGTTTTCAGGTCCAGAAAAGGGGGACTTTACACTTTATTAAATTTCTTTCTGAAAGAAACTCTTACATCTTTTTTTTTTTTTCTTAAGAAATTTAAACAAAATTATTAGAGAGAGCACTCATGCACACCTATGTGGTGGGGGGAGGGACAAAGGGAGAGGGAGGGAGAATCCCAAGCAGGCTCTGTGCCCAGTGTGGAGCCTGATACCAGGGCTCAGTCTGAAATCGACCCTGAGATCATGACCTGAGCCAAAATCAAGAGTTGGACGCTTAACTGACTTAGCCACCCAGGTACCCTGAAGCTCTTATATTTTTATCTTGTTAGATTCCAGGCTTTTGTATCCTTATCCAGTCATTTATTTAACAATACTTAACAATATTAAATCCTCACTAATTTATTTATTCAACAAACATCATGTGTTCACTGTACATAATAGTGTACTGGATAATCTATGAAATAGATAAAAGAATAAAGCATAGGGGGAATGAAACATGAGAGACTATGGACTATGAGAAACAAACTGAGGGCTACAGAGGGGAGGGGGGTGGGGGAATGGGATAGACCGGTGATGGGTAGTAAGGAGGGCACATATTGCATGGTGCACTGGGTGTTATACACAACTAATGAATCATCGAGCCTTACATCGAAAACCGGGGATGTACTGTATGGTGACTAACATAATATAATAAAAAATCATTATTAAAAAAAAAAAAGAATAAAGCATAGTCTTCAAGGGCTTAGAGTTCACTGGGGAGATAAGTGTTTTATATAAAAATTATATAAGGAAAAAATTAACAGTGATAAAAATATCTTCTAAGGATTTGAGGAGAGAGGTAACTTGTATTTTGGAGGTTCAGGAGACATTTCCTGGTGGAGAGAGAAGTTTGAGATAAATGTGAAAGGTTTGGAAGAATTTAACATGGAGATTTAGGTACTGTGTGTACTAGAAAGAGAGAATAATGTGTGAGCTTGGAAATCAATAGCGCTGTTTCATATGCATCATTCATTACTTTCTAACCTAGTCTAGAAAGAGAAAATCTATTTTAAAAATTCATCTTATAAACTTTTACAGATTTACATGATTAATACTACCTAGTGTTGTAGCTCATATGTATTTTTTTAATGAAGAAACTTTTTTTTAAAAAGATTTATTTATTTTAGAGTAAAATAGTGTACAGTGAGTGAGTGGGGGTGGGGTAGGGGGAAGAACAGAGGGAGAGGGAGAATCTCAAGCAGACGCCATGCTGAGCAGGGAGCCTGAGGTGGGGCTCGATTTCATGACCCTGCGATCATAGCCTGAGATGAAACTAAGAGTCAGATACTTAACTGACTGAGCCACCCAGGTACCCTGTAGCTCATATTTCCTTAATTATGGGATCTTCTACATAGGAGTCTCTTACTTTATTTGAAAGTAAAGAACAAAAGGCAGGGAGAATTCTACCATAATAATAAAATAAATTTCATCTTGTGTACTACTATACATTTTTTTTCCAAAGCACTTCTGACTTCGTGGAATGGAATAGCATTATTATATGGCTTATAATATCCATCTCATTTGATCTTCAGATCTACCTAGTATTAGGGACGACTTACTTAACAGAAAGCTTAAGGAAGCAATTTTGAATTCTAAAGTTGCACAAAGTTTTACTGTGCAGTAGTTCTTTGGATATTCCTCATGTACTTATTTTTTCATATCCTCTGATTTCATATCTTCTACAAATTTGATAAACATAGCTTTGTATTTCTTTCCAAAGCATTGGTAAAATTATTTAGTATTAAGAGACAGTTAAAGGGGCGCCTGGGTGGCATAGTGGTTAAGCATCTGCCTTCGGCTCAGGGCATGATCCCGGCGTTATGGGATCGAGCCCCACATCAGGCTCCTCCGCTAGGAGCCTGCTTCTTCCTCTCCCACTCCCCCTGCTTGTGTTCCCTCTCTCGCTGGCTGTCTTTATCTCTGTCAAATAAATAAATAAAATCTTTAAAAAAAAAAAAGAGACAGTTAAACCTTTTCCAAAACTGACATGATCTATTATCAGCACCTTGGATATAGCTTTTCTGTTTCTTATGAATGGTTGTTCAATTACTTATGGGTCTTAATGACTACTGTTACTTATCTTGTATTTCTTCATCTTGCCATAAATCAGTGCTTCTCAATCAAGGGTGACTTGCCTCTCAGGGAACTGTTGGCAGTATCTGGAGACAGTTTTGGTTGTCACAGCTGGCAGGTGCTATGGTGTCTAGTTGGTAGAGATGCCTACTGAACATTGTACGATGTGCAGGAGAGCTCCCTACAGAAGGATTATTTGGCTCAATGTCAATAACGTAGAGGTTTTCCAATGTAGAGGTTTCCCAGCCTTACCCTGTCAGAAGAGAATTTGGTGAATGTTTTGTTGAACTCCAGATAGTCCTTGTTTCTGGATTCATTTCATCTGCTAGTCCTGTAACTTCTAAAATAAAGAAGCGCTTAGGTCAGCATAGTTTATTCCTGGTGATCTCCATCTTCTGTTGAATATTCCTTTTGACCTGCTCTTGATGTTATTGCACAGAATTGTCACTAAACCTTTCCTTTTCTATAGTTCTGTGGTTGGGGATCTGCCTTTCTCTTTTTGGCAATGAGGAGTCCATTTCTTGTTTCAATCTTTAGAGACTTCATTTTATAGGTGATTCAAAGGTCACTGAGACTGCTTTAGCAGTTTTAGCCAGATTCACATTAACTGAAACATCTTTATAAGAGCTAGGTGCTTTCTTAAAATCTTTTTTGCCTGATAGTTTGTTCTTCAGGCCTCTTTTAATAGTGCATATTGTGAAACCTGAAAAAACTAAGTGGCATATGGAGCACCAGAGTATCTGGAATGATTAATGAGGTTCCGAAGCATGTTTGAAAATGAACAGACTTTTGTTTTATTCTTGTGACACATATCTTACTGTCAGGCACTTGTGAAACTATGAGAGACACAGAATTGTATTCCAGGATGCCAAGGAAACAGGATTATATTAGGAAAATATAATTAAATACTAATAAAATAATATACAGGTGATCTATACTTGGCTTTAGTACTGAGACAGTTTTGTTACCTCCTCTGCTGTGTGGGGAAGTGGAACGTGAATGGAAGTGGGGAATTGCATTGCCAAACCACTCCCTTTACTCTTTGTGGCCAGTCAGGTTTCCTTCTGGTGCCTGTTTCCTACTGAGGAATTGTAAGGAGCTGTGTGTGATGTACCTGTGATATACCTGTGATACACCTGTGTGCTACTGTCCAAGCCCCCCCACAACTTACTGCTCTGGTGGGGCCTTGACACCTGTGTGGTGGGTAACATCACAACACAGGCCGGTACTTTTTCTCTTATTTATCATTACTCACCTCACTAGGCCTCGCAAATTATAAAATGGGTTTATTTAAAAGATATAATGAACTGTTTGAGAGGGTTTATTGGTACTGAACCATGAGCTCTCTTAATTTCTTGATTAAAGATGAGCAGTCTCAGGTTGATTTAATTATACTGAAGAACAGAGTCTTAAATTCACCACATAAATGGTGCAAAGATGGTTATGTTTAGTTTCTCTTCCATCTACTTAACAAGTGTTCATTGAAGGCTTGGCATATGTATGAACCTTTATTTCTAAAACCAAAATGACAGTTTGGGTTTTTGACCCAAGGACGTGTTGAAAAAGGAACTTTGTAGGAAAAGGCTCTAAAAACTCAGATCCCCTTTTTAGTTTTTGACTAGTCTTTGCTAAATAAATTATTTTTAATCTCTGTAACCAGATCTCTCTTGAGATCTCCATTAATTTGGTTTTTGTGTGTTCCAGACTGAAGGAAAGAAAATCAGAATCCCAAACTCTGAGCAGGATGAACTTCATAATTAGATTTTTTTTCCTTTTTGGTTTGTAAATAGATTTCTGTATGGACCTGCACATTGTTTTCTTTCTCTTTCATTTGCTATCCTTTCTGAATAAATGAATGTATCTAACTCAGAGTGGCAAAGCAATCTGCTCTCCCAGGCAATTCCTCTGCTGTATGTTGGGTAATGCTGGTTTACTTGGTGATTGTTACCACATTTGAGGTTATGTTGTGTATAAATAAAAATAAATGGTGTTTT
Organism: Ursus maritimus; assembly: GCF_017311325.1. Taxonomy (NCBI): domain Eukaryota; kingdom Metazoa; phylum Chordata; class Mammalia; order Carnivora; family Ursidae; genus Ursus; species Ursus maritimus. The sequence continues at coordinate 50,866,148 of NW_024426996.1, forward strand.
TATAAGGAGACATATCCTGGAGGGAGATTCTGAGTGTTCAATTGCCCATGATTTTCAACTAGGTCTAAGAAATTGGAGTTAGATCTATTTATCATTATTGTATTATAAGTTTCTGGGGAGAAGAGAACACAGTTTGCCTTTGGCTTCTGACAGTGCAGGAACAAATTTAGGCTCGTTAAAAAATAAGAACAAATGTTAAAAAAGAAAAACAATCATAACTTTATCTGGAATGTTTTATTTCTACACACTGTGTAGGATTGTAAAATATTTATTTTACGTGAGGATGGTCATGGCAGCACCTGTTAAATGACTTATCCTCTGCAAGCAGCTGATTGCATTGTTCTTATCTTTGGCCTCTTTTGCCTTCTTTTTCCATAATGTATTGGTATAGCCTTTGAAATATTAAGGGCTAGAGGAGTTTTAAGACAGCCAGTTCAGAAGTCATAGTTGAAAGACAATAGGACTACTGCCTTCTTCAGGTTTTCTGGTTTTCTAAGGCAAGATGGCAGAATGCTTTCAGATATGTCTGTGACTTTATAGAACACCTTATTTTTCTATATTCTCCTTAATGAAATCCTCTGAATTTATAAGAAATACCTCCTGTGCTTGGGATTGTGAGTTTACTTTTTTTGGTGTTTTCCGCATAACTGTAAGAAGTATGAGGGAGTGCATAAATCACAGAGTACTAAATAAGTGTCAAATCAAGCAAGCCAGTCTTTTTTATTTATTTTTTTCTCTTTTCACAGCTGTATTTCACTTGAATTGCTCGTACTTTCCAAGGGGCCTGGAGAGCTATTTATTTTGTGGTTAGCAGAGAAAAAGGGGCCTTGTATGCAGTTTTAGCTCAGTACAGTATAAACATAGTTGAAATTTTATGCAGAACACTTCCATATTTTTTTGAAAATTCATATGTAATTCCATTTTTACTCAGAAATTATGAAAATGCTTAAAAATTATGTCTGTGTTTGGGTTACAGTACATCGTTGGATCTATAGCTTGAAGACATTAAGTTTAAATTAGTGTATTCTAAGCCAAAAATTCAGAGAAAGGATCTATTACCCTCCACTGTTATAAAAGAGATCTCTAGTAGAGAAGGCTCATGAAAAAGAAGATCCCCTTTTAGGGGTGACATTTATACCTGTAATGTTAAGGCTAACCTAAAAGAGCAAAGTGATGTATTTCTCTCTGTGTGTGTGTGTGTGTGTGTGTGTGTCTGTGTGTGTGTGTGTTTCCAGCTTAATTTTACTGTTACATAATTTTGAGCTTTGAAATTTAGGATTAAAATGACTGCATGGATCCGTTGTATGGCTAGACCACAATTTATAAAGCTCTTTCCCAGTTTTGATTATTTCTATTGCTTACATTATTCATGTTCGTAATAATGTGATGAATGTGTTTATATACAGATGTTTGTCAGTACCTGTGATTATCTCCAAGAACCATTGGGCTAAACGTTATGAACATCTGTAACGCTCTGTGTCTATTTTGCCAAATTGCTGTCTGGTAATTTATACTAATTTATGTTTTTGCAATCAGTGTTTATATTTGAACAAATATCACAAATTCACCAATATTGAGCATAATATTTAAAAAATCTGTAAGACTTTACATAGATTCTCAAAAATATAGAAGGAAAATCTTAAGAATTTGGTCCAGCATTTTGCAGAGGAGGACAGTGAAGCCCAGGTAATAAAATAGGGGTGCCTGGCTGGCATATTTGGTGGCACGTGCTACTCGTGAGCTCAGGGTTGTGAGTTTGAGCCCTGCGTTGGGTGTGGAGATTACTTAAAAATAAAAAAAAATCTTAAAAAAAATAAAATAGTAAGTTGAAGTCAGGTTAGAATTTTTATTATTTTTCTGGAATTCTGGTTCAGTGTTTGGATTAGAGATCACTATTTTATTATTTATTGAATGTCTGTTAAAACATGGCTAGGTGCTATACTGGGCACTTTGCTTTTTAAAAAATCTGATCTTCCCAATAACCCAAATGGTGAATGGCTTGAAACTGTTTTAACCATTTATAGGGACGAGGACCAAAGGAAGGAATGAGGTCAGTCTTCAAATGGTCAGTGTGAAAAAGGATGGAGTAAGGAAAGGGGAATTCACAGGGGAGTATTTTGGCTTAGTACAAGGAAGAACTTTTTTACTAAAGAGTACAGTAGTGCTAATCACTGAAGAAAGGGAAGATCACATCGAATGACATTGCTGTGTGTTTGTCAGGAATGTGGAAAATGGGGTCCGTGCGTTGGGTAAGAGAGGGAACTAGTTGACTAAAGATAATGCATTAGAAAGAGTACATTAGAGTACCTCGCCGGTAGTTTAATGCTTGATAAGAATAACTATTATTAATAGCAATTAGATAAAAAGATACCATGAACTCTCTGAAGCTAGTGACAGAATAAGCAAAGATGCTGATAAATAATGAAAGAAGTAAACAAAGGAAGATGGAAGGGAGGGAGAAAACTAAAGCCAAGCCCTTTCTGTCTCAGAAAGCCAAGGAGTCAGAGAGTTTCCAGAAGATAGTCAATTTGTTGTAAAATATTAGATCAAGGTTAAAAAGAAAGAGAAGTGTAATACACAGATGAAAAAGTGAAAAATCACCCATAATCTATCCAGAGATAAAAATTGTTAACATTTTATTGATTCTTCTCAAATCTTTGAATGTGAATTTCAAAGTATATCTATAAATATATAGAGGTAGATATAAATGTGTCATTAAACATCCTGTTAAGTCACCTGCTTTTATCACGTAATAAACATATGAAGATGTCAGTAAATTTGGATATACATTATAATTTTCTGTTTCATAGAATTCCATTATGTGGTTGAACATACAATAGATATTTCAGTTATTTGTTTTCCCATTGTATAAACACTATTCACTTACCTCTGTGTTTGGTGCCACTGTCATAGTTGAGGCTATCTTTTTTTGCCTAAACTGTATTAGTCACTTAATTTTCCCTTGTCCTCCTGCAGGCTGTTCTCTATACTTTTGCGTGAACAAATGCTGTGACAAGCATTTTGGTGCATATATCTTTGTGTGCTCGTTCATTTATTTTGTTTAAATTCTTAGAAGTGGAATTGCTGGGTCCAATTAAAAGGTATGCATATGTAAGGTTTCACTACATATTGCAAGATCTTCCCCCATAAAGATTTTAAAAAACTTACCATCATTGCCTGTTAGGTATGTGAAGGGCCCATTTCCCTACATCCTTGCCAATAGTCTTTTTAATGTGATAGTCTTAGAAATTTTTGATCTCACTAAATTTCATGTTAGCCTGTTACCTGTAAATATTTCCGAGATTGCTGGAGAAAGGATTGAACTAGGGATTGCAAGTATCAATACCAATATCATTCCCCTTTCTGAGCCTATACCAAATAGCGGCGATTGATCTTGTCTGAAGTTCTAAAGACAGATAAAATGTTTTAGCTAATGAGGGAGTTCTTGAGTAATTAGAGAAGAACTGTAACAGAAGAACAGTGATCCACTTGGTCCATTTAGTTCTGGGGTTTCCTGTCATACTGCTTATAAGCATGGCTGGATGTAGTGGAAATGGAATGTTACTGTTTTTGGCATTTTTAAAGTGGGGGGACAAACTAGTAGTGAATTATTTTGCAGAGACAATGTAATTTTGTTCTTTTATCATTAAGGTAATCGCTCCTCAGAAATAGAGTTGTTGAACTTAAACCATGTGAAAATTGTAAAATTTAATAAGCTCTCAGATAAGATTAGAAGCCTTATCTTATATACACTGGGATATGTTTTTAATTTTGCACCTACTGCCTAAGGAGATGTATTGGCTGTCTATACTTAGCAGGTTCCGGTTTTGTGTTTGTTTTGTTTTGTTTTGTTTTTAATTAAAGTCATGATATCAACAGTGTTGGTCTTATTTTGAATCTTCTTTTAACGGTGCTTTGCATAAATTTTTTTGACTGCTAAGTAGAATAGTTTGGTGAATGCTGCTGGCTTGGTTATGCTTCAGCTTAACTGAGTCTAGGGGTTTAAAATCAGCCATAAATTAAAAACATTATTTGGGTTTCTGTAATATAACAATTCATTATGTTGTTATCTTACAGAAAAGGAAAAGAGTTTCAGATTATATTCTTAATGGTTATTAGGATTTTCAAGGGTGATTTTCGTGGATGTTGTACTTAGGTGGAATGGTGATCATGTCACCTCTCCTTTGCAAAATGATCTGAAGCAGACACTTTTCCCCACATCTGTCAGAGACAGAGGACTGATTGTAGGTAACGAGAACAGATATATGAGTGACTGAGCCTGTTCTGCTGGCCGACTCGTTAACAATGTCTGAAATCTGTTAAGTATATCAAGCCGTGGATGTGCTTAGGAGGATTTATGAATGAATTTTTATTTTAAGCTTGAAGGTAGATTGATCATAGTTGAAGATAAATAAAGCAAGTATGCTTTAATTAAAATCTTTTGGTTGCAGGTTAAAACCTGCTTACTGTAAAAAAAAAAAAAAACCAAACCTAGCTTAATATAAGCAAAATGGAATTGGTTAGGCCATTGTCCCATCTCACTGAATGCAGGAATGACTCTTTATTACCTTAGTTTAGTCATGTTCAGCAAACTGATCAAGGGTAAGATTGGCCCTCATCTTGGTCAAGTGCCTACTCCTGGTCCAGTTGTTGGTGGCAAGGAGTATGGAGCCATCTTTTAAATTTATCCATGATTATTGCAGGCCTTTGGGGGGTAGCCTGAGGTGTAAATTCTTTGGGAATTTATAGTGAACAGTTCATTTGTAGTGAACAATTCATTTGTAGTGAGTTTGCTTTAAGTGACGGATTACTTTTTATGTTTAGTAATTGGAAACCTGTAAGGGTTATGCTTTGTAAAGTTCATAGTTTCATTTTAACATAGTAATTAGAAAGTAAGATTAAGTCCTTTTTGATTTTTACATATCTTAGGTACTTTCTTCTTTGAGATGACAACCACATAGTAACAGCACAGTGCCTGGCAAATGCTCTTGGTTGAATGAGGGAGTACTTGAGAGGAGGTGACTCACTCATATGGGGCCTTGCGCACCAAATTTATAAAGTGACCCCCTCCATCCCCAGGGACCTAGTCTTCATAATTGCCTTTTAGATTTTTCTTTTTATTGGATTTCTTTTGTTATTAGGCCAACACAGAGCCTTTTATCTTATGAATTACTGAACCAAACAAAAAAAGTTTATTGAGGTCCTTTTGAGGTACATTGTTGTATCTAAGCATTAGAAAGACTAGAAAGCTTAGAAAGACTTTTTTTTTTTTTATTAATAATGATTTTTTATTATATTATGTTAGTCACCATACAGTACATCCCCGGTTTTCGATGTAAGGCTCGATGATTCATTAGTTGTGTATAACACCCAGTGCACCATGCAATATGTGCCCTCCTTACTACCCATCACCGGTCTATCCCATTCCCCCACCCCCCTCCCCTCTGTAGCCCTCAGTTTGTTTCTCATAGTCCATAGTCTCTCATGTTTCATTCCCCCAGAAAGACTTTTTAAAACCAGATGTTTAATGGGAACTTTTTATAAAGATAAAAATGTAACAAAACAAATGCTTAAAGTCTTAAAACGAAGGGGTGGGTATTGCTGGACAGTCCACCTTCATATATAGCTAGACTCTGACAACTTCTTGCCACCTCTGCAAATACCACCTAGTCCAAGGCGTCAGCATTTCTTCTGGAACAGCAGTAGCTTTCAACATGGTCTTCCTGCATTTGCTTTTACCCCTTGACAGTGTGTTCTCCAAAGGGTAGGACTTAACGTTGGATCGCTTATTACTGTGTTAAAATTTTTTCAGTGGATTCCCATTCTAAAATAAAACCTAACATCTTTCCATGACCTAGAAAGTCCCACATGATTTGGCCCCTCCTTCTGTCACCTTAAGTCTAGTGCTGTAACCCCTTCATTGTGCTGCAGTCCGATGACCTCCAAGCACACCACATTAAGCTTCTGCACTTGAATTTCATTGCTGGAGCTGTCTTCATTGCTTTTCAAAGAGGTTTTCCCTGACAACCATAACTGATAGAGCACCGCTCATTTCTCTTTACTTCTTTCTTCCTGTTTTACTTTTTCTTTATAGCAGTTACAACCTGACAGCATACATTTGTTTACTTCTATATCTCTTTCTTCTTCTGGACTCCAGGCTTCATGAGGTCAGGGATTTTGTCTTTTTTATTCACTACTATGTCCTCAGTGTCGGCGCATAATGGGTGCTCTGTAAATATTTGTTGAATAACATGAGTAAATAAATATATTTGTGTACTCCAGGTGGTAATTGGTGGAAATTGTTTTTTTACATCTGTGGTACTGGTAAATGTGAGGATGAGTATTGAATTCAGGAGATAGGAAGAAAAGAAATCAGCATTCTGTAGCTCTGGTGTGCTTTTTATAAAGCTCGTGGAAGTGGTTGCTTTATATAATTAGAATCGATGTTTTATAGTATTTGGTTATATTCCATTTAAGATGAAGAAGATGACTTTATGTGTAAGAAGGCAGCCTCTAAATCAAAAGAGAATGGAGGATCTACAAATAGTTATCTTGGAGCATCAAACATGAAAAAGAACGAAGAAAACACTAAGACCAAGAATAAACCTTTATCACCAATAAAACTTACCCCCACGTCAGTGCTTGATTATTTTGGAACTGGAAGTGTCCAAAGATCAGATAAGAAGATGGTAGCAAGCAAAAGAAAGCAGGTGAGTGTTCTACATGCAAGCAGGAATGTTCAGGATTTGTACCTAGTCACTCTTATATTAATAAGAGAAATTCGGATGTTAAAAATAGGCCAATATATTTTATTAATGAAAATAATCTTTCCTGTGATTATGGATAAAACATATTGCCATAATTTGAGAGGATGAAGAAGTTAGAATATTGCACATTTAATTTTTAAGATTTTATTAATTAATTTGACAGAGAGCACAAGCAGGGGGAGCACCAGGCAGAGGGAGTGTGAGTAGGGAGCCTGATGTGGGGCTGGATCCTAGGACCCTGGGATCATGACCTGAGCCAAAGGCAGATGCTTAATTGACTGAGCCATCCAGGCGCCCCCGCACATTTAATTTTTTTTATATTTGAAAGTGGGAAGAGAGAATTTAAATCATAAGGATAAATTGTAATTCTTAGAATTTAAATACACAGAATGCAAACTCACTTTATCATTGACCTCAGCCAGACCAAATTGGGCAATAACCTTGTTCCCAAATGAGGTTATAAGTATATAACTTATAAATAGGGCTTACCTGTTATACTTTGACCTTTTTACTTTGTCTGATGTTGGATTTATTTTTTTCTGGACATTTAGGAAACAAATACAGATAAATTATAGTGAAAGTAGTCTCCTGAATTCAACCCTGCCCAGTAGTGTGTATTTGTTGATTTCATTAGTGCCTCCATAGGACAAATTAACCATTCACACGTACTGGTTTGCCAATTCTGGACTATTTCCGAAGCCAAGATGTTGGTCTAAAGGTCTTTGGGGGGGTACTTCTTTTGAATATTTCAATAGAATTAAGTGAGAACCACCTGTAGGATATTTGCTCATTAGGAAATTGGATATGGTCAGGGAGTAGCTGTGAACATAACTTCTAGCTCGTATGCACTGAGACTGTTTTATAGCATAAACTTCTCTCTCATTGGTGTATTTAATTACCTACAGTCAAGAAAAAGCACCTTATTTTTAACTTAAGGTTTATGCTGACCTTGCTTGATTTTCTCTGAAATACAGCCTTCACAAAATGCAGACGATTCCAGATTAAATGATGAAGCCATCGCCAAGCAGTTGCAACTTGACGAGGATGCAGAGGTATTGGCATTTTGTTTAAGCATCTTTAGCAACTTGATGTCGTGCCTTGCTGTTTAGTCTACTTAGGCGAACAGTCACGAAGTTCTAGTTTAATTTTGGACTGGCTGTCATTGTAAGAGTTGCGCGTAAAATAAGTTAAAATCTAATGTATAAAAATCTAAATTTATGTAAAAGATAAATGATCAGAGCAGGGGATAATTATTTAAAGATTTATTATTAGATTTCTTCGAATGGAAGCCTTCTTTAGTATAGGTAAAATAATTTAATTTGGTCATATCCATTTTCTTTTCACTATGGGCAATTTCAGTCCATTCCTATGTCTGTAAGTTCTGTATATATGCTGATGATCCCTAAATCTGTCCCAGTTCAGAGTGCTGTCTTGAGTGATAAACCTGTTATATTCCTTCAACAAATATTGAGCCCTTACTGAGTGTGTGACCCAGTTCCAGCTAGGTCTTAAGGATACTGCAGTTTAAAAAAAATGCCAGGTCATTATAACTGCTGTGAAGAAAAGTAAAGGGATAGATAGTTTTGCGGGTGATTAGTGGGGTTATGAGTGTTCTCTTTTAAATAGAGGGATTAGGAAGGCCCCACCGAGGAAGTAACATTGGGGAACAAAATGAAATGATAATGGTGAGCCATGGGGCTGACTACCTAGAGGATGATTTCCTCTAAACAGAAAAGCAAGTGCTTTTCTAGAGGTAGAAACATTTGAGTTTGATGAATTTGGAAATCCTGTAAGTCATGACAAGTCTCTGGAACCTACCAAAAGGACTTGGAATGGTAAGGATTTTGGATTTTAGTCTCTGTGAGATGAGAAGCCATTGGAATGGTTGAATACAGAAGTGACATGATTTGATGGGTCTTAAAATTATGCTGGCTGCTGGGAGGCTAATAAACCATGGTGGGGCAAGATCAAAAGCAGATTGGTTTGGAGACTGTTATGGTTGGGTAGGTGAGAGACGAGGTTGCCTTATACCTGGGTGGTAATGGAAGGGATAGTGAGAAGTGGTCATAATCTGTATGTGCTTTGAAGGTGCAACCTTCCAGTTGCTGCTAACAGATTGAGTGTAAGGTAGGAGGGAAAGAAAAGATGCAAAGATGACTCCATGTTTTTTGGCTCAAGCAACTGGATGAATGGTGTTATCATTTATTAAGATGAACACTGGTACAAAGAAAAGAATTCTGTTTTGGACATGCTAGTTTGAGATATCTCATGGGTTTCCAAATGGGGATGCAGAGTAGGTGTTTGGATAGAGGAATCTGGAGCTGGGGCCAAGGGGGAGGGTGTGGAGTGGGGGGAGATCTAAACTAAAGATGTATATTTGGGGATCATTAGCATTTGAATGCTATTTGAAACTCGTGTAACTGGGTGAGATCACGGGGAGAGTATGTAAACAGAAAAGAAGTCTCAGGATTGAACTCTAGGGTACTATTAACATGTAGAGGTCGGGAAGAGGAAGATGATCCAATGAAGGAGATTTAAGAAAGTGGCTAGTGAAGTAGGAAAATGAGGAAAGCTTGGTATTTTCTGGAGGTCAAATGAAAAAAGTATTTCAAGGAGGAGTGTTTGTCTCTGTCAGAGGCTCCAGACCTTGATATCTGATGCCTGAACTCCCTTCCTGTTTGTTCGCTTAAGTGTCATTTTCTCGTACTTCCTAAACTATATTAGAAACCCCTCCTACATACTGTGTCGTACCCCGTTTTTTTAAACATTTATTATCATTGCTATTTATGTGTCTCCCTGTATGTAGGCTCTAAGCTCCACCCATCCGGGCTGTTTATGTTGCACTCAGCCTTTGTGACATCAGTGCTTCTTTTAGTGCTTGGCATGGAAAAGGCTCTTACTAAATGTTGTCAGAGAACAGTATTCCATTTTTCTGAAATGTATCTGATCACATTTTATTACTTTGGCAGTTTGTACTTTGTGTTTTCAAAATCTTTTCCATCTTAATTCAGTTACACTGAATTACATAAACTATAATGCCGCAGTCACCAATAATGAATTTCTAATGGGAGTATTTATATTTCTTCTGTTCCGGCTTCTCAGATCCTTTACTAGAAGTATACTGCATAGTGTGAAATTTGGGGAAAATGGTGTAGAGTTCAACCAGAAATCCTTGCAGGGCAATTGGAGGTTTAGAGTTTGAAGGACCTTTTGATGATGCAGATCTTTCATATTGATTTTAGTGTTAGATGTGTAGTTCGGTTATGGTAAGTATATATTAGGCAACAGAGACTGTACTGATGTGCATCTGTCTGGCTTGCTTATGGTTCTGTGTAGCTCGAGTTGATTTTAGAAAAAACAAGAAAAGGCTTGGTTACTGTGCTGTCATGAGGTATATGCCAATTTCCAAGCCTTTTCTTTTGGATTAGATGGATTTGGACGTTCTTTCCTTTGTTTGAATAATATAAGGAGGCTTTTGTTTGATGTTACATTAAGCCATTTTATCAGGGGGCATAACACCAATTATTTTGTAAATGAGAAATATATTCCACTGCTACACGTTCTTTTCTGGAAAAGCTCCATTTTGCTGCAAATGAAAACACTAGAAATAACAACAAATAATTAGAGTATCTGTGTGTTACATTAGCATGTTAGGAAAACTTCTGATATGATCACTTAAATTTTCAAAAGTCAGAATAAATACATTTGAATTAGTAATTAAAAATTAGAGTTTGATGATTATAAGTGATAGTTACATTTGTATATATATTATTGAGTGCAAAGAAAATTACAAGTTTCTTGATTTCTTAGATTTACTTTTTTTTGTGCCGTACAGACTATTGTTTTTCTGTTAGGGTGAGAGTCTTTTCAGAGCTCTTTGTAGAGTTCAAAATAAGGAGAAGTAAGAGATCTGTAAGTGTTGTATTGGGACCGTTAAGGAAAAACTATAGACTTTGAACTTTATAAGTGAGAAATGTGACTTTAAAAATATGCTCAATTTGTCTGTTTCACCTGTAAAACTAGAAATAAATGTTCTGAAATCTAATTTGGCTTAATGAAGCAAACCTGTGATACTGAACTATTAGTATTAAGTAGAAGAATGTCATACTTACTTTCTGGAAAATATTTTTTCCAGTTTCTTGTAAGTATCATGACTCAGACATTTAAAAACTTTATTTACAGAAAAAAAAAAGCAACTTATTCTGTTGACACTTTTTACAGCTAGAGAGACAACTGCATGAAGATGAAGAGTTTGCCAGAACATTAGCCATGTTGGATGAAGAACCCAAGACCAAAAAGGTGGCGTTTCAGCAGGCTGTTTGTTTTGGCACTCTGTACACTGCAGATCAGTGTTCCCTTTCATCCCTGTGTATTTAGGCCCTGGAGATACAACCATGAGTCACTCTTCTAGAAAGAAGCTCAATTATTTAATTTATAAAAATGTTTTTGGAGAAGCTCATTGAGAAACTTATTCTTGCTAAAGGCAGGTTGATTGAGCCAAAGCCAACCAGAACCCTTCTTCACAAAACAATGAATTATAACACTTACTTAATCTTTGTCACCAGTGGGTTCTTATGTACTTGTTTGGAGAATAACACAAAGGTTACTAAAGAACTTAAACTTTAATAACTTTAGTGTTAATCACTGTCTTTTTGGGAGCACAGTTTTGCTATTTCTAATTAGCTAACTTTAAGATCTGTGTTATGACAGCCCCAAATAATAATGAGTATATTTTTGGGAATCTTTTAAAAGTGTCGGTGTTTTTTTTAAGCACTTGATCTTCAGAAAATTAGCCTTGTTTCCATTGAATCATACTCTATTAATATTGTCAATATCACTATTTTAAAAGACTTTACAGAAGGTGGGTATAAGTCAAGGAATTGGGGGGACTTTGTCAGACAATTTGAAAAGACTTACTCCCCCTAAAAGCATTCAAATTATAATTATTTTAAAAAAATACTGTGTTTATGCATCCCAATTTGTGACCTCTTTGTAAAAATGGAGATTTGAGGGAGCAGTGGAGAGAGTTTTCCTCTCTTGAGAAAGTGCGCTGTCTTCTTTTGAGCTTTAGATTGTTTTTTTAATTTAGTCTTTTGGGTTTAGATGCAGTTTTCAGCTGCATAATACTAAATTTGAGAATTGAGATGAAAGAAACAGAAGCAAGTCTTCCATTCTCACAAGTTGGGAACAACTGTGATAATTTTTTATAGATGTATTTTTTATAACCTTTTATCAGTTTCCTCGTCTGTAAAGTTAAATGTAAGAAAAAATGCTTCGTTTTTCCCAGAAATCATATGGATGAATGAATGAAAATTTATTGTATTGTCTGCTTGCTTTGGAATGTGACCCTTAATCTTAGAATTAAAACTTAAATTAATTAAAACTTTGGCCAATTTTATCAACATATTTTGTGGTAGTAGTTTTCCTATTATTTGTCACATTTGACACTGTAAATTTTCTTAGGCTCGGAAGGACCCAGGAGAGAGAGAAGCATTTTCATCTGTCCAAGCCAATTTAAGTAAAGCAGAAAAACATACATCTCCTCATAAAGGTAATACTAACAGAGAAAAGTAAGCTGGAACATTTATGGAAGAAAATTCATGATAACCTGTTCAAACATTCTATTCAATAATTGCCTTGTATTGTTAGGTAGACATTATTTCATAGGGATGTTGAAGCATGTTCTTCTTAGACACTTTGAAAGCTATATTTGGGTATTAGCTCATGTTCAATGCCTGTCTACTCTATGATTGTTGTAAAAAATTTTTTCAGTTCTTGGTTTCATGTTAATTTCCAAGTATAGTGCAACATGTGGGCTTCAACATATGATGGCAAAGAACTAGATGTTTCGAGCTCATAGAGTTGACTCGTAGTTGTCCAGGTCATCTGAATCTCTCCTGCCGATTGTCTCTGGGTTTTATTTTTTACTGGTCCTGATAATCTAAGCATCTGCTAGTATAGATGGTCTTAATCCTATAAGTAAATTCATTCATATAGTCTGAAATTACAGGATTTGGGGCTTTCAGACTATATTACCAACACAGAACATTTTTAAAAATATTTATTTGAGAGAGAGAGTGTATGTGCTCAGGTGAGCAGGGGAAGGGAGAGAATGGGAGGAAGAGGGAGAAAGTCTTAAGCAGACTCCACGCTGAGCAGGGACTCTGATGCGCAGAGCTCAGTCTCATGACCCTGAGATCGTGACCTGAGCTGAAACCAAGAGTTGGTTGCTTAACTGACTGAGCCACCTAGATGCCCCTACAAACAGAATTTTTATGTGATATTCTACTCAGTAAGTTTTCTCTGTGTGAGTTTCAGATCATTGAAGTTTATCTGTGGAATGACCATGTCCTTAGATGTAATTTACTATATCATTTGAAGTGAGGAATCATTTATATTTATTTATTTATTTGGTGGGGGGAGGGGCAGAGGGAGAGAGAGAATCTTAAGCAGACCCCATGTCCAGTGCGGAGCCTTACACAGGGCTTGATCTTAAAACCATGAGATACTGACCTGAGCCGAAATTAAGAGTTGGATGCTTAACAATGATGCCCCATAAGTCACTTATATTTAAAAAGTCATAACAGGCACTCCATAAGTCACTTATATTTAAAAAGACAGCTCCTCTAATTTGAACTGATTATACAAAAACGTACAAATGTTAGTTTTTTAAAATAATGTTCTATGTAAAGAACTAAAATCTTAATGTGAATGTTAAGAAATCACTATATGACATTGTGTGCTACTAAAATTGTTCAGTTGAAAAATGAAAAAAAAAAAATCTCGATTTGGGGTATCATTTTTTTCCAAAACAACAGTCATAATCTTTTCTTTCTTCCTAGTAAAAACAGAACAATTTTCAGATGACAGAAAGAACTGCAGCCCCAAGAAGCAAACTAAATGTGAAAGTTTGATAGGATCTCAGCAACATTTGAAGTCATCCCCTCACAAAATAGGAGAAACTTCTCCAAAAGCCAGTTCCAAGGTGGCCCTTTTGAAAAAAAAGGGAGAGAGTTCTTATAAAGAAACAGAGCCTATGGCTTCAAAAAGAAAAGAAAATGCTGTTGAATTAAAAGGACAGACAAAAACTCCCAAGAAACCCAAAAGTTCTCCAGCTAAAAAAGAGGTAGAAATTTTCTAAAAGTATATCATTTGGGGGCTGTGTGTTGGTTTGGGTTTGACTGTTTTCAAGTTTTATTTTTAGCCTATAAATCATTATAGTACTTTTAAGCTATCTGACTTAGATGCTGTTGCAGAAACTAGCTTATTAATATAGCTAAATGAGCCAGTATTTATTATTGAGTGTATTAGATATTGCACTCATACATACGGTATCTCATGTAATTTTCACAACAACCCTGTAAGATGACTTACTTTTATTATTCAGTTTTTAATGACGAGGAAACAGGCTGATGAAAGAGTTAAGTAACTTTCCCAAGATCAGCTAGCTAGTAAGTAGCAGAGCCAACTTTAAACTCAGGTCCTTTGACGCCCAAAAAACAGCAGTATAATAACACAGTGGCTCTGAGCATGGACCCTGGAGCCATTTTCAGATCACATAGCCCTGCCTTTGAGCCGATGTGTTACTTCCTGTCTCTCTGCTTTGGTTTCCTTGTTTGTAAAAATAGGGATAATAATAGTATCTGAGTTAATATTGGAATATTGGAATAATGCCTGGTATATAATAAGTGCTATGTTTTTGCTATTATTATTAAAATAATTTGGATTTGCCCTGAGTGTACCCCTTTTTGCTCTTGTATAACAGTGTTGAGATAATGAAATCAATTGCAAAGGCAAAAAGCAATGAAATAATACAGAATGGTTTTCAAAATCTTTGTTTTCATATATATTTGAGATTTCTTAGAATCTCAAATTTGGAACCACCTTAGATTCATAGTGAGAAACCACTATTTCTTGAAGCCTCTTAGGCACTTAGAATTAAAAGTAGAATATTGTCTATTTTAACTGCTTATCACCATTATTTTTTAGTGCAGAACAGTGAACTGGTGATTTCTAGATGCTTTTGTTTGTGGTCAGTGCTCATAAATATGCTTAAGGGAACAATTAACTTTTTGGTCTCCAATGTTTTCTTCACTAAATATTTATCTGGTGGATGAATGTTTTTCTTCAGGCACACTAAGCATGTTGATTTTATAGAGGCTTGTCTATTTTTATTAAAGGAGAAGAAATCTTTAAATGTTACTTTACTCTTCACCTTATTTTTTAAAGTTGGACTAGAAATGACTTAGAACTTTTACTTTAGCAGTTTTGGGAATATCAGTGTTTAATAAATTCAGTCTACCTTGGTTAAATAATTTTGACTTCATGAATGGGTGTGCTTCAGAGTTACTTTAGAAGGTGTTTATAATTCAGAATTATGTTTTTCATAGAATTAATGTTACAAATGAATAATTTTCCCATTTAGGTATGCATTGGACTCTCCCGTGAAGCTTGTGAAATATATGGTTGTGTAGTGTGGACAAGTGTGTTTCATTAAGCTCAGGTGGATACAAATGCCCACCAGCATTTGAGAACCACTGTTACAAAGTCAGAGTCGAGTCTAGGGAGCACCCTCTAATGGCTTACTTATTTTATTGATTAATTTATTTGTGTTGAAGTAATATTTTGCCTATTCTCAAAGGGATTTGAGCTGGCTTATAAATTAAAAAAAAAAAAGTAAAATAGGAAGTAGAAAGAACAAGAGACCCTTCTTGTAGTGGTTCTCAAATCAGAATTATCTAGGATGTTTTTCCCCCAAATACACATGCCCTAGCCATCCCCCGTATGAAAATTGGAGTGAGTCCAAGGATGTAGAGTTTGAAAAGTTGCCCCAGGATTTTCTGAGATGGACCCATAGTAAGGTCCCCTGAGAGAAACAGGATAGGAGAGATTAAACCTGGAAGGGAGGGTGGTAGCATATAGAATGTGTCTACTTTTTGGAGTAATGCTTGCCTGTTGTTTGAACCTGCTGTGTATGTGAAGCCATCAGTTCTCAGCCTGTTGTGCTCATATACTCAGAGGTATAGGTCCGTTTACTTTGTTTTAGGGGTATGGGCGGGTTTAGGATAACATGGGATATCTTCTTGTGTGATCAAGTATACTTCGGGGGAAATTAATTTTTTCATTAAAATATGGATGGCTATATTATGGAAAAGAACTTGAAATTCACATGAATTTTTGAACTAAAATATACTTTTTTTGTTTGTTTGGGACTAGCAGTTTGGCCTGTGTACCTAATCTGCCCTTGCAGTATGTGCCTTTAGAGGGTCAAAAGGCTTGAGAAGAGCTGATACAGGGAGGTTTATAAGCCAGGCATGTCTAAACTGGAGAGTACCTGTGTAGCTAAAAATGTTGCTTTCAGGACCAAATAGAAGTGACTTAATGTTTACTTATTGATATGTATTTTTAATTTTGCATGAATTTTGCTTGACTTTATTCAGTTTTTTTTTTCCCCTTTCCCCAAAGTCTGTAAGTCCTGAAGATTCTGAGAAGAGACGCACCAATTATCAAGCTTATCGAAGCTACTTAAATCGAGAAGGCCCCAAAGCTCTGGGCTCCAAAGAAATACCAAAGGTATGAATGCCAAGAGGGCAGGCTGTTCTGTCAGGGCCTCTGGCCCCTGGGTCCATGCATGTATTCACCATCATCACAGAAGCACAGAATTGATAATTAAAAATTAACAGAGGGGTGCCTGGCTGCCTCAGTCTGCAGAGTGTGTGACTCTTTGTCTCAGGGTTGTGAGGTTAAGCCCTATGTTGGGTGTAGAGATTACTTAAAAAAGTAGAATCTTAAAAAAAAATTAACAGAAAAGGCTTAGTCACTGTCTTTGTGAATTAGGGATATTTATTCACGTTATGAATTACTCCTTGGTATTATAAAGAAAAAATTTTCTTTAACCCATAACCCTAGAGGGGCTCAGTTTTGAGAAGTATGGTAGTCCCAAGACCAGTACTTTTTGCTGATAGCGTGGATCCACCAGAGAGGGAGATTGAAGGCATACCAGAAGGAGAAGGATAACCAAATGCAGTATGAGATTTCTGAGAAGGTAGAAAGGGAGGGGATTCGGGTCACAAATGGAGATTAGTAATTTCCCTAATAGGGGTGAGGGTGAACCTTAAGGGGCTAGTGGGTTGTGTCGGAGGCTAGAGGAAGATGTCAGCCTTGCCTCTTGCATGTGGTGTAAAACAGACTCTAAGAAAGACTCAGCAAGCTCCTCTGCTTGAGAGGACTTTTTTTTTTTTTTTTTAAAGGTTTTATTTGAGAGAGAGCACACAAGTGGGGTGGGGGGCGTTGGGGCTGCGGGAGAGGGAGAAACAGACTCCTAGCTGAGCAGGGAGCCCGATAACGGGGCTCAGTCCCAGGACCTTGAGATCATGACCTGAGCTGAAGGCAGAAGCTTAACCGAGTGAACCACCCACGTGCCCCTGTTTGAGAGGACTTTAGGCAAAGTGGAATCCTTAGGGGACTCAGTGAAGGCAAGGTAGTGGAGGGAATATTGAGTAGAGGTTGGGGATTTTGGGTGGCTTGCTGGTCCCTCAGTAAGTGTTCTAGAGTGGATGACTTTGGTTGAGAGGCTAAAAATGCTGAGATTGGTTGTAAAATAGATATTCAGAGCCACAATGGGTAATAGTTCAGAATAGATGATTAGGGTGTGGGATAGAGGCTTGCATGTGGACTTTTCCAGGGTCATTTTGAATTTGTTGAGAAGAATTTAAATACTTCAGTGTGCACAAGATCATTTCAGTCCTAGAATCATAAGGCTTGAAGGGACCTTGAGATGTTGTTAATCAAACCTTTTCTCTCCAAGCAGATTCATAGTTTTTTTTCCCCCACCAGGAAAGATTCTTCACCAGGATGGTGAAGGATTGAACTTGTATTGGGGTAGTCTTTGAATTTTGTTTAGCTTCTTCTTTTAGGCCTGTTTTAAGTCTATGTTGATCTCAGTTCTCTATTGAAAGTAATAAGTAACTTGGAGCGGTTTACATAATTTTCGTTTTGCTTGGTTGTATCATTTTATTGAACCATTGCAAAAATTTTAAAAAGTCTGTAACTGTACGTAGTTCCAATTAAGATTAAGTGTCTCCTCTACCCAGTTCTCTTTGGCCAGTGTTTTTTGTATATCGAGTTATCTTTCTAATCAAGAGATAACATGATCTTGCCTTTAAGTTACTCGCAGGTGGTTAGATTTTCTGTCGTGGAGTAAACAGCCAGAGAGAAGCCTAAACTTGTTTAGGCTTTTTAGAATCAGCTCTTCCCTTTTTTAACAGTAACAAGAAATTCTGTAGGTGGATTGCATCTAGTTTTATTTAAAGTTTTGTGAGTTAACTGGTGGTTTAAATATTAAAAAAACAGAGTAGTACGGATGGATAATTTTAATAAGTTTTGTGAACTGTATTGATGTATATTTTTCATTGCTGGTTTTGTAAGTTTATTAAATGCTAACCTACATAAGAATTTCTCAGGATTTAATTTCAGGTTCTGCTTATTTGCTGTGAATTTCCTGCAAATTTTTCATGCTGAGATTATTTATGATGTCAAATGAGAAAAATCAACTTCCTGCAGTTTTGATGCCAAATATTTCTTTGGAAGGCTACCATGTAATTTCCTCTCTGCTTGAACATTTTGGTTTTTAGGGAGCTGAAAATTGCTTGGAAGGCCTTACATTTGTAATCACAGGAGTGCTGGAGTCCATTGAACGAGATGAGGCCAAGTCTCTAATTGAGCGTTACGGGGGAAAAGTAACAGGAAATGTCAGCAAGAAAACAAACTACCTTGTCATGGGTCGTGATAGTGGACAGTCCAAGAGTGATAAGGTGGGTTCTGCTGTCTTCTCAACACAGTGAAATAGCCTGCTTGCCTTGGCAGGGTCTTACTGGGACCATTTGTTGTAATGCCCTCTACACAGAATGAGATGAAGAAAAAAATTGGAAAAGTAATTTCATGCCTATATTATTTCGTCCACAGAAGTGTTCTTGGCTTCAACTTCAAGATTTTCGTTTTCCAGTTGAAGCCATAGTTCCTGTTCAGTTGGCTTTCTTAGTGTAGTATTCTAGTTTAGATCATTTTTCAAAGATAGAAGCAAATACAGTTTTCTTTTTCTTGTAGTCCTAAATATTCCTATATATGTCACTGTAGACTCCATCTTAAGTTTTGTTTATTGAAAGCTGTTTTTGTGTTGGGGAAAATTATATTTAGCTCCAAGTAACAGAATATCTAATAAGTGTGGTTTGGCGAATAGCTGTTTATTTTCTTACCCAACAAGAATCCCCGAGGTAGGCAGTTTCTGGGGATGGCCCAGCAGCTCAGTGATGTAGCTAGGCTGCTTCCGTCCTCCGTCTCTGTCACCCTTATTCTGGTAGCTTTAGTCTCCGTGCACGTGCCTTGTGTTGCAAGGTAACTGTAGCTGTAGGCATTCAAGTCCACATTTAAGGCAGGAGAAAGGAAGCAGTGGCAAGATGTCACACTAGCTGTGATTGGCCTGGAAATAGCTCTTGTAGAATTCCTCTTAAGTCTCATTGGCCAGAGCTGTCACATGGCTATTCGTAGCTTACAAGGGAGTTTGGGGGGAGGATGAGGACTTTTCTGATTCTTCAATCATTATTCATCACTTGGAGATGGACACATTGGAGTTATTTTAACAGGGAAGATGGTGGGAGTTAACAAAAACTTCAGACGAGTCCATCTTGGAAGGCCCTAGTGGCTTTGCCCCTCCTAGGGTAGAAGACAAGATAAAGCAATCCACAGAAGTGCTCCTGTGGCACCTCCATTGCCAGCCTGCCACTCTTAGGGGATGTGTTTGTTATTTTCTCTATCTAATGGTACTTTCTAATGAATATGGTTTTTAAAAATATTGCAGTCTTTCTGATTTACAAATGTGGTTTTCACTTACAAACAGACCCTAGAATTATTATTATTATTATTATTATTTTAACAGAAAGAAATGGTTAGGATACAGTTTTAATGATTTGTCTTTTTAATCCATAGGCAGCAGCCTTGGGGACAAATATTATTGATGAAGATGGCCTGTTGAATCTGATTCGAACTATGCCAGGCAAGAAGTCTAAGTATGAAATAGCTGTTGAAGCCGAGGTTCGTATAAAATGACCTTGATCAAGTTGGTACATATAACAACTTTCCTATTTCATAGAGACGTTTCATGAGTGGCCACAGGCCTGTTGCCTAAAAGATTAACTTCCCCTTCTACCACAGATGAATCTACCTTATTTCCTTCTGAGCAGGTGGATTCCGCTTTAGGCTGTCTTCTTTGGTATATTTCCTTACCTTTCTAAAAAGAATATGAGGAGACCGAGAGCACGGTGTATTGCACTTACCATATCTACTTAATAACTTTCCATATTCTTGTAGTGACTTTGTACAAAGATTGTTGCTTTTAAGAGTTCTTTAAAGGGTGTGTCATAGGAATCAGCAGTTAAGTTCATTTCCATTTAGAATGTATTGGGACTTTCTCAGTTGTGACAGAAGCCCATGTTAATTTTAACAAAAAGGAAAAAATGGTGGCTCACATAACTAAATTATGGGCTGGCTGATCTGATGTCAGAACTCCTGGATTTGGAGACCACAGTGCTTTCAGGACTCTTTCAGTTTCTGTTGCTCTTCTCTGCTTCTCCCAGTGTTCTCCTTCATTTCCACTCCACTCAGGTTTTTTCCCCTGTACAGGACACAAGGGTGCCAGCAAATCCCAAGTTTAATGTCTTCAGCTCTGTCACCCAGGTGGTGAGGTGGTCTTCTCATTTATTGCAGTTAGAACAATCTTGCGGAATGATTTGGATTGGCCTTTACCCAGTGTCCCTTAATGTTAGCAACTTACATAACCATAGAGGTTATCAAAGCCAGGGGTGCCTGGTTGGCTCAGTAAGTGAAGCGTCTGCCTTCGGCTCAGCTCATGATCCCAGGGTCCTGGGATTGAGCCCCGCATCGGACTCCCTGCTGAGCAGGGAGCCTGCTTCTCCCTCTCCCTCTGCTTGCTGCTCCCCCTGCTAATGCTCTCTCTGTCAAATAAATAAAATCATAAAAAAAAGAAGTTATCAAAGCCAGGAAATTAACATTGATACCATATTGTTAACTAAAAGTACAGGTGTTACTTGAACTTTACATTTTCCTGCAGTTGTCCTTTTTCTCTTCTAGGATCCCACACTGCGTTTAGTTGTGGTATCTTCTTTATCTCTTCCAATCTGTGACAGTTCCTCAGCCTTTCCTTGTCTTTTTATGGCCTTAAGACTTTTTTTAAGATATATTTCTTTTAGAGAGCGAGCAGGTACACACGAGCAGGGGGACGGGCAGAGGGAGAGGGAGAGAAGCAGACTCCCCGCTGAGCACAGAGCCTGATACAGGCTTGATCTCATGACCCTGAGATGACAACCTGAGCCGAAATCAAGTCAGACACTTAGCTGACTAAGCCACACAGGCACCCTGGCCTTGAGAATTTTTTTTTTTTTTAAAGATTTTGTTTATTTCAGAGATAGAGAGTGTGCAAGCAGGGGGAGGAACAGAGGGAGAAGCTGAGTCCATGCTGAGCACAGAGCCCAAAGCAGGGCTCGATCCCAGGACACTGAGATCATGACCTGAGCTGAAATCAAGAGTCGGATACCCAACCGACTGACCCACTCAGTCCCCCCTGGACTTGCAACTTTTGATGAGTAGTAGTTAGTTCTTTTGTAGAATGTCTCAAAGTTTGGGTTTTATGATGTCTTAAGATTAGATTGAGGCAGGAATTCCAGAGAAATGATATTTTGTTCTTCTCTGCATTATATTAGATGTGTATGCTAATATGTCTTTTTAATTTTTTTTAGAGAGATGGGGTAGGGGAGAGGCAGAGGGAAAGGAAGAGAGAATCTTAAGCAGGCTCTGTGCACAGTGTGGAGCCCAACATGGGGCTCGACCTTACGACCCTGAGTCGATATGTCTTCTTATTGGTGATGTTAATCTTGATTTAGGTGGTTTCTGACAGGTTTCTCCACTAGTAAAGTGACTGTTTTTCCCTTTGTAACTGATATCTTGGAGGGAGCTTTCATACTATGGTAATATCCTGTTTCTCCTCAAACATTCACCCACTAATTTCAGCATCCACTCACTGGCAAAGAGGCACTATTTTTTTCTTTTCTGAGACATTCACACCATAAGTTCACCCTTTTAAATGTATGTCAGAGATTTTTAGTATATTCACAAGATGGTACAACCATCACCAGTATCTAATTTTAGAACATTTTCATCACTCCCCGTAGCCAGTTAGCCATCATTCCTCATACCCAGCCCCTGGCAACCACTATTGTATTTTTTATTTCTGTGGATTTGCCTAATCTGGACATTTTCCCTAAAGAGAAACATGCAATTTGTGACCCTTTATGTCGGGCTTCTTTTCACTTAGTATGGTTTCAGGGTTCAGCTGCACTGAAGTGCATGTGTCAGACCTTTACTCCCTTTTTTTGGTGAATAATACTCCATTGTGTGTGCATCTCACATTTTGTTTATTCATTCTTCAGTTGAAGGCCGTTTTGGGTTGTTTCTATTCTTTGTCATAATGTAATTATATAATTATAATTACATATAATGCTGCTGTGAATATTTGTGTACAAGTTTTTGTGGAGGTGTTAATTTATAATGAGTCAGAAAGCTGGAACAAAAATTTCTTAATCTTTTATCTTGGATTTCAGACTGATTACAGAATATTTATTATTCGTAAACTAGTATTGTCTCACTAAAAAATACTGCATTTGGGTGCTTTTCAATGTATTTGTTGTTAATTTTTATAAAGTTTGGAAGGTGGTGATTTCCACAACAGCAGGGTTCATTGTGAAAAACCAGACCCTCGTCGGGCAGCTCACTTAGGATATCCCAGATTGCCCTATAGAGTATGTTTAGCAGGATAGATATTCTGTATATCTTATCAGGTTTCTTTTTTTCCTCACTTTTCCAATTTTTAAGATGAAGAAAGAAAAGTCCAAATTAGAAAGAACACCTCAAAAAAAAGACCAAGGAAAAAGAAAAATTAGCCCAACTAAGAAGGAATCAGGATCTAAAAAAAGCAGACTGACTCCCAAAAAGGACAGCTCTACAAAGCCAGTGAAAAAGGAAACAAGTGTGCTTTGGAGATGCCTGGACTTCGAGGAGCAGGTGGCCGAGGAGACAAACGGTGACAGCCGGGCAAGGAGTTTGGCTGATGACAGCCCTGAAAACAAAGTGGAAGATTTGCTCTGGGTGGATAAATATAAGCCAACCTCCCTCAAGACCATAATTGGACAGCAAGGTGACCAGAGCTGTGCCAACAAACTCCTGCGCTGGCTCCGGAACTGGCACAAGGGTCCGTCGGAAGATCAGAAACGCGGTGAGTTTAAGGCTTCATTCATTTTCGTGTGTGTGCCACCATGTCATTGCTCAGTTCCACACGTGTGAGACAGTATACTAGTTGGTTCATTCGTCTCTCAGCAAACGGTTGTTGAAAGCCCGCTCTGGGTGCAGGTGCTGTTGTGAACAAAACCGTCTCCCTCCGTGTGCTCACGGTCAGTCAGAGAGATGAAGCAGCAGCTAGGAGATGCGGTGCGAGCTCTGTCGTAGGGGAGGGGCAGGGCGCCAAGAGCATGGAGCTGTGTGCTCAGGGACGCAGTGGTGTGCTCCCGTCCCTGGAGGAAGGGACAGTAGGTGAAGACTTGGAAACAGTAGGAGGAAGCTCGGCGAAGCGAAGGAGGAGTGTTGTGCGGGAGAGAAGACAGGTACCAAGGCCTGAAGATGTGTGAGTGAGCCACTGAGCGTGCCGGAGAGCCTCGGGGTTGGAGAGTGCAAGTTAGCAGCTGAGGCACGCTTCCGGACCAGGCAGCCTGAAAACCGCAGAGCGCATTTGCGGTTAGGAGCCTCCGCTCTGGTTTCTGCGCTGCTTCACCATGCATTTAGTGTGGAAAAGGAACAGTACAATCTGTGTGTAATGTCCGGGGTGTTAGTGAAACCGAGGCTTTAGATCACAGATGTCAGTACTGTGTCCTTGAGCTGCACCCGCTGCCCTGGAGGATATTATGTGAGAAGTAAGAAGGCAAAATTCCCAGAGCGATGACTGGGTTATCAGTGTCCATCTGGTCACTAGACATTGGCCGATGTTGCCAGCTTATTTATGACAGAGGCTGTAATTGTAATGATACAGAGTTAAATTTGACTCCTTTTCTCTTTATTTATTTATTAGAGAGAGCACAGCACGGGGAGCATCAGGCAGAGGGAGAGGGAGAAGCAGGTTTGCCGAGCAGGGAACCCTATGTGGGGCTCGATCCCAGGACCCTGAGGTCATGCCGTGAGCCGAAGGCAGACGCTTAATGACTGAGCCACCCAAGCACCCCTCCTTTTCTCTTACTAAAACCACATAAAATCTACTTTAAAGGGGCATATAGTGCTTGTATGCCTGGAGAAGACTTTATAAGGCTCAGGTGAACTATAGTCCCTTCTCCCATGCCTGTAGCAGGTTTAGCCCTCTCTCTCCAGTCATCGTGTCTGTATGGAGCACCCTTGATGTGTCAGGCACCATGTGATAAGGGGAGAAGAATGCTCTAGAGTTGAGCTGGGCAGGAAAGTTGCGGACACACCATCTTCAGTTCATTCTTTTTGTGATCAAGTAGCTGATGATGCTCGTTGACATTCATTGAGACGTGCCTGGCTCTGTGATCAGCGTGTTCACCCTTACAGTATCCCTGCCAGGCACATTACTGTTGTTACCCTCATGTTACAAAGAAGGAAATAGGCCCAGGAGGTTAGATTACTTCTCCCAGCTGGTGAGCGGCGGAATTAGCAGAGCCGGAGTTAGGACTGAAACCCAGATACTCTGCTCCCTGACCTGTGCTTTTGTACAAAAGGAAACTCATAAAATTATGGTTTCACATCAGAATTTCGGAGTTGATTAGTTAGTGTTTTATTTTGGGTGTGAGGTAGGCAGTAGAGTTTCACTAAATGCTCTGGAAACTGTTGTTTATGGTTTGTAGAAAATAGTCTGCAAATTTAGAGGTAAACTGGAGGACTGCTCTTGATTTTTCAGCTTATGCACAGTGATTNCTGCTGTTCCTGAATTTCTCTTAGGTAAGAGAGGTTAACACTCTGGAACTTCTTTTTTCCCAGCAGCAAAGTTTGGTAAGTTTGCTGGCAAAGATGATGGCTCTAGTTTTAAAGCAGCGCTGCTCTCAGGCCCGCCAGGTGTTGGCAAGACAACCACAGCTTCTCTGGTTTGTCAGGTGAGTGTTGTGTCGTAGTGCGGTTGTAAAGCTAATCCAGGAATGGATTAGGAGATACACACACGTGTGTGTGTTGGTAGGTCTTGCTGTATGTATTTTAACCTTCTGTGTATATACTTTCTGAAGTCAAACTTCTAGAATTTACTTTGGTTCTGGGGATGTTTGTCATTTTCATCCTTTTCTTAATATTGGTAATTAAAATAATAGGTAATATTTACCTGTGTGCCGGGCAGTGTGCTGAGCCCTTGGGTGCATTATCTTTTAGGTAATATGAATATGTCTTACAGACTCTTAGAAATATTTTATGTACTCTTCTAAGAATTGTCTGTACCGAATTTATGTATTCTTACCATCCTCACGTGACAAATGAAATGGGCTTACAGAAGAGGGTGGTGGCCCAACGAGTCTGATTCTCTGGGAGCCTGCCTTTGCTCTTGTCTCTATGGCTCATATCTAGACCAGGAGAGGAGGAGACACCAGAGCAAACCAGAGTTCATGTTTCAGAATGTGAAATGATACATGAAGTGGTATTGGAATGATAAAATGAGAGGTTTTATTTTTTATTAATTTTTATTTTTGTAAAAGTTAAAACTCTTGCACGAGAGCAAGAGAGAGAGCACGAGCAGGGGGAGTGGCAGGCAGAGGGAGAAGCAGGCTCCCTGCTGAGCAAGGACCCCCCCCATGGCGGGACTCGATCCCAGGACCCTGGTATCATGACCTCAGCTGAAGGCAGATGCTTAACCGACTGAGGCACCCAGGCATCCCAAAATGAGGGATTTTAAACTTATTTTAAATATACTACTGGATTTCCCAACCCTTGTCCTATAACCTGGTGGTTTTGTTTTGTCCTTGTTTTACGGACCAGAGCATAAATGTTAAGTGGGTATAACAGCTGTATGTTTTCTATTCTGTTACAAACATTAAAAAAAAAAAAGATTTTTTTTCCTACAATTGTAAACATGACTCTTTTCTCCCTTTATCATCATTATTTTGGAGGGGAATTGCATTAAGGCATTTTATATAATGCTTATGATCAGTATAATCAATTGGGAAATGAGTCAGAATAACTTGATTTTTCACAGCTTGGTAAGAAGATTATGTATCAGGATGGTTTGATAACGAATGATTTAACTTCATATTGAGGAGTCAAGAATTATTTTTTGGTATCTTATAATAGATTAATTCTATATCTGATATTGAAATCTTGGGATGGGTATATTTAATTCTTTATAAGACTTTAAGAAGCAAACTTGGTAAAATTGCTTGTTCAGGTATACTCTTCTAGATTAGTATTTATCAGCTGTGGTTTTAAGATGGAATTTGTGTGCGTGTATGGTATATATGTATGTATTTAAAAAATCTCTTAATATTTATGAGGCATATTATCTCATTGTCTTTGTCTTTTTTATCCATGGTTCTTTATGTCATTTTTGTGCTGTCTTTCTTCATTAATTGCCTTGTTTTTTAGGAGAGTTAATAATTTGCATTGTGACAGTAACGGTTTCCAATATTTTGATTAGGAATTGGGGTATAGCTATGTGGAACTGAATGCAAGTGACACTCGGAGTAAGAACAGTTTGAAGGAGATTGTTGCTGAATCACTGAATAATACCAGCATCACAGGCTTTTATTCAAGTATGTGGGTATTTGAACTGATTTCTTTGGTTATGTAAGGAAAACAAGTTCACTTCAACGTTTAGGAACCAGTATTGAACATTACTATGTGCCAGGCACCGTGCTAAATAAATCTTGGGGCTAATGATGGAACTCTTATAGGACAATAGTTTGTCTTAGCGGTTTCTAAGAATGTGTTAAAAAATACACATATGGACATGTTTATGCATTTTGCACATTATTTTAGAGGATTCACAGGTGAACCTTGTGAAGAGGGAGAGTAAATAAATTATTCTGATTCAGTGTGATGAGTGAGGTAATAGAGGCCCGTAGATGAAGAAATGATTTGATTTGGGGCACTGGGGAAAGCCAGGGTAAGGGTAGTATTTGTTCAACAGGCCTTGGAGGAGAGAATCATTTGTGGTGAAAGAGGTCATATAGGCAAAGATAGTACCAGAGGAGAAGAAACTGTGAAGGGGGCACTGGAAGAAGAAACTGAAGGTTTTAGGCTGTGGCTAGTGGTCTGCTATGTCCTGAGCCTATGGGAAAAATAAGATGCTCACACTACAGACTCAGCAGTGCAGATTTAGAACTTACAGTGGATATTGCGTGGTCACCTGAATTCTTGGTACTTTCAGTGGTAGCAGATCATTAAAAAGGATTTGCTCAGGAAACGTCACTCTGGCCGGTGGGAGTGTTAGTTAATTGGTACTACTCTGGAGAGTAGTCTGGCAGTATTTTTCAAAAGTTACATTATGTAGTCCACGGCCATACCACCCTGAATGCGCCCGATCTTGTCTCATCCTGAAAAGTTACATTATGTAGACCTTTTAGCCTAGAAATTCCAGCTCTTGGAATTTAGCAATTGATATACTTGTATATATGCAAAATGACATACATATAAGGATATTCATTTAGTATGATTTATAATAGGTTGGAAGCATCTTCGTATTTTATCAATAGTGATTATGATACATGCGTAAAATGGGATATTATTAAACAGCCTTAAAAAATGAGGTGTTGCATATTGACAGATAAGGAGCAGATCACCAAAATATATTGAATGATAAAACCAAGATATATATTTTTATGCACGCATGTTTTAGGTGGGAGGGAGAATGTCTTTTCATCTGCATATGCTTGTGCCTCTTGCATTTTGGTTTAAAATGTTTTACATATTTTTTTAATAAAGCAGCAGCATTTGAACAGTTGCTCTTTTTTGTCCCATCCCATAGCTTCTCAGCATGGGTCAGGCGGAGCAGCCCATTCAGTAAGCATGAAACATGCTCTCATCATGGATGAAGTAGATGGCATGGCAGGCAATGAGGACAGGGGAGGAATTCAGGTAATGAAAGCACTAGTTTTGCAGTTTTACTGTTGATTTTTAGTTTGTGTGTGTGTGTTTTAATATTTAAAGAGCCAATTGTGCTGTAATAGTTACAGCAATTAAAAAGCATGTTGCTGAGGTTTCAAAACCTGAAATACATACATTGTATAGTATTTTGTTGTTTTTTTTAAAAATAATTATTTTTGTGTTGCAAATTTGCCTTTTAGGAATTAATTGGTCTGATAAAACATACAAAAATTCCCATTATTTGTATGTGCAATGATAGAAATCATCCCAAGATTCGCTCTTTGGTTCATTATTGTTTTGATCTTCGTTTTCAAAGACCTCGAGTTGAACAGATTAAGGTATGCTGATTGGAATTTTTTTCTCCCTCACACTCTCCTTCTTATTTTTTGGTCAGTATTTCTCAAAAGTTACCTTTAAAGGTACCTGATAAATATCCTAAAAATATCTGATTATGTGAATTAAAAAAAAACCATTATGATTCCCCTTTGTTGATTTCAGGGTGCTATGATGTCTATTGCATTTAAAGAGGGTTTGAAGATCCCCCCTCCAGCTATGAATGAAATTATTTTGGGAGCCAATCAAGATATCAGACAGGTAAATTAAATACATATTATGTAATAGTTGCTGATTCTTTTGAATTAATGCCTTCAACTTCAGAGAGGAGGAGTGGCATTATTTAATACTTAACCATGTCTTATTTCTGCTTTCTGTTAGGTTTTACACAATCTGAGGATGTGGTGTGCACGAAGTAAGGCGCTAACCTATGACCAGGCCAAGGCTGATTCTCACAGAGCCAAGAAAGATATCAAACTGGTAACATAAATTTCCATTTAGTAGTTACTTCCTCAAGCTAACGCATTTCTTGTTCTGCTCATATTAACTTAGTAGAAGTAGTTATTACAGTTCCTTGACATACCTGTTGAACCTGTGGATATTTATAAGAAAGACAGCTGCTAAAAGGTTTTCTAATTCAAGAGAATTTTTCCTCAAGTACTGTTAATGTACATTGTAAATTATGAGAAATGGAAGTTTTAAATTATACTCATGCTTCAGTAATTATAAAATGGCCTTTTTAGAGTCCCTTATGAATAGATTTCATGTTTTGAAGTTTTGGAACTTTCAGAATTTCAAATGGCTTATAATTTAATGACCTCTCTGAAACGAAACTAGAAGTCTGTATTATCTGTGTTCTATTTCACCTAGTCACTAGTCAGAACTCATTATTACAGTTAGAGCAGTGATTAAGTAGTGTTTGTAACCCCCTCTCTCCCTCTTTTTTTTTTCTTTAATCAATTTTTTTTCTAAGATTTTATTTTTTTAATTGCCAGAGAGCACGCGCACAAGCAGGGGGAGTGGCAGGCAGAGGGAGAAGCAGGCTCCCTGCCTCTCAAGGAGCCCGATGGGAGACTTGATTCCAGGACTGTAGGATCATGACCTGACGGAAGGCAGACACTTAACTGACTAAGCTGTCCAGGCGTCCCTAAATCAATAAACTTTTTAAGAGCACTTTTAGTTTCATAGCAAAATTTAGCACAGGGTACAAAGACTTCCCTTATTATCCCCTGCCTCCAGTCTCCTACAACCTCTTCCACTATCAGTATCCCCCCGCCAGAGTGGGACAGTTGTTACAGTTGAACCCACACTGATACGTCATTATCACCCAAAGTCCATAGTTTACATCACGGTTAGTTCACTCTTGATGTACGTTCCATGGGCTTTGACAAATATAGCTTGTATCTACCATTGTATATCACACAGAATACTTTCATTGCCCTAAGAATACTTTGTACTCCTGTTCATCCATCCCTTCCCCCAGCCCCTGACAATCACTAATCTTTTTTTTAGATTATTTATTTTAGAGAGCATGAGCAGGGGGAGGAGCAGAGGGAGAGGGACAAGCAGACTTTGTGCTCAGCGTGGAGCCTGACACGGGGCTGGATCTCATGACCCTGAGATCATGACCTGAGCTGAAATCAAGAGTCAGCCAGCTGCTTAACCGACTGAGCCATCCAGGTGGCCATCACTGATCTTTTTAGTGTCTCAACATAGTTGCACCTTTTTCAAAATGTCATGTAGTTGGAATCATACAGTATATAGCCTTTTCAGTTTGGCTTGTTTTTGTTTTTTGTTGTTTTTTGAGAAAGAGCGAGCAAGTGCGAGCAGGGGGAGGGACAGAGGGAGAGGAAGAGAAAATCTTAAGCAGGCTTCATGATGCAGGGCTTGATCTCACGACCCTGACATCATGAACCGAGCGGATATTGAGTCAGATGCTTAACCAACAGCCACCCAAGTGCCCCCAGATTGGCTTCTTTCCATTAGTAATATGCATTTAAGGTTTCTCCGTATCTTTTCATGGCCTTATTTTAGCTCATTTCTTTTTTTGTGCTGAATAATATTCCAGTGTGTGGATGTACCACAGTTTATTCACCTTTTGAAAGACATCTGGATTGCTTCCAAGTTTTCTCAGTTATGAGTGAAGCTGCTGTAAAGATCCATGTGCAGGTTTTTTGTGTAGGATGTTTTCAGTTTGTTTGGATAAATACTAAGGAGGACAATTGCTGGATGGTATGGTAAGAGTATATTTAGTTTTGTAAAAAAACTGCCAATCTGTCTTCCAAGTGACTGTACCATTTTGAGTT
Source organism: Ursus maritimus (assembly GCF_017311325.1). Lineage (NCBI taxonomy): Eukaryota > Metazoa > Chordata > Mammalia > Carnivora > Ursidae > Ursus > Ursus maritimus. The sequence goes on from NW_024426996.1 coordinate 50,896,743, forward strand.
CCTACTAGCAGTAAATGGGAGTTCCTGTTGCTCCACATCCCTGCCAGAATTTGATGTTGTCAGTGTTTGGGACATCGGCCATTCTACTACGTGTGTCCCTCCCTTTCTTTAGGGCCCATTTGACGTTGCCCGGAAAGTGTTTGCGGCTGGAGAGGAGACCGCTCATATGTCACTTGTGGACAAGTCAGATCTCTTCTTTCATGATTATTCGATAGCACCCCTCTTTGTCCAGGAGAACTACATACATGTGAAGCCTATAGCTGCAGGGTGAGTGTTCAGAGCTAGTGAGGGGTACAATTGGTACCCTTCCGGCACAGCGAGGGCCAGATTCCTGGGAGAGGGGGGTAGGAGGTATGGGACAGTGGTGTAATCCAGACTGCTTTGTTTTATGCAGGGGTGACATGAAAAAGCACTTGATGCTTTTAAGCAGAGCAGCAGATAGCATATGTGATGGTGACCTGGTGGACCGTCAGATCCGGAGTAGGCAGAACTGGAGTCTTCTGCCCACACAGGTAAGCACAGGGCTGTCCTTAAGATGCAGACTCTGCTCTAGGTAGAACAGAATGGCTGCTAGCTCCTGGAGTTACGTGAAATACCAGAGAAACACTATGGCTCTTCTGGAAAAAACAAAGTCTGGTCTAGATTAAAACACTCTGGGGTCACAGTGGTCTATTTCTTAATAAAAATAAAACATAAAAATAGCCTTTTCAGGGTTTCAAAATGTTTTTATGTAAATGGACATATGGAATTAGGAACGTTAGAGTCTGGACATAAATAAGATAGATTCTGGACATAAATCACATGTTAGTCAAAAGTTTTATTTGCTCTGTTTTACCTTAAGAATCCATTTCTTTTTTGTCATTCTTGGCTCTCCCCGATGGTGACTGAGTAGCTCTACTTGAAGTAACGCAGCCAGCGGCGGGTCAGCGGCTGCTTCTCTGACGTGTGAATTCTGAGTTTTTTCTTCCTTGCTGAAGAGGCAGCTTTATACTGGGTACTTTACTTAGGTGGTAACTTCCACTCAAAACTGTTCTGAGAACTTTCATAATTTAGAGTGTTACTTGTTCTTGAGTTTTGCATATATATGCTGCATTATTGGCTTGAGTAATAATAACTAAGGGACTTCTGGAGGGCCTACTCCTGTCTTGATTCTACCCATACATTGTTGGGAAACAAAAAACAAAGATTCATTCTGGATATAAAGAATTCTTTCTCTTAAGTTTTACCTGTGTTCATTTTTTAAACTAATAATTGTTTCTTTAAGAATTTATGCTAAAGAAATAACTTCAAACATAGGAAAAGCTTTATGTACAAAAATGTTACGAGTTTTGATACTATAAGGAATTGGAGAAAATCGCCATGTCTGGCAATAGGAGAATGATTAATTAGGGTAAATACTCTTGATGGAATATTATGCAGTTCTTAAAATTATTTATAAAGATTGTCTAATATGAAAAATGCTTATGAGAGAATATTATTAGAATAACGCAGGATACGAAATTTAATAATTCCAACTTTAAAAAAAGTGTGAGCCCTGAATCTTAGATATTCAAGGATACCTTTTAAAAAAATCTTTTCTCAAGTGCCAGTTTACGTAATACTCTCTTCAGTTTTCCACGTTTTGATCCACCTGTTGTCAACAGTTTATGTTAAAAGACAACCATTTTCCTCTTAAAGTCTTTTCTGCATCATGAAGTAACCGGTATGTTGGGATCAGTTGGTCGAGGAGGCCGAATTGCCAGATGATCTCTCTGAGGGCCGTAACATGTTTTGGACTGGTCGTTGTTTTGTCCGGGAGGAGTCTCCCATACCGACAGGTGACAGAGGAAGAGGGAAAGGGTGTCATGCCCTGGAATTAAGGACCTGGGGCAGTGCTGCTTCGTTGCTCGAGACTCCTTGGGAGCCAGTAGCTGTGAAGGAAGCAACTTTGTACTGAATTCAGATTGTGGACTGCAATTGATTATTTTTCAGGCCATTTATGCCAGTGTTCTTCCTGGAGAGTTAATGAGGGGGTACATGACCCAGTTTCCTACCTTTCCAAGCTGGTTGGGGAAGCACTCATCTACCGGCAAACATGATCGTATTGTACAGGACCTCGCACTGCACATGAGTCTCAGGTAAGTGGTGTTAGTCCATGTCTGGCATTTTCTCAGTGTCGCGTATTTAGCCTTTATCCAGTGAGGATAGCGTAAGTCAAAAGATCTGTGTTTTAGTTTTGATTTTATTGCTAACTAGATAAGTGATCCTGGATAAGTTCCTTATATTTTGTGGGCCTGAGTTTTATTATCTATAATCAGTTATAATACTTGTTTTATCACTTAAAAGGATACTTTGGAGAATAAGCCCAGTTGGTAGATGTGCCATAACTTTAAGATAAATTTTAAAGCTACGTAAATCTGAGGTAGTGCTATTTATGACTGTGCCTATTACTAGTAGGCATACATAATGTCTCAGCTTCCAAATAATAGGAAAAGGGACTATTTAAATAAATGAACTAGTTTTTACCTATCCTAGTAGTAAACTGACCTAGTCATTTAGGATGGGGGACACAGTTTAGCATGTAACATCAGAGGGCAGACATGCAGATGACTGAAAATCCGTGTGCTTGGAGAAGTTTAACGAAGTCCAAAAATTCTTGTTATTTGGTACAATTTTTTTTTTAAGTTTAGAAACTTAGAAAATGGGCATGCACACAAATATTGAAGTGAACTTTAGGAATTTATTTTTAACCATGAAGAACTCCTTGAGCAGTCTTATTTCTCTTTTCTGATCTCTGGAAGGAAGATTAACATTGGTCCACTCTTAACTTTTGCTTGAAGCTGAACTGAAAGGGTTCTTCTCTTCTTTTCTTGTAAAATACTACTTCCTACTGTGTTCCCTCTTCCTAGCCAATGGCATGGGTCTTTTTTTTTACCACTTCTGTATTAGTTTCCTATTGTTGTTGTAACAAATTACCAAAACTTACTGGTTTAAAATAACACAAATTTATTGTCGCCTTAAGATACAAAGAATGTCCTGGATTATGTGGGCAGGCCCAATGTAATTAAGGGTCTTTACCAAAAAGAAAAAAAGGGATGCAGCAGTATCAAGTCAGAAAGAGATTTTAAGATGTTACATTGTTGGCTCTGAAGATGGGGAAAGAGACCATGAGCCAAGGGATGTCCATGGCCTCTAGAAATTGGAAAGGGTTGCTTTTCCCACTGCTTTTCTCATTGCTCAAATGGGAGGCCTGGCTCTGAGCTCTTTTCCTACTCCCTGCCCTCTGCTTTTTAAAAAGGTGATGCATCCCTGTGCCCTGGAGGTCCGCCTTTTACACCCCCACCGTATTCATGTAGATTGTGAGCCCTGGACTTCCTCTCTCGTCTGTGGCTGTGCTTTTGTGTGTCTGTCCCCTTCTTCCATTAGAGCGAACATTTCTGGTGGTAGGAACTGAGGCCTACTCATCTAGCATATAAAATTGCTCAATAATTGTTCCTTAATGAATCACATACAGGACATTGTCATCATCAGAGGACATGTATAGTGAATTTCACAATTTTGAAAGTAAATTAGGACCTTCCTATCTAACTTTTTAACTCCGATTAAGTCGTCAAACTTTTATAGATTTCAGTTTCTCTTTAAAAATGGAAGTGCGACTTTATTATTAGTTCTTGTTGGGGTTATAGATGCCTTTGAGAACCTGAAAGCTCTGTGATCTTTATTACTCCCAAATGCACTAATGCACATAATGCTAGGGGAATTACAGATTTCTGAGGTTAAGAACCCTTGATTTAGGAACTCTAGATGATACCTTTAGACTTTTCTAGAGTTGACTTTTCTAGAGTTGACTTCTCTGTGATTCTAAGTAGAAGGTAACAGTAATGTAACAAAATATAGGAGAATACTTTTGAAAAAGATTTCATGATTTTCTTAGGCACTGTGGCTTAGGGCTCATACTTGTCTTCAAGTACTAGTTGTGCTTGATTATGGAAGACTGAATCTAGAGGAAATGGGTGAATTTAAAAATAAGAGTTTTTCGGATTCTTTGCCTAGGTAGTAAAACAGTTGGGGGCAGGGTTCTAGATTTCTGATCAAGAGAACTATTCAGACTCAGTTACCTGAAGGCAAGAGCAGGACCCATTAATAATTTAAAAATTTTTATGGGTTCTGAAGCCCAACAGCTTTTGAGGTTTCTTGTTTGGAGTGTGCACACATATAACTGTCTCATTTGATGATGGAAGCAGCTGGATTGGAAAGATTTAGATCGGTATTTTGTTTTGTTCATCTATTTTCTGTCTTTGACAGTATTTATGAGCAAAAGAGAAAGTCATTGTAGTTCTCAGCAGACTTTTTCCTGAAGCCTTCCCCTCACAAATATGGACCACCTCGTGATTCTGCAGGGACATTTTCTGCAGTTTTCTCAGTTTGGGGAAAGCCCTGCTCTAGAACTAAAGATTTCAGAGTAACCATACTAGGAAATATGAGGGAAACATTCATACATAATTTCATGTTATAATCAGAGATCAGAAGGTATTACAGACCCTCATGTAGGAAATAGCAGTGGAACTTGAGGTAGGAAATCTCACTGCCTTTTGCTGATGCTTTTAATATTTGGAACTGGGAATGAGTAGTCTTTGGCTGTATTAAGTATGAGCACATAGAAGTCCTGTTGTTGCCCAGGCCTTGAGAGTAGGTTGGAAGTAGAACCTACATTTGTGTTTTTCATTCACTGACGCAGATAAGTAGAGAATTCATTCCCTGTGAGCACACTGGCGTGTCCATGCTCCTGATGGTGTCATGCTAGCCTTTCTCTACCAGCTGCTAAATAGTAGACATTACACTGGGCATTATTAAAAGTGGATTGAACTTCACGCTATGACTTGACTTGGTGGTAGTTTGCCACTGACTACGATTATGTCTCTCTTGTTTTGGTTTAAGAACTTATTCCAGCAAAAGGACTGTAAACATGGATTATCTGTCACATATAAGGGATGCACTTGTACAGCCCTTGACCTCACAAGGGGTAGAAGGGGTACAGGATGTTATTGCTCTTATGGACACCTACTACTTGATGAAAGAAGACTTCGAGAATATCATGGAAATTAGCAGCTGGGGAGGCAAACCTAGTCCCTTCTCCAAGCTGGACCCCAAGGTAAATTGTGTAACTCACTGGTTCTCCATCACTTTGTAATTGCCAGGTTTGTAGTAGGAGTATTTGAGAGATGTTGTAGGTGCTTTCAAAAGGTTTAACTTTTCCCCCTTAAATGCTTTTTACTTCTTAGGGCCTATGCTTTCCAAAGATGATATTTGAGTGCAGTATTAAGAATGGATTTCTGGATTTGACTGTAACAGTTTGTAGTTTTATCATTGCTTTATGTTGAGTGGAAAAGCCAGACCTGAAATCTGAGAAGCCAATATAAATGTATTCCTTGTAAAGGCAGGTAGATGAGCCTGGGGAAGTAAGTCGGGTGGTGGTAATACATTATGAAAAGAAAGACGTGTTTATTGGCTGAGGATTTTTATACTTTTTCTCAGTCTGCCTAATCTGTATATTATATATAATTTAGTATGTATTAGTAATTATATATATAATTTACTATTTATATATATATATATATATTACATAATAGAGTGTCCAACTATAATATCCCCTACTTTCTTTATATAATGAGCATGAAAAAACTAAAATGACATAACATGAATTTGTAATATCCAGTACCTCACACTGCCTGTTTCTTTGGTGCTGTTTTAGAAGATACATTCTCTATGGCTTGCCTTCTCTAGAATTTTGATCTGACTTTATGGTTATGGGTAAATCCCCATCAGAGACCTCCCTGGTAGAGTTCAAGGACTCCTTCTACAATTATGTTTAGAAGCTCCAAGTTACTTAGTACTGTGAATTAACCATTATTATGATAAAAGTAATGTATTTTGTGGGAATTAATGGCCAACTTTATCTTGCACCTTATTGTAAGTCTTTTTGATTTATTGATTCACTGTACTTCTTACTTTGTAGAACTGTGGAATGCACTAAATAGGCAAAACTGATGAGTTAAAGTTCCTTTTTTTGCCTGCCTAATGTTCCCAAATACTAGTTCTTATTTTTGAGTCATGGGCTCCATTAAGAATGTCTTGAAAAATACAGAACCTCTCCATAGAAAAATGTTTATAAGTACACTTACATGTACATGCATAAATATTTTGCAAAATATTTCAAGGATCTTGTAGGATCTCACAAAACCTTTAGTTTAAAAGTATTGTTTGGCACTTGTATTTTTAACAGCCTCTTTCTATTCCTTTCCTCTAGGTGAAGGCAGCCTTCACGAGAACTTACAATAAGGAAGTCCACCTTACTCCGTACTCACTTCAGGCGGTGAAGACACCCAGACACAGCACAGGCCCAGCACTGGATTCTGAATACAGTGAAGACTTAAATGAAGACGACTCTCAGTCTGAGGAGAAAGACCAGGACTCTGTGGAAACCGATGCAATGATCAAGGTAGTATTTTAAGCTACACACAGGAAATGCCAGGATATTCCCTCAGTAGTTTTATCTTTTCTTGTGTACAGCTTGCCTCCTGGAATTATTCAGGGCCTGTTTAAGTTTTTATGTTCATCACATTGAGGGTGGAGAAGGTGTAGATTTTAGTCTTATAAATAGTCAGCTGCTTATAATAGTGGAAGAAGGCAAGAAAATAGGCCATCATATTTAGTCATACGCTGTGTTAGAAAAAGTACCATTTTTGTTTGGTCATTGGTGTGTGCTTTACCAGAGACACGTATTTTTACAGTTTAATTAAGAAAAACATTTTCAGGGAAACTTTCTCTTTTCTGTAATTTGTTTTGCTATAGCCATTGAACTGCCTATAGAAGTTTCTCGGAATGAAACAGTCTTATCTTGTGTTAGGAAAGATTAAAACCATTTATGGTATCAGCCCACCGTTTACCTTTGGCAAAGGCAAAGGAATCTAGTCTGTGTTCTCTTCTGTCCTTAGTGTGTGTCATTCTTGTCCCTCTTGTCCCTCATTTCTGTTTTGTATATGCAGGGAGGAAAAGCAGCCTTCTCCAGTGTAGCTCTCTAGTCTTGTGTAGACATAAGAGGTTGTCTCTCTCTCTCCCCTTCTCAAACTGAACATGTTTAGATCTCTAATCTGAAACTGAAAGAAAAGGAAATTCTTCATTAAAACATTACCTTATGAGTACATTATCTCTTGCTCATTTTGTCTTTCCTGAATCTACCTATCCCCTAAGTCCAAGAAACTGTATGCCTGGGGAACATAGCTTAGTTGTAGATTCTAAATAGCTTTTCGGTAGTTAAAGGCTCCAACTAGCCCAGTTGCTGCTTGAAAGTAAGCTCATCAGGTGTAGTGGTAGTTGAAGATGTTTGCAAAGATTTGCTTTATTGTAGAAATAGACTTATTTCATTGCCTCATAAATATAGCTATTAACTATTTTGTCCATTCTTCTCTCCCAACAGAAAAAGACAAAATCTTCAAAGCCTTCAAAATCAGAAAAAGATAAGGAGTCCAGAAAAGGAAAAGGAAAAAGTTCAAAGAAATGAAATGAAATTGTTTTTCACTACTGACAGCCACTTTTTACTTACCCTGTTGACCAGTCTAGCTTGTCTAGAAATTGCCTTGTTTTTTTCCAAAGGAATCATATTTTAGCATAATGGGGCAACTCAGTGGTCCCATTATAAATATATGGTGGTACAGCTAGAGGGATGTAACCAGTAGGCTAACATACACCTCTTATAGAGGTTGATAGGACTGCTTGGGTCCTCCACTGTCCCCTGTCAATCGAATTAGATTGTGCTTCAAATTGACTGTATAATCAGAAACTACATGTGGGCTTTGGAGTCAGATTTTAGTGAACAATAATATGCCTGGGAACATTGGTACTAAGGCAACTTTTGTAGGCTTAAGAATTTATCCTAATGGCCTTTATAGGACCGATGCTGATTTTTTTAAAAAGGTAGTTACTATTATGTGGTGAAATTTTGTAAATAAATCATAATACAAAACAATCACCACCTAGAACTGGTATTCTTTGTATATTGTCAAATATCTTACAAAATGTAAATTAGGAATAAAAATGTTCCACGTGCCATATGTGCAAATTCTTAAGAATGTCCTCTTGAACAGTAAAATAAGATGTTGGTAGATTACATTCCTTATTAGTTTGCAAATGATTGGGTAAAACACTAACTCTTTTCCTCACTAACCAGCTGTGTGAAGCAGAACTTTGGCAGTTGGACAGTCAGAACTCTCATTCCCAACTCGATTACCTCTGTGAGTGCCAGCCATCTCTCTGTTGTGACCAGCATGTCATGGAGAGGCCTCTATGGTATCACTGGAGGGTATGGGGGGCTGTAAAAGGATTGCCACATGTTTATCCTTCCAGAGTCTCAACTCACCAGGTTCAAACTAGTAGGGTCTAGTCTGGGTCAGAATCTTAGTCCCACTCTGGCTTAGGACAAAGTGAATGCTGGTTTTTGTTTGTTTTGCCTCTGGGAGCTCTGGTTCTGCCCTGTGACTGATTCCACAAACTGTGCTGGAATTTTAGGTTGTACCTGTCACTGTACTTGTTGAGTGGCTCTGAGGCTGTGAACGTAGCCTGGAATTTAGTTGTCTAGCTATTTTGAAATTTTGTCAATAAATGCTCAGAGGTATGTGCTAAAAGGAGTATAAAATTAGGATACTATTTCCTCCCTTTAAGTAATTGCCAGTCTTGTTTGGGAGGTGAGACATAAAGTTCTTGAGACATTTAAAGTGTATTTACGAGTGTGAAAAATATCTTTCATGTAGACTAAGTTCATCATGGGAATAAAATGTTGCCTTCAGCCTTGCCCTCTCTTTGTTAAAGCCCAGCTCGAAACTTCTGCTTGTGAAGATCTCCTTGATTGACGACTGCCTCACCTCACCAATGGGGTTTGAGCATGGCTTTCTTTCACATATTCTTTTGCTTCTATTGCTTTTTGATATGAAAGTCATGTCTGCCTACTTGTTTTCTACTCTCCATGAAAGGGAGTGTAATCTCCTTGCAGCCAGAACAATGAATATGAATTTACTTGTAAATTATGATTTTGTTATTAATTAATTCTAAATGCTCTGTGATCGGCATAAATCAGTGTATAAGGTAAATAACTTTTAGAGATTATAAATATGCTCTTTAAAATAGGACAGCATGGATCTCGTGGAGCTACGTGTGCCACGTGTCTTTGGAGAATAAAACTGCGTACTTCTTTTGAGGTCCATTGTGTCTTGGCCATTTTGGAAGCTGTAACAAACTACTGTGCTTTATCCTTCATCCTGTTATGTTTTTGCAGTCCGTTACTGCAGCGACATTATTTGGCCTCTTGAAGTTATTAACAAGGAGCATTGTTGCATGTACTGGGAGGATTAGCTTCCTAAATAAGTTCTGGTGTAATTATGCTTATTCGTGAATGTTTAAAGCCCGTAACTCCTCAAGTATGATGTGCTTTACTCTTACAGATCCCAAGTGCCTATGCTCTTACTCCTATAACTTTATAATATCCCTCGTGATTAATGGGAAAACAAGAGGATGATAGGTGGGTTTAATGAGGCTTGTATCACTTAGTAAAGCCAAGGCCTCGGGCCTATTCTTTAGCCAGCCTTTGCGGGAGGAAGATCAGATAATAAAAGTTGGAGGCATCATATATGTGGATACTTGGATGCAATAAAACATTATTGTCACTTGGGGTATTACCATGGGCTTGCAGGTACCTTTGTAATAGGATGCTGGTGGCTACTGTACGACCCTATCATCTGAAACATTCAAAGTTAGGCTATATGACTCATTTCTGCCAGCTGCTCAGACGTTGGTGACATTGGCTTTGGATGGCAAGGAAGCCTATACTGATGTAGGAAAAATAGGGGGTGTGTGTGATACGGGGAAGATTCTGAAAAATGTACTTCTTCAGGGGAAGTCAAATGACGTAATTTTGTGAAAGGAATTAACTCAGGAGATACGCGCTTATGGTTTAGTTTCATTCTTTCAAATTGATGTTTTTATTCTAAGACTGATTGATTGTGCTAAACTTCTCATTTCAAACTTTGAAGTGTTAATGTCTGCGCTGCCCAAACTTCACAGTGTTATCTATCTACCTCCTTTTTTCTGCCTCCAAATCCAGGAAAACATTACAAATATCTAATCAACAATTTTATTTTAAAGGAGATATTTCAAAATATAAAAGTTATCAAAAAGTTGGATATTTACAGTTACATCATAGGCTACTATTAACAGTGCAGAGCATAGAATATGTAAGACTTTGAAGAGGAACTCTATGAAGTGTAATAAACAGCTATATGTCACTGTTTTGCCATTCTACATGTCTGTGACCTGGAGAGTCGTCCTTTTCTGTATCCAGAAACCACCGGGGGTAGAAACTTGGCCTCCTGTGGAAAAATGATATCTTTTCAGGAACATTATATCTAGAAAAGACAAACCCACGTCTTTAGAAGTGTTTCCAGTAACTGGCATGCAGTAATAAAGCCAAGCTATACTAAAGTTTTTGCTCATTTCTGGAATGTGGATCAGGATGACTATTCAAGTTAGAAACCTCCGGTCTATGAGCAGTATTGAGTTTAAATCTTGGTTTTGACTGAAGTGTACAGGCAAACTGTTATTATAAAGTGAGGGTGATGATAATAGCCACTTTACTGGGAAGAATGGGAAAATGAAGATAAGTGCTTGGCAATCTGTGAAGATTTTCCTGAAATTAAATGGTCATTAATGGTTCCTTGTCTAAAAGGAGTCAGTGAACAGTGGCCTCAACCAATATTCATTGTACAATAAGACATTCATAGTGAATTTCTCAAAAGGTGGTGCATAATCAAAACTTACTGAAGCATGTCTGCAAGTATATATGAACCATGGGACTAAGCCTCTGCTTTTATGCAGAGATGGTGTTGGGAGAGAGTCTATGTAGGATTATTAAAAACATAAGATCCTCCTTTGGCAGAATTGCAGATTATCCTCCTGCAGATAACAGTTACAAACTCGGGACAGAATATAACCAACTATTCAAAGGCATTGGAAGAGCAACCAAAAGCTGGTAGAAATTGGAAAGGTGTCAACTCTTGAAAGAAGAGAAGTCCACTGGGTAAGATTCATCTTCATATGTGTTTGCACCTGAGGGTAAGTCCATGAGGACAGTGAAGTCATAGTCTTACTAGCTCAGAGAGTCAGAGAATAGAATTTGGGCCTGCCAGAACTACTGAAATATGAGGGAGAATATCCTGAAAAGGGCATTGCCCCCCCCCCATCTGCATATAAACTCCGTGTAAACCCTTGAACTTCACAGGCTTGGAAGAGATATTTATGCTGGACTAGAAGAAGCACAGTTCTACATTGTAGGGAATGCCGTGTGTTAGAAAACTGAGGGCTGCTTCTAGGATCTGAGGGCCTCAGTACTCTAACAGTAAAGAATGGAGTTCCACCAACAAACAGGCTCGACAAGCGTCTCACATTAGATTGCAGCTCCAGCCAACCGCAGCCTTATGAGACCGTGAACAGAAGACTCTGCTAAGCCATGCATGTATTACGGATCCACAGAAATTGTGAGGTAGGTTCTGGTTCAAGATGGCAATGTAGGAAGATCCTGAACTACCTCTTCCCATGGACACAGTGCATCTACAGCTACATATGGAACAAGTCCCTTTGAAAGAGATCCAGAGGGGCGCCTGGGTAGCACAGTCGTTAGGCGTCTGCCTTTGGCTCAGGGCGTGATCCTGGCATTCCGGGATCGAGTCCCACATTGGGCTCCTCCACTAGGAGCCTGCTTCTTCCTCTCCCACTCCCCCTGCTTGTGTTCCCTCTCTCGCTGGCTGTCTCTCTGTCACATAAATAAATAAAATCTTTAAAGAAAGAGATCCAGAAACTAGCTGAGCAACTCCTGCACATCAGGTGAGCAAGAACCGCCCCCCCCATCCAAATGGGTAGGAGAGGGTGAGAAAATCTTGCCAGAAACCCCACCCCCAGCATGATGACACACAACAGGAGGGAACTCAACAATACCTTCTCCCTAAGAAGTGAAGGATTTGGACCCCACATTTGGTGCCCTTTTAAGACTTCCACCTGAGAGATTGGCCTCCAAAACCTCTACCTTTAAAAGGCAACGAGCCTCGTATCCATGAGAACTAAAAGGTAGTGGCAAACTAAAAAACAGTTCAAAATGAGATCACGGGGACCCACCGTGGCTAATCCCCCAGGGCCCAGCTCAGAGGCAGCAGACTGAAATATACCCAGTCTGTGAAAAAGGCCCATTATCTTAAAAGCTTTGGCCTGAGGGGCAGGCTTCTAACTTCTTAACACATACTTAGGGGCCAACTGCAACTCTGCTGAGACTGCAGAGGCTAGCAGGCACCATCTTTGTGTTTTCTCTCTGCCTTGTCCCAGGTGGCCAGTATCTCTCAGGAGGTTGTGTACAAGTCTGGCACTCCAGTTCTTGCTGCCACGCCAGGGACACCCCTTAATCACCTAGCTCTGGTGGCCAGCAGAGCTTTACGTTTGCAAGTCCCAGCTGGACTGTCACAAACAGAAACCGTTCTGAACAGAAGAACCAGGACAGTGCTCATTAGGCTTATTTCCTACATGCGGCCACTCCTTCAAGACTGGAGAGGTGACTGTTTTAGCTAATGTGTAGAAACCAACAGAGTCGAAGATGAGGAAACAGAGGAATATATCCCAAACAGACAAAAAACCACGTAAAACCTCATTAAAAGAAATTTAACAAAATGGAGATAAGTGATTTATGTGATAAAGAGTTTGGTCATTGAAACAATTCATGAACAAAGTGAAGAAAGTAAACAAATCACAGACTAAAGAATACAACTACTGAACTGGAAAATACAAGAAAAGGTTCAATAGCAGACTAAATGAACAGAAAGGATCAATGAACCTGAAGACAGGTCCATGGAACTCATCTAATCACAGCAAAAAGATAAAAGCATGAAAAAAGTGCTTACAGCTTAAGGGATTTATGGGATAACTATAATATTCCCATATAAGGGTCCTAAAAGAGAGGAGAAAGAGTCTGAAAATTTCCCGAACTTGGGGAAGGAAACACATCCAGATCCAGGAAACCCAGAGTTCCAAACAAGATGAACCCAAACAGACCCACACCAAGACACATTATAATTAAAATGCTAAAAGCTAAAGGAGAGAAGCAACTTGTTACATACAAGGGAACCCCTGTAAGACCATCATCAGCAACTTTTCCAGTAGAAACCTTTGAGGCTAGAAGACAGTGGCATGACACATCCAAATGGCTGAAAGAAAAGAAATGCGAACAAAGAATATTCTGCCTGGCAGTATTGTCCTTCAGAATTGAAAGAGAGAGTTTTCCAGACTAGGAGGAGCTAAAGGAGTTCATCACCACTAGACCAGCCTTACGGGAAATGGTAAAGGTGCTTCTTTCTTTAAGCTGAAAGTGCTGGCTAATAAGAGGAAAACATATGAAAGTATAAATCTGAATGCTTAAAGGTTCATATGTAAATTCAGAATAATCTTGTTGTGATGGTGGTGGGTTAATCACTTAAGTAGTAAAAATGAAAATAATTTAACAGACACCCAAGTAAACGGACACCCAAGATGCAAAGATGCGACATCAAATATAGAATGGGGAGTAAAAATATAGAGCCTCAGAACTTGTTATCAACTTAAAATAGGTTTAATGTAAGCCTCATGGTATCCATAAAACAAAACTCTACAGCAGATGCATGAAAGAGAAAAGGAATCTAAGCATACCACTACAGAAAGTTACTACATCATAAAGAGAGCAAGAGAAGAAGAAAAAGAACAATGCACTTACAAAATAGCCAGAAAACAATAAAAATGGCAGTAAGTCCATATCTGTCAATAATTTAAGTGCAAATAGGCTAAATCCTCTGATCAAGAGTGGCTGAATGGATTAAAAAAACAATATCCATCTATCCTGCTGCTGACAAGAGACTCATTAAGGACATGGACTGAAAGTGAAGGAATGGAAAAAGATATTCCAGGCTAATGGAAGTCAAAAGAAAGCTGGAATAACTTATATCAGACAAAAAAGACTTTAAAACAAAGACTGTAATAAGAGACAAGGTCATTATACAATGATAAAAAGGTCAACACAAAAGTGGGTATAATATTTGTAAGTATGCACCCAGCACAGGAGCATCTAAAGATAAAATGCAAAAATTAATTAACAGGTCTAAAGGGAGAAATAGCAATATAAGGTTAAGGGACAGAGGATAAATCCTCCAGATAGGAAATCAATATAAGGAAACACTGCACTTAATAGACATTTACAGAGCATTCCATCCAGAGCACAGGCTTAAGCACACATGAAACATTCTCCAGGACAGATCATAGGTTAGGCTACGAAAAGTCAATAAATTTAAGAAGACTGAGCATCTTTCCTAACCACAATGGTATGGAACTAGAAGTCACATAAAAAGAAAACTGGAAAATTAAAAAATACATGGAGCTTCGACAACATGCTATGGAACAACCAATGGGTCAGAGAAGAAATCAAAAGAAAAAAATACCTTGAAACAAATGGAAAGACAATATACCAAAACTTAAGGGATGCAGAAAAAGCAGTTCTAAGAGGGAAGCTCATAGCTATTAATGCCCACATCAAGAAACAAAAAAGATCTCAAGTTAACATACTTTACACCTCAAGGAACTAGAAAGAGAAGAACAAGCTAAAGCCTAAAGTTAATAGAAGGAAGAAAATAACAAAGCAAAAATAAAGGAAAGAGAATAAAAAAGAGCAATAAAACTAACAGCTGGTTAAGGAAAATAAACCTTGAGCTAGACTCACCAAGAGAAAGAAACAGAAATGAAAGAGGAGATAATGGATAACACAAATATAAAAGATCATAAAAGACTATGACCTACTACATACCAACAAATGAAACAACTTAGAAAAGAACTGGAATATTCCTAGAAACATACAACCTTACAAGACTGAATCATCAAGAAACAGAAAATCTGAACAGACCAATTACTAGCAAGGAGATTGAATCTGTAATAAAAAAAAACCTCCCAGCAAACAAAATTCTAAGACCAGATGTCTTCACTGGTGAATTCTACCAACATTTAAAGCATTCATACCAGTCCTCCTCAAACTCTTCCAAAAAATAGAAGAGGAGAGAACACTTCCGAACTCATTTTATGTGCCAGCATTAATTGGCTACCAAAACCAGAAAAGGATACCACAATAAAGAAAATTATAGGCCGATATCCCTGCTGAACATAGATGCAATCTGTTAGCAATCTGGATTCCACAGTACGTTAAAAGGATCATACGCCATGATGGACTGGAATTCACTCCAGGGATGCACGGCCGCATCCACGGACCATCGTGTGATATACTACATTAAGAAAATGAAGAATAAAAATCATATGATCATCTCAGTAGGTACAGAAAAAGCATTTTAACAGTATTCAACATCCACTGATGATAAAAACTTCATCAAAATGGGTATAGAGGGAACATACCTCAACATAATAAAGGGCATATAGGACAATCCCAGAGCTGTCATCCTCTCCTCAATGGTTAAAAGCTTTAAAGCTTTTCCTTTAGGATCAGAAAGAAGATAAGGATGCCTACTCTTGCCACTTTTAATTAAACATAGTACTTAAGTCCTAGCCAGAGCAGTTGGGCAAGAAAAATAAAAGGCATCCAAACTGGAAAGGAATAAGTTAAAGTGTCACTATTTGCAGATGACATGGTAGAATGTAGAAAACCCTGAAGACCACTAAAAAACTGGTAGAGCCTAATAAATGAATCCAGTGAAGTCTCAGGATATAAAATCAGTATACAAAAACCTGCTGCATTTCTATACACTAATAATGAACTATCAGAGATTAAGAAAAAAAAATCTCACTTAAATTGCATAAAAAAGAATGGAATACTTATGTGTAAATTTAACCAAGGAGGGGAAAGACCTGTACGCTCAAAACTATAAGACACTGGTGAAAGAAATTAAAGACAAAAAAATAGATACTCTGTGCTCACAGATTGGAAGAATTAAAACTGTTAAAGTGTCCATCTGAAGTGTACAAAACAATCTACAGATTCAATGCAGTTTCTCTCAGTTTCCAATGATATTTTTCACAAAAATAGAATAAATAATCCTAATGTTTGTATGGAACCACAAAAGATCCTGAGTAGCTAAAGCAATCTTGAGAAAGGAACACAACTGGAGGCATGTTTCCTGAAACTATATTACACAGCTATAGTAATCAAAACAGTATGGTTTTGGCATAAAAACAGTCACATAGTGGACAGTAGACGTGAAGATCAATGGAACAGAATAGAGAGCTCAGAAGTAAACCTAGGTATACCTGGTCAACTGATCTGTGACAAAGGAGCCAAGAATATATAATGGGGAAAGAAGAGTCTCTTTAATAAATGGTGTTGGGAAAACTGGACCAATGGCTCACATCATACACAAAAATCAGCTCAAAATGGATTAAAAATCTGAACAGAAGACCTGAAAGCATAAAACTCCTAGAAGAAAATATAGGGGGTAATAAGCTCCTTGACATCAGTCTTGGTAATGATTTTTTGGATTCGACACCAAAAGCCAAGGCGGCAAGGCAGCAAAGCAGATACACACAAGTGAGACTATATGAACTAAAAAAATTCTGTACAGCAAAGGAAACCATCAACAAAATGAAAGGGCAATATATGGATTGAGAGAAAATATTTGCAAATCACAGATCTGATAAAGGGTTAATATAAAGAACTCATACAGTTCAGTAGAAAAAAATCCAATTAAAAATGGGCATAGGATCTGAATAGAAAGTCTTCCAAACAAGAATCACAGACGGTCAACAGGTATATGGAAGGGCGGTGCTAACCCTCACTGCTTATTAGGGAAGTGCAAACTGAAACCGCAGTGACGTAGCACCTCGAACCTGTTCAAATGGCTGTTACCGAAATGACAAGAAATCACAAGTGTTGGCAAGGATGTGGAGGAAGGGGAACCATTGTGCACCATTGGTGGGGATGCAAACTGGTGCAGCAACAGCAAAAAACAGTATAGCGGTTCCTCAAAAAATTAAAAAAAGAATTACCTTGTGGTCCACCTGTTCCACTGTTGGGGTTTTATCTGAAAAACAAAATCACTATCTTGAAAAGATATCTGTACCCCTATGTTCATTTTGGCATTATTTACAATAGCTAAAATAAGGAAACAACCCTAAGTGTCCATCTGCACTGGATTAAGAAATGACACCGGATAAAGAAAATGGCATGTGTGTATGCACGCACATATACACAGGACTGTTATTCAGCCATAAAAAAAAAGAAGGCAATACTGCCATTTGCAAGAACATGGATGGACCCTGAGGGAGGGCACTATGGTAAGTGAAATTAGAGAAAGACAGAATATTGTATAGTCTCAATGTGTATAAAGAAAACGGAACTCATGGATACAGAAAACAGTTTGTTGTTGCCAGAGGCCTAGGGTGGGGAGTGGGTGGAATGGATGAAAGTGGTCAAAAAAGGTATAAGGTCATAAGTCTTGGGGGTGTCACCTACCACATGTTAACTAGTTAACCATATTGTATATTTGGAAGTTACGAAGAGATTTAAAAGTTCTCATTAAAAAAATTTGTACCTCTGTGTGGTAATGGATGTTAACGTACTCTGGTAATCGTTTCTGTATATATAACCACGACATTATACACCCAAAACAACTGATGTCAACTATATATCAATAAAAAATTGACATATTTCATGTATATCGTTTTAAGATGCTAAATTCATGAATGTTATACAGCAACAGGAAAATGAAACAAATCCCATTCATAATTTGAGCAAGCTTTAAAAATAGAATTTGACAAGCTGATTCTGAAATTTTATAGGGAGGTGGAAAGGTTTAAGAGTCGTCAAAACAATCTTGGAAAAAAATGATAACATTGGGGGATCCACAGTTCCTGACTTTAAGATATACTAGAAAGTCACAGTAACCAAGAAAGTACAGTATTGAAATAGGGTACAAATATATCAATAGAAAAGAAGACAGGGTCCAGAAATAGATCAGTATTTAAAACCTCATTGATTTTCAACAAAAGCACCCAAGCAATTCAATGGGGAAAGAAAAAACTTTTCAACAAATGGTGTTGGACAACTGGATGTCCACTTGGGGCAGGGGGGATCTCAGTCCTCATCTCACAATGTAAACAAAAATAATTTCAAAATGGACCGCAGACCTAGAGCTTCTAGAAGAAAACAGAATATGCTTGGGACTTGTTAAATAGGCAAATATTTTTTTAGATAGATACAATAAGCATAAAACTTAAAAATGTATAAATTATAACTCATCAAAATCTCATCAAAAGATACCATTAAGGAAAAGAATTGGGAAGCCACGGAAAGAAAATATTTGCAAAATGTATCTGGACAGACCTATATCTAGAAAATACAAATAGAAGAAGTTGTACAACTCAATAATAAAAAGACAACACAATAACAATGGGGAAGAACAGTCTTTTCAGCAAAAGGTACTGGGACATGTACATGCAAAAGAAGGGAGCTGGAATACCCTAACCTCACACCATCCACAAAAATTAAATGGATCAAAGATGTAAATGTAAGAGCAGCAACTATAAAACTCTAAGATACGAGTCCAAGAGCACAGGTAACCAAAGGGGGAAAAATCAGAGGGGGGGAAAAAGGTAAACTGAACTTCGTCAAAATAAAAATGTTTACATCAAAGGATACTATCAAGAAAGTAAAAAATTCTTCCACAGAATGGGAGAAGGTATTTGCAAATCATGTATCTGATAAAACACTGGTATCTAGGGTCTGTTAAAAATTCCTTTAACTGAACTATAAAAAGACAAATTACCTAGTTAAAAAATGGGCAAAGGACTTGAACAGACGTTCTCCAAAGAAGATCACAAATGGCCAACAAGCACATGAAAAGATGCTCCATATCCTTAGTCAGTAGGGAAATGGAAATCAAAACCACACTGAGATACCACTTCACACCTACGAGAATGATTATAAACAAAAAGGCAGACGAGTCTTGAGGATGTGGGGAAACCGGAGCCTTCGTATGATGCTGGTGGGAATGGAAGAGCTTGCAGGTGCTGTGGAAAGCAGTTTGGAGTGTTCGAGGAATTCCGCACGCAGACTGAGAGGACTGGCCCATGGACCGGGTGACGGGTAAGGGTGAGAAGAGCCACAGATAATGACCGGGTTTCCACCCTGACAGCTGCTTGAACGGAGCTGCCCCTGACTGAGGCAGGTGGTGAGAAAACCTAGAGTCACATCTTAACCAGGTTAGGGTAGATGCCGTGGGAGGGACTGAGCTCCCTGCTTCCCTTTGAAGAGTCTCCTGGATTTGGGCAGGGCTTTTGGCTTCCCAGGTAGACACGACATTTCCCTGCCTCCCTTTGCAGTCTGTGTGGCCACGAGTAATTTCTTGCCAGTGGAATGCAAATGGAAGGGGTGTGTGCAGCTTCCACGTGACAAAAATGAGACTGGGAGAGACAAAGGGATTCTTCAAATCTGTGGATGCCGGAAGCTTTATATTCTGAACTTTAAAAAACTCCACTGTTACTAGCTGGCTCTAGTTTTAATGGACTGATTAAAAAGAAGCCCTTGTGATTTGATAAAATACGTTATAGTTGGAATCCTTGATGCTGCTTGGCCAAAAAGCCGTTGTCACCATGGAGACTGCACAACCTGAATTTTAGCATTTTTAAAGGACATCAGCGGTTTAAAAATCTGACAAATTACGTGATGCACAAAAAGGAGTCATTGCCAATACAAACTGTAAAACTGTCTACTCCGCAGACCCTTGTGCCCTGGGAAAGTGAGTAGATGGTCTGGGACGTACCTGCACAGGCCACTCACTGCTCCACCTCTGTTTGCAGGTACTGGGTACAGTCTGAGATTTTTTTTAGTTGAGCAAAGTTTAATCTTTCTGAACACATAGGACAGGTGCTTTCCGTGTTTAACATGCTGTTTGGGGAGGGAAAGGCAGAATAAATTAAATATATAATCCTTTAGCTTTGGGTTATTCTTATGTGAAAAACAATTCCTGTCTACACCTCCCTAATACATATTCATCGTGCAATTTAAGAATTAGGAATATTCAGTCTCATGCAAGATCCTCTTTAAGGATAATGTTCAAAGATCATAGAAAGTTTGGGTCTTTAGAGCTCTTTAGGAACATGAATAAGGAGACCTCAGGATAAAAGAGTGGTTGAATGAAAGGCCTATTTTTGGGTAAATCTGTGTGACTGAATGAAACAATGCACACTTACATCTTAAATTCTGAGTACAGAGCAGGGAAGTTGCAATGTGGACACACAGTCCAGTCATCCTTCAACATGTGTCGACCCTGGAAACAGTACATTGAGGGGTAAAATCATTTAAAAAAATTCCTGCCATTATTCAATTATAATAAACAAATTAAAAACCAGACCTCTAAATTAGGTGACTAGAAAGAGATGGCATCAAACAGACCGAAGCCAAATTTCATTTATCACATTCGTGTATAAAGAATAGTCTTCAATTTTGTGACATCATTACTTAAATTTCCCTTTAAAATTACGTTTGTTAGTCTAGTAATGAACAAATAATCTGGTATTTAAAATTTTCTAATAGGAGACGCCTGGGTGGCTCAGAGAGTTGAGCGTCCAGCTCTTGATTTCGGCTCAGATCATGGTCTCGGTCGTGGATCGAGCCCTGTGAACCCTGTGTCGGCTCCGTGCTCAGGGCGGAGTCTGCCTCTCCCTCTCCTCCGCGCCCCCCCCGCCCTGCATGCACGCTTTCTTGCTCAAATAAAATCTTAAAAAAACTTTTTCTACTAGGTCTTCATCTTAAACTTGATAAAAACCGCCAGTTACTCAGTATGCCGGGTGTGTGCTAGGGCGTCGCACAGGTTCTGTCATCAGCCTGCAGCGGGCAGGCTTTGTCATGGCTGGTGGCAAGGTAAAGCAAATCGCAGAGCATTATATAGCCAAGAGAGCGGCAGAAAAAGGGTTTAAGCCCAGGACCACCTGATCGCCAAGTGTGCTTTCTACACATCAATTATTCAAATGGACTATAAATATATAAAGAAATATATACTATACACTTACTGTTGCAATGCAATATGGGATGTTATTTTTACATCCAGGACAGAGGAGTTCACACTCTGGGAGAAGAAATCCGCAGAACGGGCACGGGGTTGTGGCCTCTTCTGTCTCGGATGTATTAGGTCTCCTGTAAGAGAAAGTCCGGTGTCCCATGCCTGCTGCTTCACAGTCAGGATCTGGGACGGGAGAGGCTCTCATCGGCCCGCGCTCCAGCTCAGGGAGGGGGAAGAGGGGCTGAGTGGTTAAACTGTAGCATCAGACAGGCCGCATTTGGGGGCTGGAGCTCACAGCGCGGTAAACGGCACAAAGCATGGGTGGGTCTTGCCACTGATGTCCCTGATGTGGTAAGCTCGCTTCTTCCCCTCTGTCGCTCCCTTCTGGGGACTGCAGTGCTAAAGGCTGGCCAGGGCTGTGCGGCAGAGCTTCCTGTGACAACGGCAGTGTTCTGATTCCGCGCTCTCCAGTGTGGTCACCGGGAGCCACGTGAAGCTTCTGAGCACTTGAAATGTGGACGGTGTGAGGAATGAAGTTTTAAATTTTATTTAACTTCAATTAATTTAAATTAAATAGCCACACGTGGCTGGCAGTTACCATATTAGACCTCGCAGCTGTAGAGGAGCCTTATGTGGGGCGAGAATGACCAGCGTCTCTTCGAGCTAGTGTCCAGGCCACACTGAACGGTCAGGGCAGATGTGCTCTGGCGTACGCCCCCCACCCCGACTCTCCACGAGGAGGAAACTTCTGTACAGAGGGCTCGGTCCTTGCTGGCATCAGGACACAGCAGCACCAGCCCTGAACCACGACACTTTGGTTAGGAGTCAAATAAATCCTGACTTTTTCAAGCCATTGTTGGGTTTTCTGCCGCTGGTAGCTGCATACAATCCTGATCGCCACCGCCGATCACCCTCTTGCTGAGCCCACACAGTAGCCGCCAGAGCCTAAAAACTACACTTGGGAAGCGTGAGGAGATAGTAGAAGCAGCCGTCCCTGCCTACCTGACCATGGCCTCGATCTTCTTTTTGTATTTGGCATCTATTTTGTTGCGGTACTCGGGCCTCATCAACATGGCTGCGAAGCTGAAAGCGGAGTTCCTCAGGCCTGCGCGGTGACACTCGATCACCGTGGACGTCAGGATTGGCACAATGTCTGCAATACACACGGGAGAGCAGAAAGCCCAGTGCTGCTACTGTCACGACTCCGTCCCCGTTCAAGGGGACGACACGATCGCACCTCTTAAGTTTGCTTTTCCTGGCAAAGAACAAGACAGGACCTGTTTCATGAGGAAGGGGCACGGCAGCAGAGTCACTGTCCTTCCTGTGATCATACTGTGTTTTGCCTCGTAGCACCAGGACCTGCACTCCCTTGATGTCCCCTTTTGCGTGTATCCTCCCAAACCACTCCGAGGCATTTTTGCATTGGACAGGACTGCCCGTGAATGGTAAGGGAGATTAGTAATTTTATGCACTGACCTCTCTGCGTGGGTCTGTTTCTTCGGGACAGATACCCAGAAGGTGAATTACCGGATCAAAGAACGTGACTTTTTAAAAAATGCTCTTAGCACAAACTGCTTTCTAGAAAGGCCATACCAATGTCCTTTCCCAGGGGCAGTCAAGAGAGTGCCTGTCCTACTGTATGTACCCTTTGCCAGCATGGTATACAATTGTTGTAAAGTCTTTTTCATGTAACAAAAAAGAATACAGTCATAGAAGAGGCGTTGGTGAATTTTGACCTGTGGGCCAAATCGGGCCCTCTGTTTTTGTATGGCTCATGAGCTAAGAGTGGCCTTTATGTTTTTAAATGGTTGAAAAAAATCAAAAGAAAAATCTTTTGTGACATGTGAAAATTTCATGAGGTTCAAATGTCAGCATCCAAAAAAATAAAATTCTGTTGGAACACAGCCATGCTCGTTCATTTCCATATGGTTTATGTAAAAACAGTAGCTGTGACGGACTGTTATGGTCCATGAAGCCCCAGATGTTTGACATCTGTACCTTTACAGAAAGATTTTGTTGACCTTCGTCACGGAATGTGAGAACGTCTTTTAGCTGAAGAATGTTATAATGACACGTTGTGAAGAATAATGGACCCTCTGTAGCGGCAGTGGCCTGTCGTGGTTGAGAGCAGGGTCAGACTTACTAGCTAACACTGTGATCTTGGGCAAGTGTTACTTCACTTCTTTTCCCTCCGTTTGCTTCTCTTGTAAAATAGGGAAAATAGTAAGAGTACTCATGGGTGTAGTTTTGAGGCTGTTATCCTTAGATCGGCTTGATCTTGGCTGGCATCTGGGAACTTGGGACTTTGGGGGAGTTTCTGCCATTTCCAGATCAGAGCGGCTCACTGTGCCTAAACTCTTTGCACAGACAGTGTGGTTTGTGCTGAACACCTGCTTTCTGGGGGTCTGGAAATGTTCACGTGCCAAGCAGGGGGCACCTATGTGACCAGCCCCCAGTACAACCCCTGGGCACTGAGTCTCTCGTGAGCACCTCCGGTAGACACCATTTGGATGGGCTGTCACAAACTCACTGCTGGAGGAGTCAAGTGTGTCCTGTGTGACTCCACTGGGAGGGGACTCTTGGAAACTTGCCCCTGTTCTCATCCAGACAGCACCCCATGCGCCTTTTCCCTTTGCCCATTTGGTTTTGTATTCTTCTGCTGAATAAATCTTAGCTTCAGTACTATGTGTTGAGTTGTGTGAGTCCTAGTGAACTTGGGGGTGGTCTTGGGGTCCCATTAGACTACTTCCCGGGGGGGGGGGGGAGGATTAAATGAGTTGATCCGTGTAGAGAACAGTGGCTGGCAGAGTCAGTGACTGCAGATCTTACTACGCCACACTGAGGCACGACTCTGGGTGACAGGCCCTTCTCAGTAGGACTTACGTGACGGAAACTTGCTGATGTTGTTGGCCACCCGAATAAGCATACGTGCCCCTTTCGAATGATCTCCGTTTTTAACGTGAATCTGAAATAAATGACATTTTACTGTTCCTTAAGAGATTTCGATTAACTGTAATTCATGCTTTATTCCCCCAAATAATCAACTCATCATGACCCTGAACAGAGTTGTCCCATGATCCTCACAGCCTTACGTGACTTCTGGCACTTGGGATTTCTCCTTTATTTCTCCTTCCAGCAGCTGCTGCCTGGCACGCTGGCCTCACTGGCCTTACCCCTCCTCTACGCTCTGTGTTTTATTTCGCCCCAGACCATGGGACATGAGTTCAAATCCCTGATCCATCTCTTACTGGCCATTTTTGGAGGGCTAATAATACCAACTTTGCCAAGTTGTGAGACCCGAAAGCTGAGTCTTTCAGGCAGAAAGAAAGGATGAGTTGTTAAAGAAAGAGGGCAAAGGGGCAGCGGCAGCTGGAAGGCCAGAGACTGGGTGAGTACTGGGTATGAGTGGGGCCTGTGCCGCTTAGGATGAGAGGAGGCTTGGAGAGTCAACAGGGCCAGGCCACGATGTCGCCGTAGTATACAGCGAGACAGGGCAGCCCACAGAGGTAAGGCAGGGGTGGGGGGTGTTGTGAGGTAGGGGTGGGGGTGGAGAGGAGTAGACCGAATAGGAGGCAGAACTGGTGGTATTTGGTGAGAACGTGCAGGGTGAGTTCAGAGTAACTCACAGGCATCCGGTCTAAGCAACTGGATGATAGCATCATCTCCTGAGCGCGGCTACGTGATAAATACTAACTGAATCTAAAGAAGGGGTAGGGAACCCCTGCTGCTTGTCCTGCGCAGACTCGGCCTCAGACCGCCCAGCTCCGTCATCCAGACCCAAAGGCCCCAGGCTGTCCCTCAGCCAAAATCCCTGTCTCAGCTCTGGGAGGAAGCATTCACCAAAGCTGTCTTGACAGCTCCCGAAATGTGGATGACTTTCTTTGGTCCTTTGTGTCAAAGATGCCTGTGACATTTTTCCATCAATTTGTTCTTACTTGAAAAGGTTTAACAGTTTCCATTTTGATATCACGAGCAGTTACAAGTCTTGAAAATGTTTGGCGCTTGCGTGAGAGTCGAGAACTACAGCAAACTGGGAGAGTCCCAGGGTGGCCTTCAGTGGGAGGGGAAGAGGGCATCTGGCTGGTCCTACGTAAGTGACAGGCCAGCTCTTGGGGCCAGAGGAAAAGAAAAAGACTTGAGAACCATCCCTGTGACTTAGGGTGGTAGAAAGCCCTGGTCCTGGAGGGCTGCTTATAGGACTCCCTAACTTTTGCTACCCATCTTCCACCCCCCAAAGCTCCTCTTTGCTGGGTTCTGTGCCCCCAGCACATGGGCACCACCACTCACGTCTGCAGTTGAGAGACTGCGCTTCTCCTTTTCTACTCCTCTCCACATGAGAAGGGGACCCTCCTGCTGTTCTGGAGGGAGATGTACTCTCGAGGGTTGCAAATAGGAATTCTAGCTTTTTTCTTACCATCAGTGTTACAGAACTGTGGGGCCTAATATGGCAGCCCACTAGCCACATACGGCTATTTAAATTTTAAAATTAAAATTATATAAAATTAAAAACTGAGTTTGTCAGTTGCACTAGATGTGTTTCCGGTGCTCCACAGCCAGGCTAGTGGCTGCCATATGGGGCGGCACAGACACAGGTCACTTACAACACTGTAGACAGTTCTGGATAGCACTGGTAGAGATCATTATTAGAATCTAAATCATTCATAACATGACTCCTCTATCCTGGGTACCGTCAAAATTAAATAAGCTCTTGTGGACTGGCCTGGAAACCAAATTAGCATTAACATGGGAAGATGTACTTTGATATAATGAAAATTTGGAAAAAATGTAAGTTGGAATCTGCCTGTATCTTTACAAAGATATATGTGTAAATATATGTATACTGATATATATTTACACATATACAGCATTTAAGTAAATTGTACATACAAGTATTTGAGGTTTGCATGCTATAGTTTGTTTTTATTAAGAATTACTAATTGAAAAGACAGAATACACAACTGGACATAAATATAATCCTAATGTGGTAAAAAAAAGTGCACACGTGTATTTACTGAAGTATAGAGGATATATACAGCACAGTGTTAACAGCTGTTACATCTGGTGATGGACTTAAAGAATAAATTACTTTTTCATTATACTTTTCCACATTCTCTAAATTTTCTCTGAGAATATGTACTATTTTTATATTCAGATGAAAACTAAATAGTATTAAAAATTGTGGAATTGTATAAAACCCACTATCTTAGAATTTATAAACTAGTAAGCTCTGCTTAAACAAAGATGTCTTAAGTAAATCTTTTTGACCACGTAATACACTTACGTGCTTCAGAATCAAGACAAGACAGAAGCACATACACAGAGCGACCTGCTCTCCCTCTCGTTCCCACTGGGGTCTGCTGCCATGCTGCCTCTGCCCCATGTCGGCTTCCCTTTAGGAAACGACTTTTGCTAGCAAGACTTTTGAGTCTGTTTCTAGTTTTATTTGCAATGAATATATATTCATTCTTATTTTTTACCCTTTCGTACACAAATGTAGCAGACTGTATAATTATGCTGTGTGTTGCTGTTCTTAACAATACAGAGATCTAGAAAATCACTTTAGGGCGCCTGAGTGGCTCAGTGGGTTAAGCGTCTGCCTTCGGCTCAGGTCATGACCCCAGGGCCCTGGGATCGAGCCCCACATTGGGCTCCCTGCTCAGCGGGGAGCCTGCTGCTCCCTCTGCCCCTCCCTGCTGCTCCTGCTTGCTCGCTCTCAAAAAAAAAAAAAAAAAAAAGGCAGTCACTCTAATCCAATGGAGAGGTGCCCGTAAGAAATCCCTTCAGGTGATAAACTCACTTGGCGGATCATGTCCCAAGTCACTCAGAGGGCCTCACCTTCACTAGGACGTAACTGTGCAGAATCATGAGGTTGGTGGCCATCTCAGAGGGAATTTTGATCTTCTGGGATTTAAGTTCTGCATACATGCTAAAGAGAACGTCGTGTGCGTTCCGATAGTTTCCTGGAAAAAAGGAGGCAAATGACATTATTGCAGAGGATGAAATCTGAGGACTTTCTCTGGGCCCTCATTTTATTTCTTTAAAGTTTTTATGTAAATTCCAGTTAGTTAACATAGAGTGTAACATTAGTTTCAGGTGCACTATACAGGGATTCAACACTTCACACATCACCTGGTGCTCGTCACAATGTGGGCCCTCATTTTTTACGAGTAGATTTTGTTATTAGCAGTATCTTTATAATTTACTACATAAGGTAACTTAGTTTTTCCTGTGGTAACTGATGGTACTAACATCCAGCCAGTCCTTCAGGGAGAAAATGCTGTCATCCTACACATCTCCCTCTTCCTCAGGACACCACCTGCCACCAAAGCCAATGGGTCATCAAGTTTCTAAGGCTCCCAAATCCAGCCTGGCCCCAGGCCCACTTCCGTGCTTCTCGCCATCCCTCCGCCATCGCTCCGCAGCAGCGTGCTCGTCGGGAGTGCTCTCTGCTGCTTCTGCCTCCATTCTGATGTCACAGTGTCCTTGTAAAGACCTCAGGTTCGCACTCCAACAGAAAACCCTCCAGGGCCTTGGGATCGAGGGCAAATGCCTGAGCAAAGGGCCTGAGCCCTTCGGGACCTGCCTCTGCCCATCTTACTGACCTGACATCACCCGCCCCTCCCTCTGTGCCACGGTCGGTGCCCCTGCGTCCCCTGCCGCCGCTCTCCCTGCACACCCCTTTCTCCCTCACCTCCTGCCATCTCAGCCTTTCAAAACTCGGCTCACACATCTCCGTCCTCGAACTCCCCGTATCCCCCACCCTCAGGATGGGGTGGCTCCCTCTCCCAGTGCCCTTCTAATGGACTTCCTCTCCATTCTGGCGCTTCTCACCCTGTATAACAACTCTGAACCACTTGCTGTCTCTCCCACAACAGGACTCCCTAAGGTGGCACCCTGCTCAGTCTTCTGAATCCTGAGCTCCCACCGCGTCTCCTGCAGTAGGTGTGAGACCAACGCAAACTGAATAATGACTTATTTAATTCCCTAGTTGCCAAACTGTGTTCCATATTTATGAACACCTAAAAGAATCAGCGTGCAAAAACTAGTGAAGATGTCCGACTAATTCTCTTAGTCAATAAATACTTAGAGAGCATGTAAGTGAACAGAACTGTTCTGGAGGTTCTAAAAACAGTCCCTGCATACTAGTAAGAACTACATCGATTAGAACACCACGTCATCTCCCATCTTCTAACGTCTTTTCTGCTGTTTAAGCCAAATTCATAGGATGGAAAGAAAGTGCTGCACGGTGTGGGAGAGGGGCTGCGGGCTGGCGAGGGCGGAGAGGCCGCCGTGCAGGAGACAGGAGCTGCGAGGCCGCAAAGGGGAGAGGAGAGAGTGTGAGCAAGAGAAGGTGTTAGTGGAGTTATTCTGTGATGGGGAATTATCTCACTTCTCTCGAACCCAGAAATGGTCATTTCCCTAGTCTTCTGGGTTCACAGCAAACCCGGATTAGAAAAGGGCTATTCCTTCCTGCGCAGAAAAGGGGCTGGAGCTTGATTCCACTACTGGAATATGAGAAACACAGGAACGCCGGGGCCTACCGGCAGACTGCTCTTCTCTGGCGATGATGATGGCAGTGCGGGCGGCCTCTCGGTACTGCTTCAGGGCCATGTACAAGCGGAACAGGTACTTGGCGTCCTGACAGACAAACCGCAGAGAAACATCACTTTCTTTGTTAGCTAAAGGGAGAAACACCTAAAATTTTGCATTTCAGTTGGAGTCCACTTTTGATGAGGTTTTTAAAAAAATCCATTGAATAAAGAATTTATTTATCAAGTATTTATTCGTAGTTTAATATATGCCAGGTCGTATTCTAAGTACTTGAGAAATACTAATGTGTTTAAATCCTCATGCCCTCCCTGGGAGGAAGGCTCGATGATATACTAATTGCACTGATGAGAACCTAACCTAATGGGACCTCTCCAGAGTCAGCCACGGTGATGGGGCTTCAGAGTCCGTGCTCCTAACCCCACTCCGTGGACTTCTTGCCTGTGTGCTTAAAATCAAAATATATTCTTATGCAACGTACCAACTTTGCAAAATTTCAAAAACTTTTACACCTACACAAATTTCTCTGGCCCATAAAAAACCTTTGGCCTTTGACTACTTTCTATGGCCTTTGACTATTTTCTATTCCCGTTCTCTTTACCTCTAGACAATTTCCTATGCTGGCTTCCTGATTACTAGAATAAGCGGACATTAGGTGAGCTGGCTGGGAAGAGTTTAAGGGCCTGTGCCCTTCGGCAGGTTAATTTAGCCTCCCTGCATCTCCGTGTCTCTATCTGTGAAATACTGGAAATGGACTTGGGGATCAGTTTCACTATAATCCTCTCCAGCTATGACATTCTAGCGCCTTCTCTCCAAGTCAGTAACTTGACTTCCTTCACAAGAAAATCACCTCAAACATCAAAGCCAAAGGGAAGAAAAAGCTCCAGGGTCTTCTCCATGGAAACCGTCCTCATCAGTACTGAAAGAAGACCAGTGTCTGTATGAACTCCCAAGAGTCACATGCTTTGAAAATATGTTCTTAATGATTTACTTCTACTTTATATTTACAGTGAGTTACTTTTAAGCTAAATATGATTGCTATTAATTCCCATAACTTTTGAAATATGAACAAAGCATATTGATTTTTAGGGATTAATGCTAACTCATAGTTCTAATAGTATTTTTAATAGTTCCCAGAACAAATAAAACTCTTTAACCTTTGAGGAAAATGGTGGGTGGTGAGAATCATTATCTTGAGGGTTGTGCCTATGGCACAGGTGGCAATGCCAATTTCAAGGAGTGAATATATCCAATATCCTCTAAAATGCAGGGTCTGTCTAGCAGACCGCAAGCTGTATTCAGAGAGAAAATGTGGTAAATCTACGATGCAGAAGCCCTCATAGGTAAAAACAGGGCAGAATAAAGTCAGATCATAACTAAAATACTTAAAACCCAAGGGACAACATTTCTAGTACCTTAGGCACACCATCACTCTCTCCCATCAGGTGGTCTATCAGCTGACTGGTCAGCAGTTCATCTTTGGCCTGACCAACCTGTTTAGGAAGAGAAAGAAACTGTAAATTCAGCATCTTAAAACTACAAAGGAAGGGGAGTGGGAGGAGACAGATAATCTTGTGCTAAGGAAATGGAATAAAAAAATTGTAAAATTACCCAAAGTCAAGTGCCTGACATGATACAAATTCAGGGTTTTTCTTCATTCATTTGTAGTCTCCATTAATAAGACTCTATTCTTAGAAGCTATAGCTTCTCTAAGTTGCTTTATCAAAAGGCCATGTTTTTTTCCACACACACAACATACTTCTTGGATGTTTCAGTAAACACTTTCTTAAGTGACTCTGACGTCTAGATAACAGGGTCCTGAGCGCAGGCACCAGGCCTTCTGCGACAGCATAGCACCAAGCGTGGCATCTCCAGCGCTCCCCAAGGAAATGCACTTGGCCAGGGCCACCTGGAGGCCAAAGCAGAAAAAGTATGGCCGGGGCGCCTGGGTGGCACAGCGGTTAAGCGACTGCCTTCGGCTCAGGGCGTGATCCCGGCGATCTGGGATCGAGCCCCACATCAGGCTCTTCTGCTATGAGCCTGCTTCTTCCTCTCCCACTCCCCCTGCTTGTGTTCCCTCTCTCGCTGGCTGTCTCTATCTCTGTCGAATAAATAAATAAAATCTTTAAAAAAAAAAAAAAAAAAAGAAAAAGTATGGCCATAGGATCCCAGAAGAGGACAGGTGGCTGGAAGTGTGAATAGGGTTCTGGAAAGGACGCTGGCCTGGAGACCTAGATCTGAGAGTCACCTCCATGAGGGTCAGAGTTCAATCACTGATGTGTTGTGTGGTGTTGATCAGGAAAAATTATGGACCACATTGGAGGATGGAAATGTGTTGGTTTTAGCTAGTAAGAATAATTATTGCCAAGAGTAGGAGGCTTAAGAGTCTTATGTCTATAAAAACGGGGTGAGCCAAGAACACAACTGGAGCTCCGCCAAAGGGAACGAACACTGAAGAGTGCAGCGCTGCCCTCATCATATTCATGACACAGTGAGAAAAGCCACCGGAAAATGAAGGAGACGGTCATTAGGACAGCAACCCTGGCCCAGGTTGTCACACCTCAGGGGAAAGGATAAAGAGAAGTTTGAAAGATCCTTGTGCATAAGGGATCGTAGCGAACCTGTGGAGTGGCGAGTGGGGGCAGAATTTCTACACACGTGTGTGTCGGCAGTGCAAGAAAGCTCAGCTTTGATAAATCTGTTGCCTCTGCTTTTACCACTGCTATAAAAGGAAGGAACGCTGTAAGGAGGAGAAATCCTGTACAGTTCCTCATCTTGATGGCTTCTGTGGATGGTCTGGGGTGAGGAAGCCAGTACAGAGACATGGTCAAAGCAGGCTCTGGAGTCAGCCTGCCTGAGGTCAAGAGATCACCTGTGTGATCTTCACCAGTAACTCTTGGCACCTCAAAGAGAATAAAATAACACCTAACTCACAGTATTGTTTTAAGGATTAAAATACCTTAAAGGGCCCGGACTGGTGCTAAGCAGATGTGTTGGCGGATACAGCAAACAAAAATACAGGGCCACGTGGTTAAATCTGAATTTCAAAGGGTTGAGCACAACCAAAATGTCAGGATAGATGGACAGGGGAGCCAGTAAGGAATAGATGTGGCCGCTCAGAATTAACATTAAAAGGAGGATGGAGACAGAATGCTGAGGAACACTTACATTTAAGGAGCAGAGGAGTCAGTGCAGGAGGCTGAGAAGGGACCATCTGGGAAGTAATTGGAAAAGCAACGTTCTAAGGGAGTAAACATTTCAGGAAACGTGTAGTATAATAGCGTAAAATGCAGCCATAACATGGAATAAAGACTGAGAAGAGACTCATGAATTAAGCACATAAGAGATCAGTGGGGACCTTTCAGAGAAGGTTTACAGAGAAGTGAAGGCAGAAGCTGACTGCAAAGAGGCAGGAGGGCCTCCAACACAGCTAATGGACACTGTGAAGACCCATCTTTCTCATCCAGATCATGGGTTCCCACAGGTAATGATTCCCAATGAGGGCTCTACTCCACATACATCAACACACATACACCAAGACTGTATTTCAGAAACGTCAGGGGTAGAGGATGGAGGTGGGTGAAGTATGAATATTTTTAAGATATTCTCAATTATGGGGTCAGCAGGTAAGAGTGCACAGATTGTAAGAAAATTCAAGTCGGGAGGGGGTCTTAAGGTGGAAAGGAATGGAGGACTGGAAGGAAATTTATATCATCTATATAGTGCTTTCACTGAGCTGGGAACCAACATGTGTTCAATTCAGCAAATATTTATTGAGTGCCCACAATGTGCTAACCACTCTATGAAAAAATAGGTCCTTGACCTTGAGGAGCTACTAATCTGAAGGGGGTAACTGCAGTGGGAAGTGATGTTCAAACTACGTAGAGAAGATTCTAAGGAGGGTGAAATTTCATCCAGAGGGCAGTTGAGGAAAGGCTTGTGTGTGCAGTAGGTCTTGCATGTTGTGTAGGAGTGTGAAGACAGGTGTAGGACGGAGGGTGGCCTAGGTGTAGGGGCCAGCAAGAGTGAAGGAACAAAGGAAGGGGAGCCCTGAACTATGCAGGTAAAAGTGGCCAGTTTAGTGTAGCATAGACTACCGACCTAGAGGACTGAATAGGCAATTTGCTTGGAAAGAAGACTTAGGGTTTAGTCCTAGCTCTATTACTTTCTATTTGGGTGGCTTTAGGTTAGTCATATCCTCTGGGACCTCCGTTTCCTCATCAGTAAAATGAAGGAGGTCAGACCGATCACCTACAGGGGTACCTAAGATTCTGTGATTCTTGAAGGATAGCTTGGGAATAAATTGTGAAGCAACGGGGAGCCACTAGAGGGTCTGCAGCTAGAGAATACAAGGATTCAAAACCGAACTTCAGGAAAATTATCCAGGAGTGAAGTTCAGAATGCACTTGTTTGAATGCATGAAGTAATCCCAGTAATGGATAATAAACACAAATACGTTGGTTTTATAGGCTACATGTCCCCGACTTAATAAAACTTATTATTATAAAATATATAGCGTAACACCTAGAAGGAGATACTGTAGAATTAAAGAATACCAATAAAAGGAGAAAAAATTTGATAGCTGCAAGGGACATCTAGAATTTTGTCTGATATTGATTCCTTTCAGTCTTCTGAAAAATGCTCCTATTCCCGTTTCAACCATGGGGTTCTAGTGGGACTTTTGTGCCTCAGAGGACCCCATTCTCCATGACCATAGACGTGGGAATGTCAAGGGGTGGGGATTTAACCCAGTTTGCCAAAGCAGGATATTCCACCCCTGGGGCCACTAGTTGTTTAATCTTGGAATGGACACAAGCTAATCAAATCAGAGCCCTTCTTGGGACCAGAATTCCAGTTCATCTTTAGTAGGAAGGGTGGGAAATGTATTCTTGAGAACTACTGGAAGTCTTGAGTCCAGCTTTCTGGAGGAAGTAGGTCTTAGAAAATGTTGTGGATATGCAGAGAAAACCAGAGAATATAACTATTTTTATAATAAAATAAAATGGCATTATGTAGATGGCCAGAGAATAATTTCCATTCTTTAATAATTTCACTGCATGGTGATGGGTAGTAAGGAGGGCACGTATTGCATGGTGCACTGTGTGTTATACACAACTAATGAATCATCGAGCCTTACATCGGAAACCGGGGATGTACTGTATGGTGACTAACATAATATAATAAAAAATCATTAAAATAAAAAAAAAATAATTTCACTGCAACTTCAAATTCAGATACTTCTAGAAAATACTAATTTTTATGTCACAATAAAAAATGCCCACATTTATACCAAAAAGGCTTAGAAACAGAATATTCCTAGTATTTAAATTATGGTCTCTAAACTATTTCTCACTAAAAGGAATCAGAACTCCCTAGAGAAATGGCTGATTCCAGGTCTGGGGCAAGAAATGGAACCTGGCCACAGCGATTAGGCAAGAAAATGAAATAAAAGGCATCCAGATTGGAAAGGAAGAAGTTAAAGTGTCACTATTTGCAGATGACATGATACTATACATAGAAAACCCTAAAAAATCCACCAGAAACCATTAGAACTAATAAATAAATGCTGCAGGATACATAATCAATATGCAAAAATTTGTTGCATTTCTATGCACTGTTAATGAAACATAAGAAAGAGAAATTAATAATCCCATTTGCAAGTGCATCAAAAAGAATAAAATACCTAGCAATAAATTTAACCAAACAGGTGAACGATCCGTACACTGAAAACCGTAAGTCAATGATGAAAGAAATTGAAGACGACACAGATAAATGGAAAGATAGTCCATGCTCATGGATTAGAATAATATTGTTAAAAATGTCCCTATTACCCAAAGCAATCCAAGATTCAGTGTGATACCTATCAAAATTCCAATGGCATACTTCACAGAACTACAATAATTCTAAAATTTGTATGGAACCACAAAGATCCCAGATAGCCAAAGCAATGTTGAGAAAGAAGAACAAAGCTGCATGGAGGAATCATGCTCCCTGATTTCAAATTATACTACAAAGCTAAAGTAATCACAACAGTATCGTATCAGTACAAAAACAGACACACAGATTAATGGAACAGAGTAGAAAGCCCAGAAATAAACCCACAAATATAGGGATGATTAATCTATGACAAAGGAGTCAAAAACATACAACGAAGAAAGGACAGTCTTTTTAATAAAAGTGTTGGGAGGGGCACCTGCGTAGCTTAGTTGGTTAAGCATCTGACTCTGGATTTTGGCTCAGGGTCAGGACATCAAGCCCTGTGTCAGGCTCCATGCTAAGCCTGCTTCGGATTCTGTCTCTCCCTCTCCCTCTGCTCCCCACCTACTCGTGCTCTCTCTCTAAAAAAAAAAAAATTAAAAATAAATAAAAAATAACAAATAACAAAATAAAAGTGAACAAGACAGTTTCAGCCCCAGCCCCTCACCAACAAAGTTGGGAAAACTGGAAAGCCACATTGAAAAGAATGAAACTAGATAACTTTCTTATACCATACGTTAAAATTAACTCAAAATGTACTAAAGACTTGAACGCAAGACCTAAACCCATAAAATTCCTAAACAAAAACACAGGGGGGTAAGCTCCTTGACATCAGTCTTAGTGATGTCTTTATAAATCAGACCCCAAAGGCAAGGCAAACAAAAGTAGAAGTAAACATACGGAATTACATCAAACTAAAAAGTTGCACAGCACAGGAAACCATCACCAAAAGGAAAAGGAAACCTACTGAATGGGAGAAGATATTTGCAAAAACTATATATCCAATAAGGGGTTAATATCCAAAATATATATAAAAAATTCATACAACTCAACAACAACAAAACCAACCTGATTAAAAAATGGGCAGAGGATCTGAATAGATATTTCTCCAAAGAAGACGTATAAATTGCCAACAGGCACATGAAAAGATACTACACAACAGTTATTAGGAAAATGCAAATCAAAACCACGATATCACCTAACCCCTGTTAGAATGGTTATTATCAAAAAGACAAAAGATAACAAGTGTTGGAAAAGATGTGGAGAAAAGGGAACCCTGGTACACTGTCGGTGGGATTTTAAATTTGTATAATCACTATGGAATACAGTATGGAGATTCCTCAAAAAATTAAGAACAGAACTACCATGTGCCCCAGCCATTCCACTTCTCAGTATTTATCCAGAGAATATAAACACACTAATTAAAAAAAAATGTGCCCTTATGTTCGTTGCAGCATTTACAATAGCCAAGATATGAAAACAAGTGTCCATTGATAGGATGAATGAAAAAAGATGTGGTGTATATATATAATGGAATACTACTCAGCCATAAAAAAGAATGAAATCTTGCCAAATGTGACGACAGGGATGGACCATGAGTGTATTACACTCAGTGAAATAAGTTCAAGAAAGAAAGATACCACATGATTTCACTCATATGTGGATCTAAAACAAAATAAAACCAAAACATATTCATAATTCACTCATGATTCGTATCTTGGCTATATATATGCTATATTATGATATTAAAAACAAAAGCACCTCTGGAGGTCATCTTTGGTGGATGCTAGGGAACCAACTCATTATTCTTAAAACTAGTAAACAAAGGGAAAAAATTAAGTATTTACCCTACTTTTCCTTTGTCTTAGTGTAACAAAATAGCTGATGTGGAATTCACAAGGAATGACAAATATCATCATTTTGCAACCCCGAATAAAATAATGGATCTAGGTAATGAATATTAATGGCTGCTGAAATCATTAGGTGAAAGGCTGATGGGAAACCTTATAAAGCAGGGACCAGGCTGACCACTTCAACACCCAGTAACCGATCTTAACACCATAAAAACAGGGATGACAAGCTATGGGCTATTATAGACTGAATGTTTATGTACCCCCCCAAATTCATATGTTGAAGCCCTACCCCACAATGTGATTATATTTGAAGATAGGGCCTTTGGGAGTAATTAGAGTTAGATGAGGTCATGAGGGTGGGGCCCTTATGATGGGATTAGTGGTGTTATAAAAAGAGGAAGGGAGAGAAATCTCCTGGAAAGGCCATGTGAGGACACAGCAAGAAGGTGGCCATCTACAGCCTGGAAATAGCTCTCAACAGGAACCAAGGGGTTCCTGATCGAGGCTGGTCCCTTGATCTCAGCCTTCTCAGCCTCCAGAGCTGTGAGAAATAAATTTGTTTTGTAAGTCACCTGGTCTGTGATAGTTTGTTAAGGCAGCCTGAGTGATTAAGATATGAGCCTACTTAAGCGGAATAAGTCAATCAGAGAAAGACAATTATATGATCTCACTCATATGTAGAATTTAAGAAACAAAACAGAGGATCATAGGGGAAGGGAGGGAAAAATAAAACAAGATGAAATCAGAGAGGGAGACAAACCATGAGAGACTCTTCATCACAGGAAACAAACTGAGGGTTGCTGGAGGGGAGGGGGGTGGGGGATGGGGTAACTGGGTGATGGACATTAGGAGGGCACGGGATGTAATGAGCACTGGGTGTTATATAAGACTGATGAATCACTGACCTCTATCTCTGAAACTAGTAATACACTATATGTTGATTAATTGAATTTAAATTTAAAAAATTAAAAAAGATCCAAAATAGACCCAAACAAAATCCTAACAAGAAAAAAAAAAGATCTGAGTCTACTGATGTGATGAAATACGAAGTACGTGGCACCATCTAGCAGTCATTTTCCTAAAAATATCAAATCTATATCTGATCAAGTATCTAGATTTAATTACCAGTTAGTGGGAAATATAGATGGGGAAATTTGCATCCTAACTAGATGTTCGGTAACATCAAGAAATGACTGTTAGAGAAATTGCAATGCAATGTTGGGAATGTAAAATGGTTTAGCTGCTTTGGGAAACAGCTGGGCAGTTCCTCAAAATGTTAAACATAGAGCTAACATATGGCCTAGCAATTCCTAGGTATATACCTAAGAGAAATGAGAACACATGTCTACACAAAAACTCGTACACACATGTTAACACCAGCATTACTCATAAAAGCTCGAAAGTAGAAACAACCCAAATGTCTATCAACTGATGAATGGATAAACACGATGTGGTCGAGTCCTATACGGAATGTTATTCAGCCACAAAAAGGAATGAAGTATTAGTATATGCTACCACACAGCTGAACCTTGAAAACATTCTAAATGAAAGATGTCAGACACAAAGGTCACATGTTGTATGGTTCCATTTATATGAAATGTCTAGAGTAGGGAAATCCACAGAGATAGAAAGTAGATTATAATAAAGAATACATAAAACACAACAATTAAGAGAGTGTGGTAGTGGTACGGGGAGACAAATCAATGGAACAGAATACAGAATCCAACACCAGACTCACACAAAAATGGTCATTTTGTCCATGACAAACACTCCACGGTAATTCAGTGGGGAAAAAAATGGTCTTTTGATAAATGGTGCTGGATCAACCAGATATCCATGTGGGAAAAAAAGATTCCTGACTCCTACCTCACACCATACACAAAAGTTAATTCAGGATGGGCACAGGCCTAAATAAGAAAGGTAAAATGAAATCTCTAGAAGAAAACGTATGGGATGGGCAATGATTTCTCAAATAGGACTAAAAAACACTAACCGTTAGAGAAAAGATTCGTAAGTTGGACTTTTATCAAACTGAGGGCTTCAGAGGGGAGGGGGGTGGGGGAATGGGATAGACTGATGATGGGTAGTAAGGAGGGCACATATTGCATGGTGCACTGGGTGTTATATGCAACTAATAAATCATCGAACCTTGCATCAGAAACCAGGGATGTACTGTATGGTGACTAACATAATGTAATAAAAAAACATTAAAAAATAAATAAATAAAATTTTTTTAAAAAGTCACAATTCAATAAGCAATAC
This sequence comes from Ursus maritimus, assembly GCF_017311325.1. Lineage (NCBI taxonomy): Eukaryota > Metazoa > Chordata > Mammalia > Carnivora > Ursidae > Ursus > Ursus maritimus. Next base: position 50,935,249 of record NW_024426996.1, read on the forward strand.
TGAAAAATTCAGAATTTCTTTCCATCAAGATACCACTGAAGAATAAAAAGGCAAGCCACAGCTTGAGAAATTTTCACAATACATGTATTTGATGAAAAGACTTGTATCCAGAAATTATAAAAAAAAAAGTCCTACCAATCAGTAAGAATAAGATGATACAATGAAAAGTTTAAAAAAAGATTTAAAAAGCACTTAGAAAAGAGGATATCCAAACGGCCAATATACTTATGAAAAGTTGCTCAGTATCATCAGTCTTGAGAAAAATGGATTAAAACCATAATGAGGTACCACTATAGATCTCTCAGAACAGCTACAATGAAATAGACGGGTAAGTATGAGTAAAGAGAGCAACTAGATTCTTTCACACTGCTGGTAGAGTATAAATTGGTACAACTACTTTGAAAAAAATGTTTGGCAGTACCTACTATTGCTAAAATATGTGTATCTTATGACCTAATAATTCTACTCCTGGATATAAACCCAAGAAGGCAGAGTGTTACGTCCATCAAAAGACATGAACCAATTTATGGCAACTTTATTCATAATATGCCCAAACTGGAGACAACCCAAATGTCCACTAATGGAACAATGGAGAAATAAACTGTGGTACAGTCACACAGAAGAATACTACACAGCCATGAATAAGAATGAACTATTGCTGGGTGCCTGGGTGGCTCAGTTGGTTAAGCGTCTGCCTTTGACTCAGGTCATGATCCCACGGTCCTGGGATCGAGTCCCGCATCAACCTCCTTGCTCACCAGGGAGCCTGCTTCTCTCTCTGCCCCTCTCCCTGCTCATGTGCGTGTGTGCGTGTTTTCTCTCTCACTCTCTCAAAAATAAATTAAAAAATCTTAAAAAAAACCCCGAAGTATTGTTGAATGCAGTAACACACATGCATTAACAGACTTACTGTTGACTGGAAGAAACTGGACGCAAAATAGTACAAAATACGTATGATTCCCTTTATATGAAATACCTAGACAGATACAACCAATCTATAAGGATAGAGGTCAGAATTGTGGTTACCGTTGGCTGGGGGCACTGACTGGGAGGCAACATGAGAGAGCCTTCTGGCAGCTGGAAATGTTCTATATCTTGATCTCAATAGGGGTTACACCAGGGTATGTATATGAAAAAATGAGTTATACGCTTGGGATTTGTGCACTTTACTGCATGCAAGTCACACCTCAAAGAAAACCCAAAGGTTCTTATGTTTTATAGACAGATTTTGAACCCATGAACAAATGACATGATGTTTGTGATTTGCTTTAAAATGATACAGGGAAAGAGGTGGGGGTATGACTAACGTAAGACTGGTCATATGGTGATAGCCGTGAAATCAGAGGACAGGCACACGGGGACTTGTTACACTACCTGGTCTACTTTTGTATGCTTTTAAAAACTTCGAAAAGTTTTAAAAAATACTGGCATTCTAGAAAGTTCTCACTGCAGAGTTTACTTACAGTTTCAATTGCCATTTCTATTGCCGCATTATCTTCTGAGCTTGGACACTTCAGGAAATGTTTAAGTGCCTGAAATGAGAATTGCATAGCAATTGAAAATTTCCAGACCGCTTTCCCACTGGGGAAGAACAAAGCTCTCACACACTCAAAGTAATGATAGCTCCTGAAAGTATCTTCCTCTCAGCCAGGGGCGTGCATTGTCTGGGTCTTAAAATAGACACGCGAAAGGCTGAGTGCAGTTTGAACAATGGAAGGATCCAGTGAACCCTCTGAAGAACTGAGTTCCAACTCCTGGTGAGAGGAGAATGAAAAATAAGCCCTCTTTCATTGTGAAGATATAATTATTTTCTTTCATTCGTTTGTCTGAGAGACATTTACTGCCCACGTGCTACTCCGTACATGAGACGTGCTGGCTGCTGGGGAGAACCCCAGGAATGACGCGATACGGTCCCTCTTGTTGTATTATGCGCAATCTAACTGGGGAGATCTGTGTAATATGATAAGGAACCGATTATTTTAAGTCACAGCTGGCTAATTCCTCAACACTACACCACACCTATGAAGAAACTGAAGGTTATAAAAGTTTAAATGACAAATGGGCAGTATGACCAGTTGTTTTCATAGGTGCTCTGAGGAAGAAAAGTTGATTAAACATGGGGATGATCCCAAAGGTGCCACCCAGGAAAAAGGATTTGAAGATGAACAGGTCCGTGGTAGGTGGGGAAGAGGGCAGAGAGGAATCTAGAAGAGAACAGGGATGGGGAAAAAAAGCCGTTTCAATGGAAACGGCTGGATGCCAACAGCTGGCTGGGAAGTTTCGGCTCGCTGGTCAATTTGTGGGAATTCTCTTGAGTGCCAATAAGGAGTCTGGACTTTATCTAAGTGGCCAGAAACCGTAAACTGGTGGCCGGAAGAGTTCACACACAGACATGTTTCTTTGGCAGGCGAGGTATTATACAAATATCTGGGCCCATATTTCAAAACTGGGAGACCAAGACTTCTGTTTTTCATGAAAAATCCTCTGATCTGGCATTAGTAGGACCAACTCCTGAAAGGCAACAATGTTCTGGAAGCGGAAAGCTATTTCCTTCAGACCAAAGAGGCGCCACCCAGTGGTCCCCAACTTGCCACATGGCGAGTGCCCAGCTTCACTTAGTTGCATCCCATGCTTGAGCCTGAAATCCCTGCTGGATGGCTCTCTAGCAATGGAAGTACGTACCATTTGGGGAACAAAAATGAAGGATGAGTTACAGGGACAGAAACTAAAAACAGGGAAAATAGAAATAATATTGTAATAATCTAATAGTGAGTGAGGTGAGCCAGGTTTGAATTAAGTTGGTGGTAGTTAGAATGAAAAGGGACAGATGTCAGAGGTACTACAGGGGAAGAATGATTGGCTGTGGGAGACAGAGAATGACTTAAAGTTAACTCAGATTTCAGATCTGGGTGTCTGGGAGCATAATATATTTTAAAATATTTCTGGGGTGCCTGGCTGACTAAGCTGGTGGAACACGTGACTCTTGATCTCGGGCTCGTGAGTTTGAGCCCCACATCGGGCATAGAGATTACTTAAATAAATTTAAAAAAATATTTCCTATAAGCATTCCTGTGGAGTTCAATGTAAATTTTCTTGGGAAATACTAACTCGTGAATATTGGCCACACAGCAAGAAGAATTTTCCAGCCTGAAAATGTCTTTTTTCTCCTTCAAAATACAAGGCGATGCTCTGATAGTCTTCATTAGTAGTACCTTCAGAACCTGCAACAGGAGTTCATTCCGTAAATATCGGAGAACACTTGTTTACCTTTTGTTGTTAACTTAAAAATAAGCTCTCAAAACAGGTGATTAAAAAATTTTAACTGCGAATATCAGTGTTAATATCAGTGTTTGTTTTCATCACAAAATACATTCACCGTCATGACCCCAAATATCAACTCTGTTCCATCTTTTAAACTCTTAAACAGGAATCAGGGCAGGAAATGATGAGGCTCTGTGAGAAACGAGGTTGTGGTTTGACATCACCCTTTGTGACTTTTATCCATCTTTAAGAGCCTCAATCTCATTTCCTGAAACAGGAACAACTAGGAGGACTATAATCGCAGTCATGATGTGCCTAGAGTTTCAGAACAATCATAGGTCAACCTTAATACAAATGTCATCCATCTCCCTGTCTCAGCAATGCCTGGTTTAGACAACTGTCTGTATTTGTCAGACAAGTAAGGAGATAACAAGTAGGCCATAGATGCCATTTAAAGATAATTACTGTTTTTCTTTTGGCTTGAAGCTTCAATATGTTAAGCGCAGAGGAAGAAGGACCTCAAATCATTGTTTACATTTACCCAGGGGAGTCGGAGGCCCATTACCACACCAAAGTGTGACGACAGCCCTGGGCCTCCAGCCCAAGGTACACAGAGAGTGTATGCGAGAAGGGGGTAACGAGAGGTGGAGAAAAGTAACCGTGTGTGTGTGTGTGTGCGTGCGCGTGCACACACGCGTGCACGAGACACAGGATAAGCCACATCCTTACGAAATGAGAAAAACTTAAAACTCGTTAGTGCTATGGTGATTTGCAGTGTTAAGACAGAAATGTCATCTGTCAAGTTAAACATTAATGATTCTAATGTTGTTTTTATCTCTATTTCCTTTTTTTCTTTAGCTCTTTTATTTTCTCCAATTATCTGAATGGCTTTCTAACATATTAGAAGATGCTTTCACCTATTTGTTCCCTTAAAGACTGAAATAAAAATTTTCTCATAAATCCTATCATTAATTCTTATGGTCATGTTGTGAATTTTAAAAAGCAAAATAACACAGGGGCGCCTGGGTGGCTCAGTCTGCTGAGCATTGGCTCTGGATTTCAGCTCAGGTCTTGATCTCAGGGTTGTGAGTTCAAGCGCCACACTGGGCTCCATGCTGGGCAGGGAGCCCACTTAAAAAAATAAAAAATAAAAATAAATAAAAATAAATTTTAAAAAAAGGACAAATACTTTATGACTCCACTTACATGACATACTACGAATAGTCAAATTTATAGAGACAGAAAGGAGGACAGTGGCTACCAGGGGCTGGGGGAGAGGGAAAAGGGGAGATACTGTGCACTGAGTACAGGGTTTTAGCTCAGGATGCTGGAAAAGTTTTGTTGGAGATGGGTGGTGGTGATGGTTGTACAATGCGAATGTACTTAATATGACTGAACTGTACATGTAAAAACAGTTAAAATGGTAAATTTATGTTATGTATATTTTTCCACAATAAAAACAAAACAACAAAATACCACCACAAATAATGTTGTGTATGGTCCTTATAAAATGAGAATCTGAAATTATTTCAGTAGTTTCTAAGAATAATTGCAAACAAGGGAAGAAAACCTATGAGCAGGTGTTCTTGGAACATAAAATTCTCTTTTGGACTTTCTTCTGGAAAACCACATCTTGTGTATATCACTCTTCATGAAAGTATAATCACATAATCTTAATTTGTAAGTCAATTTTAAAAATTCATGAAAATATTTCTTAAAAAACTCTTCTGTGTTTTCTGTCGCCTTCATTTTGGAACCTTATTTTAACACTGGTTGACAAGCAGCCGAATTTGGGAAATCTGACCTCTTTTAAAGGTCCCCCCAAAACCTTAATTTTTAAAAATGGTCTTATAATTCCATCTCACTTTAAGACAGTAGGAATCTTGAAATCTGACAAGTAACATACAGATACGCATGTGTCTATGTATTAATGGAGTGTGGGCATGCCAATACGATACTGAGATCGTAAGACTCAAGTATTCCTATGATACAAATCTTTAAGAGAAATTAGGGCAAACAGCGGTATTTACCAATAATGTCTGCATAGATTTCCATTTTGTTGTGCTGCTGAGCCAGTGTGAAAGCTTCATTATTACATTTGGACATAACAAGAAATTGGATGGCAGACCCGTAGTCACCCAACTGTAGAAAAAACCTAAAACAAAGTACTTTAATCAGCTTGACTCATTTAAAATAAGTTTGTCATTTGCAAAATAAAATCTTTTTGCAACTACGAGAAGCCATTTAAAGATAAAAACTAGGCACATTGCAGTTCTACACTATACGCTTATATTTGAAAAGCATACGCTCACACGCTGACCACACAAACAGACTTCGAATTTAAACACTTAAATCTAACAAAAAAATTTAAGAAGAATCAATATTCCCTTTGAATTTATTTATGTGACGACGGGAAGTGGGGGCTTTCTTTTAAGGCTAGGTTTTGGAAGTTCAAAAATAAGGCATTCTGTTACCTGGCTACCATTTTGGCGCCATCCAGAGACTGGGTCTCTCTGACAACACTGACAGCCTTTTCTGGATTGTTGAGGTGATCCAGATAGATGCGGATTACACTGGTCCACTGTTTTGCATTCTCATAAGCCACAATAGCTTCTTTGTATCTATAAGAAATATTTAGTCCAGAAAAGCTTTCGTAACACGGTCACATTTGGGGTAAAATGTCAATAGTGGGACAATTTTGTACTGATGGTGGTTGCTTATTTTTCTTGAACTTCTTTGTTCTTCATCAGAAAGAATACAAGGAATCATCTCACTAAAACATGTTCTTTTTAGAGGTTTGATAAACTAACAGTAAAATGTTAATACTGAATTGCATTTTCTCATTATATCTGAACCCATATAATTTTTTACACTTTACTTTTTTTCCCTCACTTCTTTTTCAGTGGGAAGATTATAATAGCAATATAAGCTTATTTTAGAAAACAGAAAATACACACTATTTCACATTTACAGATACAGCGGAGAGTAACATATGAAATCTTTGCATGTCGACCTCTAGATGGAGCTTGAACTTCTCTTCGTTCCCCACTAGCTCTCCAGCGCTTTCCATTTAGTGAGACATTTAGTGAATAGCTCTGGTTCCTACGGTCGCTTTTCTAAAAGTAGAGGGTATTGACCTTTAAAAATCTCTCCATATATATTGCCAAATAACTTTCCAAAGGCTATAGAAGTTATACTTCCATCAGTCATGTATACGGAGTGCATTTTGACAGTCCGGTGATTAGTTTAAACTCTTTCATGATATGACAGATTAAAATAACAGACTGTTGCTTTAATTATTATTAGTGAGGTAGAGCTTTTTCATGTGTGTATGAAATACAATTTCATAATTGTGTCTCCTCCTCTGGGACTCCGACTTTGAGTTTCTTATATCAAGGTCAGAGAATCTTTGTATATTTAGGACATTAACTATCCATTGCGATATCTTGACAGTGTTCTGCGGCTCGCACTGTGCAGTCACAGGTGTGGAGTTCGTATTTCTTCACTGTTTTTGTTCTCTGCATCTTTAAGTTATCCTTCTTAGTAAAAGGACAATCGCTTTGTTTTCATGCCGTATTATATCAAAATATCAACTTTTAGCATTTAATTCTCAAATAAAAAGAGACAGTAGCCTATATTTGAATACACAAGGGATCAATTGAGGTATATATGATATGGGAGAAACTGAACAGTCTGGCACTTCAGGCCAGGTGAAGGGAAAAGATGTTTTCTTCCTCCACTCATAGAGGTTGCAAAGGTCAATGGTTAATTTATCAAACTCACACGGTGCTTTCAATTTGTATGAATTTGAGAAACCATACAAACCTTCCATCTGCTTCTTTCGCTTTGGCGTACTGCAAGTGAATCTTCGGGGAAGAAACACGAGGCAGAAGCTCACCAACTTTTGCCCTAGAATGTAGGTGTAGGAGAATAATGTCAGCACTACATTCACCCCCAAAGTAGCTCCCTACAACCAAATGTTAGTTTTTAGGATTCAAAATGCAGCTATCATGATCTTTAAAGAAATCTTGGCTCCTATAGGTAAAAGCAGGTGTAACTGCTTTTCCTTCTGACACCACACCCCTGCCCACCCTCTCTGGGGGAAAATGAAGGCAGTTCTTTAGCTCTTTGGGGACTAATGGGCTTTTTCCTCTAGTCATTTGTCTGATTAGGGATTTCCCCACACCAAACTGATAGGATGCTTTCTTTAGAAAGCAGACTATGAATATGAACTCATTGAGAAAGAAGAAAGAGATAAAGAGAAGAGGGAACAGGATGTCCAGGCAGAAGGAACAGCAAGGAAATAATAGGGGAGACCACCAGGACCCATTCATTTCCACATCTTGCTCAGAACAAATTTTAGCAACTCTTACCAATTCTTACAGCGGATGTAAACAGAGGCTGCTTTGTCATAATAGAGACCTTTTTCATACAGCTGGGCTGCTTCTGAAAATTGCTAAATTAATATGAGATTATTAAAACACTGAATTTATTATATATAAGAGTGCATGAATATTTATGCAGAAAAAAAGCACACCTTCATATTCTCCAATATGGCTCCACAGTCTCTTTTAAGGACCCTGCTGGGATGCTTTAGCGCCTGGTTAACCCCTCGGCGTATGTCTCCCATTCTTATGGACATCTGGGCCACTCCAGCCAGACACACTTCATCATGTTCCTGGAATCATAAGGCAAATAACAAATCAGACCGTAAGTTAAACTGATGTATTTCAGCGAAACAATTAATTTAAATCTAAAATGAGCCCAAACACTACCTTCATTAATCCTTTAGGGCAAATCTCAAGATGATGAAATAACACTGAGTCCTTTTCTTTCTTTTTTTTTTTTTAAATCACCTGTTAGAAAGTTTTATTTTTTTCTTTAGAAGTCTAGATCTTTTCAAATACCATATAATTTTACTCATATGTGGAATTTAAGAAATAAAACTGATGAACATAGAGGAAGGAAAGGAAAAATAAGATAAAAGTAGACAAGGAGATAAACTGTAAAAGACTCTTAACTATAGGGAGCAAACTGAGGGCTGCAGGAGGGGAGGGGGGTGGGGGAATGGGATAGACCGGTGATGGGTAGTAAGGAGGGCACATATTGCATGGTGCACTGGGTGTTATACACAACTAATGAATAATCGAGCCTTACATCGAAAACCGGGGATGTACTGTATGGTGACTAACATAATATAATAAAAAATCATTATTAAATAAAAAAAAAAAAAAGAAAAAAGAGATTAAGGAAAATCTCAATAAAAAAAAAAAGAAATAAAACTGATGAACATAGAGGAAGGAAAGGAAAAATAAGATAAAAGTAGACAAGGAGATAAACTGTAAAAGACTCTTAACTATAGGGAGCAAACTGAGGGCTGCAGGAGGGGAGGTGGATGGGGGATGGGGTAACTGGTGATGGACACTGAGGAGGGCACTTGATGTATGAACACCGGGTGTTACATGCAGCTGATGATTCACTAATTCTTCCCCTGAAACTAATAATACACTACATATTAACTAACTTGAATTTAAATAAAATCTTTAAAAAAAGAAAAAAGAAGTCTAGCTCTTTTACGCTTAACAATGAATTTTTACTACCCCTTGTCATAATGCCTTGTATATCTTTGTACGTCGTCTTTGTATAAAATTTTACGTAAGAAGTAATATGCTTGATACACACAGCATAAATGCTATCAACAAAATTAAGGAAAAAACCGTTTATCAAATTGAAGGTTTCTCCACCAGACATGATTGAACATTAAAAACTTTATGTAACTTTATATAACATAAAAACTTTACGTAACTAACCTGTACTAGTGAAATATAATGTCGGATTGCATTTTATGTGAAGCAGCATGGCTAGTGGAACATTCTGTGATGATGGAAATGTTCTGTATCTGCCTGGGCCAACATGGTAGCTAATAGTCACAAGTGGCTCTTGAGCAGTTGAAAAATGGCCAGTGTGACAGAGGAACTCTGAATTTTAAATTTTATTTGATTTTCAATAATTTAAATAGCCATGTGTGGATAGCGGTTGCTGTATTTGATAACACAGATTAAAAAAAAAAAAACACCTAAAATATATGTAGCCAAAGAAAATATCAAAAACCCGAGTTACAAGGGCAAAGGATATGATTAGGAAATTCATAAAAAGACATATAATTGGCCAATAAATAAAACATGCTCAGCTTCACTAATAATCAAATACACACAAAATATCTTTTTTTTTTTTTTTTGCTTATGAAATTGGTAGAGGAGATAAAACGATAACATTCGATGTCGTTGGAAATGTGGGGGAAATGGACACTTTCACATATGGCCTATAGCTATAGGGTTGCTAAAAATTCTTTAGGAGAGCAACTTGACATTATAAAAAATTGAAAGCATGTATTTTATGACCTAGAAATCCCATCTATAAGAATATAGCCTTCAGAAATACTATCTTAGGTAGTTAGAATATTCATTGCAGTATTTTGATAGTAGAAAAGCAAAAACAATAATAATTCAATAAGGGAGTGGATGAAAAAACTGTGCTACATCTAAACAAGAGAATATTAGAAACTCTTAGATTATAATCGATTTGTATGTATTGACTTGAAAGACCATGAAGAAAGCAGAATGCTGCTTGTCATGGAACGGATTTCAGTTGATCTTTGCTAAATGAATGGAAATGAATGATTTCATATTCAGTAAAAACCCATATTTCATACATATGTATATGCTTACAAGAGATTCTCTGTGGAAATATATAAAACTATGAACACTGGTTACCACTGAGTCGTGTGATAGAGGAGAGAATGGCAGACTCACTTTTCGCATTACACTGCAGTGATTTTTTAAATTGACTGTAATGAAATTGTATTACTTCTGTAATAAAAATTCTAGATATAAAATAGGAAATAAGATTTTCAATCTTTACAAGACATCACGTAAAAACTTCAATTTGTATTACAAAATTTGGCTTCTTGAGCTAAAATTCTGGGATGGGAGAATGGTCTGGAATAGTGGGCAAAAGTCCAGCTTTCCAGGGTCATCATAAAAGATACACCGTGACAGATGAAGTGGCCGAACAGACTTCTACCACGGTTACTGAAACTTTTTAAAAAAGTAAAAGTAAAAGCCTCGTGAAAATCGTATCCTGTAAGTAGGAAGGTATAAAAATTTTACTCCCAACATTAATAAGATGCTCACAGTTAGCATACAAAGGAAAATATAACTTTTTCAGACTGATAAAAATATTTTCATCTTTAGTTTTTAAGTGTTTTTAAATGATTTAACTATATCCTTGCAAAGTTGTTAATAAACCGAAAAAAAGCTCACCTACTAGATATTGAATAAATAAAATGCAATTCAGACCATGGCTTTTTAAATGAAACTAACAAACCTAAAGATAATTACACATATCTTTATTCAAGGTTACCTTATGATCACCAGTTATTCCTTTCTCATAATGAGCCAAAGCATTTACATAATCACCCCTGAAAAAAAAATCAGAGTGAATTTAAATATATAAATATGTATCTTATTTACATATACAAGATTTAAAAGATAGTCTTTGTCACTGAGTTGCTTGAGCTCAGAAAAGATGTGATACACAACATATAAGCTTTTTTTTCAAGTGCAGTTCATTATTATTTGGTACTTTGAAAATAATTATGGGGGTGTCTGGGTGGCTCAGTCAGTTGAGCATCCGACTCTTGATTTTGGCTCAGGTCATAATCTCTTGGGTCATGAGACTGAGCCCCATTTCAGGCTCCAAGCTGAGTATGGAGCCTGCTTAATATTCTCCCTCCCCGCTCTCCCTCTGCTCCTTCTCCCCCTACCGACTAGTGCACGCAGTCCCTCTCTCTCAAAAAAATAACAATTATAAAGCTGGATTATGCTAGACTGTAGAGTACTTACTTTGTAGTATGTTAGGCATTTTTGGGAGCTACATTAAATGTGATGGGCCACTTTTGGGGGGGAAATCTTTGTGTTAAAAAAAAAATATTTTTTAAATTCAAGTATAACACACAGGGTTATGTTAGTTTCAGGTACAATGATTCAACTATTCTATACGCTCCTCAGTGCTCATCATAAGTGTACTGTTAATTCCTTTCACCCATTTCACATCCCCCCCCCACTTCCCCTCTGGCAACCACCAGTTTGTTCTCTATTTTTAAGATTATGGTTTTTTGTCTTTTTTCTTCATTTATTCTGTTTCTTAAATTCCACATGAGTAAAATCACATAGTATTTGTTTTTCTCTGACTGACTTAATTTCACTTAGCATTATACCCTCTAGATCCACCCGAGTAATTGCAAATGGCAAGACTGCCCTCTTTTTTATGGCCAAGTAATATCCCATTGTGTACACACACCACATCTTCTTTATCTATTCATCTATCGATGGACACTTGGGCTGCCTCCATATCTTGGCTCTTGTAAATAACGCTGCAGTCAATGTAGGATTGCGTGCATCCTTTTGAGTTAGCGTTTTTGTTTTTTTGGAGTAAATACCCAGTAGTGGGATTACTGGATCATATGATAATTCTATTTTTAATTTCTTGAGGAACCTCCACACTATTTTTCATGGTGGCTGCACCAGCTTGCATTCCCACCAACAATGCACGAGGGTTCCTTTTTCTCCACATCCTCACCAACACTTGCTGTTTCTTGTGTTTTTGATTTTAGCTATTCTGACAGATGTGAGATGATATCTGTTTGTGGTTTTGATTTGCATTTCCGTGATGATGAGTGATGCTGAGTCCTTTTCACGTGTCTGCTGGCCATCTGTATATGTTCTTTGGAAACATGTTTGTTCGTGTCTTCTGAATAGGCCACTTTTGATGATCTCTTTTAGGGCACTATATGACAATCATGTGACCATAAAAATGAATGTATTTTCCAAAGGCCCAATATTTGTTAGAATATGTATTGAAAGGATGAGGGTAGAAATGAAGGAACACGCTTAGGATTACAATATTGAGGGCCCTGTCCTTACTGAGATAAAAAGTATTATACAGAATATAAATAATAATAATACTCCCATAACTGATGCTAACATGGATCTGCATATCCAGAAGACCTATTTCTTATCTTGTTTTGATTATCTGGGACAGAAGGAATCCTGTGATGTTTGGCTAAGACACATGTGGAGATCCACCTTCCTCTGAAAATGGCATTATCTGAGCTCCGCCTGATCAGCTGACGTTAGTTATCCAACCTCTCTAAGCCCCATTCAGTTTCCTCACCTACTGGTGTACAAGGAATGTGTTCTGCTGACTGAGAACTTTGTTTTGGACAGCTCAGGCTTCATGGTCACAAGGGTTTCTAAGTGGAAATTTCTAATATTTGGACCCAATTATGTCAACACAGGGGATGTTTCCTGACAACAGGAGTAACAGTTCCTCCATCAGGAGCCTGAGGTTTTCCTTGGGCAAGCCCAGTTAGGAGAGGCTGAGTTAAAATTTCTGAGCACTTTATTTTTACATTATTTTAGCTTACTCACTTTATAATTATTTTATTTTGGAACTCTCATATGGATCCAGCTGGTTAGTCTACTCTCAGACTAGAGAACTAAATCCTCCCCACAGGTGACAGACTGGTTCCGCTTTGACCTAATCAAGGTCTTGGATGCATATGAAACAGACGTGGAATTAAGCAGAGGTCTGGGGTCTTAGGTGTCAAAATCAGAGCGGATGGCTACCGCGGTATTCGATGATGATGAGACCTACCTACTTAGTTACTATTATTACAAAGGAAACTCTTGATTGTTGGGGACTGGGGTGTCTGTCTAGATCAGAGTCCAAATAGCCGTGAAAGTTTTGGGAATTGGTGGCTAGAAAGTGTTGGAAGTTTTAAAAAATATCAACAACAAAGCACTGGCTTTCAACTGGCTTCAGCTCACCCGATTATAATAAGACAAAGTTTGAGAGTTTGCCACAAAAGCTTCGATTTCCTCCAAAAAAGAGAAAATAAACGTCTTCTCCATGGTCCAAGGGTTTACTAGGGTGTCTGTGGTCTGGGAGGATATGGTGGGTCATCTCCCAATGTAACGACCCTCTTCCCTTCAGCACAGAGGCTTTGTGCTCTAAGACCCTGTCACTCTCAGGATAGAGATGGAGGGCCAAGGCACTGGGAGACCTTGGCCCATATGTTATGCACTAAGATTGTAATTTGTCCTTTTTAATATATGAAGTTACTTTTTTTTAAATAAGATTTTATTTTTAAATAATCTCTACACCCAACATGGGACTTGAACTCATAACCCTAAGATCAAGAGTCGCATGCTCTACCAACTGAGCCAGCCAGGTGCCCCTATGGAGTTACTTTCTAAGGGGCAGATGTGTGACAAATTTAAATTGAGGTTGACTACAAAAGAAATAAAACTCTAAAAAGTTTTTATTTGTAAAATGTAAAATTTCAAATAAGACAGAATGATTAGAAATGAAAGACTACTTTTGATAGAATGATTTCTACAGCTATAATTTGGGTGTCAATACTCTCAATGAATCCAAAGTCTGCTGAAAATAAAGTGGAACTATATAAAAAATACTTTTAAAAAACCGTTAGAACCATATTTTCTTTGTTCAAAGGCCAATACTTTTCCACATTTCACTATTTTTGAAATTGAAATGTATAATAAATGTCAAAAGAAATTGTCCAGTTGTGATAGAGTTGTTATTGTACATACCTGTGTGAACTTGATTTGCAAGCAAATTACTCACTTGAATCGTCTCTATAGGTATTCGCATTGGTCACACTGACCATGGCCGCCTGTAACTTTAAACTGGATCTTGAATGCTTCTAATCTCATGCTTTTATGCAGCAATGAAATAAAAATCTATAGTCTGTCAGTTAAGACTACTGACCATTAAGACTATCAAGCAATGACGAGCACCAGAAAACTCTAAAGCTCTTGGGAGAGATTGTTGCCCAAGGTAGGAGAGATGTGTGAAGCCTATTCATGCAACATGAAAGATTATTACTCAAGAGCTTCTGGCTTAACTTTCAACCCTCATTTTTATCCATATGTAATTCGATTTGAAGAGAGAAAAACTATAATTTAAAGCAAACAGAAGATGTAGACCAAATTCTGTGTTGTTGTTGTTGTTGTTTTTTTTTTTTTAAAGATTTTATTTATTTATGTGACAGAGAGACAGCCAGCGAGAGAGGGAACACAGCAGGCGAGTGAGAGAGGAAGAAGCAGGCTCCTAGCCGAGGAGCCCGATGTGGGACTCGATCCCGGAACGCCGGGATCACGCCCTGAGCCGAAGGCAGACGCTTTAACGACTGCGCTACCCAGGCGCCCTGTGTTGTTTTTTTTTAATAGGACTTGAAATTACACTGCAAATCCTCAAAGTGTTCAAAAACGTCAAGACCATGAACACAGGCTGTGAAAAGCAGTCTGTCACCCCGACGCTACGTACAACTGTTGTTGGCCAAGTGTGACTCAAAACAGAGTCCAGACTCTCAGTGTAGGAAAGGCTTACACCCCGACTTCCATTTTGATGCTGAAAAGCAAAGTGCATGAAGGCCTGGACAAGCCTTCACTAGTGAGAGAAGACATCTTTTTGGAAGTACAAATAATACAGCTTTCTACTCCTTACAATTAATGGAGGGCCTTCCAGTGAAGTTTGGAATTGAAGATATTCAGCAGTTAGTGACTGACCGAAGAACGTAAAGAGAAGGACTTACGTGAACTCAAGCTGAATAGCGTATTCTTTTGATATAAACGGTATCTGGTCCGGGGCTAACCGCTTTGCCAGTTGCAGGGCGCTGTCCCAGTGCTGTAAGTCCCTTCTCATCTATCGGCAAGAGAGACACCTTACTTTCAAATGAACAAATCCCTCTGCACAGTCACCATACAGTGCTAGTTTTACCAGAAGTGATCAAAAAAGCTTTTTGTTTAAAAAGTGGAACTTGACACCTTGGCAAGGATAATACATGACTGGAGCGTACATTCTTGGGGGGAGTGACAAAGCTCCCACAGGGGTAAAACTGGGTCTTGGAGAGCAAATACATCTTACCATTACAATGGTCTGTGGTCCTCCAAAACTCAATCCTACCTCACAAAACATTATTCTTTAGTATTTAATTTTTACCAATGGGAAAAAATTAGACTGAATTAAAATCAAGCCAATCAATTAAGATTAATTTTTATTAGGGGGGGAGATAATAAAAAAAATGAGCAATATTTTACTATAGGAATTGATGTGGGACGGCTCAGTGGCTCAGTTGGTTAAGCGTCTGCCTTCGGCTCAGGTCATGATCCCAAGGTCCTGGGATCGAGTCCTACATTGGGCTCCCTTCTCAATGGGGAGCCTGCTTCTCCCCCTCCCTCTGCCCCTCCTCCCCCCTGCTTGTGTTTTCTCTCTCTGACAACTAAATAAGTAAAATATTAAAAAAAAAGGGGGGGGAATGGAGGTTATTTCCTGAGAAAATCTGCAGCTGTATCACAACACGAATAACAGCAAACAAACATAAAATGTGACTGTGTCTTTCTTCCTGGCTCCTGCGGTCTTCTACCTGCATCTGGTACACAATGCCAGACATAAACTAACCGCTAAAGAATCTTTAGAGTTCTTCCTCACTTTATTCACACTTTGTAAAGAATTCATAACAACTAACATTTTTCAAGTGCTATTCTTTGCCAGGTACTATTCAAGGGCATTAGCTTGTTTACTTTTCCTAATTGGGCCTTTTGCAAGGAACTTTTCTTGTACCCCTTTTAAAGATCCAGGAACTGAGGCAGAGAGAGGCTAGTTTTATATACAAAGTTAGACTGCTAGTACCTGGCAGAGCTGAGCGGTAGGGCTGTGCCTCTGACCTCTTTACCTAGCTAACTCCTCAGCCTTCAAAGTGAGGTTAAAGAAATGACAGGTGCAATCACCTCTCTCTACGGGGAAGTCATCACCTCAAATCCTTTACAAATCTGGTAGCACATGGCCAAGCGTTCACAGCTAAATGCAGAAGAGTTAAGGTGACATTTTTGCCTTCATATCGCAACCATATTCCTCCTTCAATGTGTGCCAGACCAAGTTCTGAAAATCTCTCAGAGTGTCCTCAATTATTGCAAATAATATAAAATTGAATTTTTTTGTTAAAACAAAATTCAGTTCACTTAAAATTTAAAAATGAAAATTTGCTGTAGAACAATATGAAAAAACGAAGTTGGAGAACTCATAGCAAGTATGTTTTCAAAACACCTCCTCTGTGTAGTTGTGGAAATGCTGATGTGAGGTAGGATAATATTAATGACAGTAGCTACCACTTTGTGGTTTTACTATTTTTTAAAAGATTTTACTTATTTGTCAGAGAGAGAGCACACACGGGCCGGGGGGGGAGGTTGCAGAGGAAGAAGCAGGCTCCCCGATAAGTAAGGAGCCCGATGTGGGACTTGATCCCATGACCTGAGCCAAAGGCAGCCGCTTAACCAACTAAGCCACCCAGGCGCCCAGCATCTTTACTATTGATCAGGCACTGTCCCAGAAGATCTAGCCTCATTTCTAAATCTTTACAACAACCCTGTTGGCCACATATTGTTACCCCCACTTTAAAGAAATGGGACCCAGGACAGAGGAAGATTAAATAACTTGTCCAGGGTAACGCAGAGCTGGTATCTGAAGCCAGACATGTCTAACCCTAAAGTCCCTGTTCTTAACTGCTATTCCATTACATAGCCACTGCGCCCTTGCACTGAGCTAGGTCCTTCCCTCCGTTCTAGTCCTTCCCCTGAAATGCTCACCTCTGGGAAACTAAGGTCCTCAGTCCACCTCTCAATACACAAGAGAACCTCATATGTCAAGTAAAAGATACATGTACCTCAGTTTCCCCATTTGGCAATAGAGAAAATAACTATCTCTTGGGATTACTGTGAGGGTTAAATGAGTTAAAATATGTCAAGTGCTTAGAAAAGTGCCTGGCACATTTGGACTCTCGATAAACCGTGGCTGTTTCCACATGCATGAGTTTTTGTAAATTACATAATCTGTTCTCTTTGGACACAGTGAGACTTGAAATTATTTGGTAACCTTACAATAACATGCCTTTTATGGTTCCACCGAACACAGAATTAAAGTATTTTTGAAGTTAATGAATACTCAGGGGTCTTAAAGCTGAAATGTCTACATTCCAGGAGGGGGAAGGCATGTGGTTTCCAGTGCTAAGAAATTTTAACTATACACAGGGGATCCCCCCCTTTGCATGGTCTTCCCACCCTTGCCTGCTGCCATACCTCCAGGGCAGCAATAGGACAGCTGGACGCAAGATACAGGTCCTGAGCCAGGTTGAAATCACTAGTAAACATGGCAAGATGCCCTGCCAGAAGATTGTAGTCTTCTATTCCCTACAAATAAAAGCAGTTTTTATGAGAAGAAATACAAGGGTTTCATTTTTTCTTTTTTAAAGTCTTTGCTTAGTAGGAAGTGGTAAGTTTCTATCAATTAACTTGCCGATGAGTTAGGTAAGATCAACCGCAGAAACTTAAAATGATTGAATAAGTACCACTTAAACCTTAATGTAGTAATTCTCATGAGATTCTGTTTACCTTTATCTGTTCCAAGGACATCACCATGCCAACATTCCCGATTGTCCGATAGACGCGGACTGCAAACTCTACTTCCATGTGATGGAGACAAGCTCTGGCCAGCTCATCCCAGGCAGCGCGATCGTTCAGAACCTTGCACAAGTCCCAAGCATCAGAAAACCTACCATTTGAATATATCGGTTTAATCAGGGAGCCCTACTTGCCCCCTAGCTGGCAATTTTCAGGTTATATATAATTTAATGTTAGGTCTTAAATTTTGCAAAACATTTCTTTATCTGTAATCATTTCCAAGTTATGAAAAACTACATAAACTTTTCTTCCTTTATTGTATAAATATTTTTTTCTTGGGCATCTGGATGGCTCAGTCAGTTAAGCGTTTGCCTTTGGCTCTCAGGTCATGATCCCAGAGTCCTGGGATCAAGTTCTGCATTGGGCTCCCTGTTCAGTGGTGAGTTGCTTCTCCCTCTCCCCCCTGCTCGTGTTCTCTCTCACTATCTCTCTCTCTCTCAAATAAATAAATAAAATCTTTTTTAAAAATGTTTTTTTCTTGAATTTCTTTTACTAACCTAGATCTACTCTGTGTAACTACTCTCCCTCATTAACAACTAACTCTTTTTGTTTTTTTTTGGGTTTACTTCACACACAGGTGAAAAGTATGTCTGTTCTCCCGTAAGTCTAATAGTACTCTACTCCTACCTATTTGGAAGTTTATAACAGGGGCCGGCAAACTATGGCCGACATGCCAAATCCAGTCAGCTGTCTGCTTCCATGACTCAAGTCTCACTGCAACAAGGCCACTCAGCCCAATTTTTTATGGATTGTCTTGGCTGCTTTTGTGTTACAACAGCTGACGGGGGTAGATGTGACAGCAATCCCATGGCTTTTAAAGCCTGAAATGCTCACCATTTGGTCCATAACAGAAAAAGGTTGCCGACCTCTGGTTTAAAACATGACCAAAAATGCCAATTAAACTTTCTGTGGGATTGATACATCAGTGAACGTATTACATCTTTCCATCTAGTCACCTACGCATTTTCCCACGCAATACGCATTTATTCTGAGCACCTATTTTGTGCCAGAAACTATGCTTGGAACCAGGATACAGAGATCAAACACACGGTCACTGTCCTACATGTGGTCAGGACTGGGGAAGGTGGAAGACATGACACTGTGTGACAGAGGTAACTGAGTGCTTCCAATCCGTGAATCTGTGCCAAACGCTTTGCATACATTCTCTCACTGGATTACCCTAACAGCCCTATCCACCAAGGAATATTGTCATTTCTCCTTTACGGTTGAGGAAAAGTGAGGCTTAGAGGCCTCCCAAGACCATCACGCAGTGTAGGGGGGAAAGTGCTCTAAACCACTGTGTCTACAGCCCTGAGGCAACCAATCCACCAGGAAGGCCCCCAACCCAGGCTGCCAGGGGTGAGGGGACTGCAGGGAAGGCATCCCGGAGCAGGAGAGGGCTCAGGCGAGTGTGAAGAATACGGAGTTATTGCAGACAGACGCAGAGGACGGGCATTCCAGGAAGAGAAGGCTGTATGTGCCAAGGCAAAGAATGAGGAAAAGAACCACGTTCAAGCAGCCAGCGGAACAGAGAGGGAGCGGACGAAGGGACGGTTGAGGCTGGTATTAAAGCAAGTGTCTAGGACGGCATGCTGAGGTCCCCAGGGAGGAGGGATTTCTTCCTCAAGGCACTGGGAAAGATCTCCGGCAGGGGAGTGAGAGGATCAGACTGGTATTTCCAAGCGTGGCAAACAGATGAGACCGTCATGAGGCTATCGGCAGACAGAGCAGTCGGGGAGAGGTTACATTTACACTTTATTCCGAGTGAGGGCCTGAGTTAGCGGGAGAGTATGGGGGGGGGGGAGGTGAGGGGGGGGTGCGGGGAGAAAAGGGGCTGGTGTGTGGGTGTGCATAAGTGTTGGTATGTGTACTGGGACATGTGCATGTGGGATTAGGACTGGGGGAAAGAGGGGGCTGGGGAAGATGAGTTGCTGTAAACAGAGCAAGTGTGAGGAGCTCATGGACTCCCAAACACACGACTGGTAGGCAGTGGTAAATACAGGTTTAAGTGAAGGTGGACGTTCTGGAGTCAGCCTCTTATCAATGCTACTGAAGCCACGTAAGCAGAGGAGATGCATCCAGGAAGAATAATTAGAGGAGAGAAAAGGGGGCTCAGGGGACCCCAAGGAACAGCAACAACTTTTAAGACATAGTCAGAACCACCAAGGAAGACTCATAGCGGCCGTACCGGGTAAGAAGAAAAAGCAGAAAAAGGAAATCCCAAACAAGGCAAAACCAAACTTAGTTGAAATAATTAGGCTTATCAGGATTTCACAATAAGTGTGCTATTTGGGCGGTGAGAAATATCTTTGTTCTGAAGGGCTTAGGACATTAGTACTTCCTTCAGAATTACACACATTCTCCTCCCGGTATCTTATCTGAGCCTCACGCTAATCCTGTAAACAAGGCGAATACTATTCTCTCCATTTACTTTAGGATTTGACCTTTAAAATCACAAGAGCAAACGAGAAGCTCCCGAGAAGTGTTCGGAGCCCTACCGTTGGAGCATTAAAGCCTGCGTCAGCATTTGCCGCATCTCCTTGGGCCCCACATCTTTTAAACTGCCGAGGAACTTGTGGGTGCCCAGGCAGATGGGGTTTATTTTCCCACTCTGTGTCTGGCAGGTCAGCTCCCCGTTGTACAACAGCAAAGGTCTATGAGAGAAGGGCACTTTGGTGCCTCCAGCCAAAACCACCTTGGATCCTAGATGTGAAAACAGACATCTTAATGTGAAAAGCGGATCCTCAGCACACAAATCAGAAAGGAATGCTTTAATATCATTGTCACAGAAATTTATTTACCAACAAATGCACAAAAGAGTGATTAAGTACCTTGTATGGTATCCTTGTGAAAGACATAAGTGTACACCTTATCGTCATCATAAGCGATAAACACGCCTTTATCCATCGGCCAGTTTTCCCAAAGAACTCCTTTAATGGCTGGTGAAAAGTCTGGAATCTCATAGGTAGCATCATTCACCTACAAAACAGGATTTACAGGTTTGTCCCAAGGCTGTACTGAAATTGTCATCGCTGGTCTTGGTAGGAGCCTGTTTGTTGCCTTGGCTGGCATAGCTTTCCCAACCAGATTCCTCTACCAGATCTGGCTTGAAAAACAAAACAAAACAAAACCTGTGGTTTGTATGGCAAATCAAGGCTTTTATGTAAAACTTGGTGCGTTTTCAGGAAAAACGACAAGTTTGGACACAAGGCTTCAGCTTAAGAAAAAAAAAAGGTTGAAGCTGCTGAAGACAACAGAAATTTAAGCTACGAACACACTTGTGTTCAGAAAATGTTCACTACCTGGTATAAAAATGCTCCAGCTAGTGAGGTTTTGATTTGAATTTCCCTGATGGCTAATGATTTCAAATCAAAACCACGCTAAGATACCACCTTATGCCAGTTAGAATGGCAAAAATCAACAAGACAAGAAACAACAACTGTTGGAGAGGATGTGGAGAAAGGGGATCCCTCCTACATTGTTGGTGGGAATGCGAGTTGGTACAGCCACTCTGGAAAACAGTGTGGAGGTCCCTTAAAAAGCTAAAAATTGAGCTACCCTATGACCCAGCCATTGCACTACTGGGTATTTACCCCAAAGATACAAATATAGTGAAGAGAAAGGCCATATGCACCCCAATGTTCATAGCAGCAATGTCCACAATAGCTAAATCATGGAAGGAACCGAGATGCCCTTCCAAAGATGACTGGATTAAGAAGCTGTGGTCCATATATACAATGGAATATTACTCAGCTATCAGAAAGAATGTGTTCTCAACATTTGCTTCCACATGGACAGCACTGGAGGAGATAATGCTAAGTGAAATAAGTCAAGCAGAGAAAGGCAATTATCATATGATTTCTCTCATCTATGGAACATAAGAACTAGGAAGATCGGTAGGGGAAGAAAGGGATAAAGAAAGGGGGGGTAATCAGAAGGGGGAATGAAGCATGAGAGACTGTGGACTCTGAGAAAGAAACTGAGGGCTTCAGAGGATAGGCTGGTGATGGGTAGTAAGGAGGGCATGTATTGCATGGTGCACTGGGTGTTATACGCAACTAATGAATCATCGAACTTTACATCAAAAGCCAGGGATGTACTGTATGGTGACTAACATAATATAATAAAAAAATATTAAAAAAAAAAAGAAATGCTCCAGCTAGAGAAGAAACAGATTAATTCGTACATATTTGAAAATCAAGTAAATTCCACTGGGTCTGTTTTATTTCCAAAACTTCTCTAGAATGCATTCCAATAAATATAAAACATACTGTTACTGATATAAGCTATTAAAAAAAAAATCAATGCACATATTCCAGGGACCTCAGCAGACAGGCTTATATATGCCCTGAATGTGAAGCTGAGAGATACCCGCCTCCTCCCTACCCCATCTTGCTCTCAAAATAAGTATGAAATGTAAGATTCTTGCAAAGAACAATACTATAGAGCTGTGCTGTCCAATATAGTAGCCACTATTCACAGCCACATGTGGCTATGTGAACACTGAAATGTGTCTGGTCTGACTGAGATCTAAGTTTAAACTATCCACTAGATCTCAGGGCGCCAGTACGAAAAAGAGGGTAAAACAGCCCAGTCATTTTTTTATATTGATTACATACTGAATAATATTGGGTTGAATACGTTAACATTAATTTCACCTGTTTCTTTTTATCTTCTTGTAGAAAAATGTGGCTAGCAGAAAATTTAAAATTATATGTGGTTCTAATTATATTTCTATTAGATAGTGCTACTTATCAGGCATTGTGCTAATTATTTATATGCATCCTCATTTAATTCTAACCTCATATTGTACAAGATAGGCATTCTTTTTTGAAGATTTTATTTGAGAGTGAGAGAGAGCGTGCGTGAGAGAACGCGTGCCCACACGAGTGGGGGGAGGGGCAGGGGGAGAGGGAGAAGCGGGCTCCCGCAGGGAGCTTAATCGGGGCTCGATCCCAGGACCTGAGATCATGACCTGAGCTGAAGTCAGTAGCCTGACACAGGCTCAATCCCAGGATCCCGAGATCATAACCTGAGCTGAAGGCAGACACTTAACCGACTGAGCCCCCCAGGCGCCCCCAAGAAAGGCATTCTTATGCTCATTTTGCAGCCGAGGCAGCTCAGGCACCAAGAAATGTGCCCAAAGTCACACAGCGAGTAAGCTGACGAGCCAGGGCTTGGACCCAGCAGGCGGGCAGTCTGGCCCCCGGTCTATGCTTCTAACCACTGTGTCACACTGACCTGGTTTGTGCAGATGTGCACACCAGTGCCACTGGACTGGGGGCAGAATTTTTTTTAAACAGGTAACCATTTCCGGAGGGCTTATCACATAGCAGGCACTGTACCACACGCTTCACACACATCGTCCCGTTTCGTGTTCACGTAACAAGCTACACGGTAGGCAGCACTGCACCTGTTTCATAAACGGTGAAACTGGGCCTCCGATCAAAGTGAGGGCTCTGGAGGAGGCCACCCTAGGCTCAGACCACAGATGCCATTTTCTGGCTGTGTGACCTTGGACAAATTACTTATCTTTTCTAATCTTAGTTTCTTCATGTACAAAATGGCCAATAACAGGAGTATTTGCTGGGGGCGCCCGGCTGGCTCCGTCAGTAGGATGTGTGACTCTTGATCTTGGGGTTATCAGTCTGAGCCCCAGTCTGGGCCTAAAGTTTACATAAAAAAATATATGAGTATTTATCTCTGGGCTGCTATAAGGATTAAGAGATACCTGATATATAGAAGGAGTACTCAGCACAAAAATATTAGTTGTTATTACTAATCTTAAGTCCAGGTCTGTTTGTCTTCAGAGTCCGTGCATTTAACTACCACACCCACCTATTTATGAACTTCCTGTAATATATCACGTCATCCTTAATGGGCCTTTAGAGAGTGATGGGGTACAAGGCTGTTGTATGAGGGCGTTTGTAAGGAACAGGTCACCTCTCCCAATTCTACTGTATAATGTCGGTCACTTCCTTACCGTGCACACAGTGCGGAAAACTTGGTTGAGAAAATGCACATATGAAGGGAACCTGCAGTAAATGCAAGCACTTTAAAGAGGAACAGCGGTCACAGTTACAAATTTTCTGTACAGAAATTCTGTGCAGATTTTTCCTACGGAAGATCTGAATAGTTACAGATTTTCACGTATGTGCACCACAGAAACAATGTTTCTGTCAGATTCCCTGAAGAGGAGGAGCAGAGTAGGCCGCAGTGGGAACACGCTAGGACATGGTGAGTGACCAAATCCAACCAAGTGCCTGGCACTCTGGGCTGGAGTCCAGGGGCCTGGGCGCCCCCTCCTCTGTGCCCTGCGCGGTGGGGAAGGCTCCGCACCACAAGCCCGCCTTCCCCTTCCCTGCCGAGCTTGCCCTACTTGCACAAGGAGTGTCTGGTGTTACTTACAAGAGGAACTCACTCCTGTGGGCGCCATACTCCCCGTGGATATCATGCCCAACCACCTCAGATTCCAACCTAGCAGGGAGATCTGACTTTGGATAAAAGCAAACAGCTGCCCGCAGGTTGGGGTAGGGAAAGCCTGGCTCTCACACAGTCTCTTGTGTGGATTTTGTTTCACCAGGACTTTTTTCTTCTTATCACTGTAGGTTAGAGTTGGAAATAGGAGTGGAACGGGCAGCAGCAAGTGAGATAATTCTGGAACTTAAGGGGTTTAAGGGTGGTAAAGCAATAAAGAGGCGGGGCTTTAGATCACACCTGCTAAATAGCTACCACGTGCCTGATCATGGGTTTGGAAGAATCAACTCACTGACACCTCACAGCAAGTCCGTGAGGAAGGTCATGTAGCCTCTGTAACAGAGACTGTCAAGGAAAGCAGGCTGTAAAAGGTGAAAGACAAATGCATCAGCTCGTTCGGACTGCTCTAAGTCTTCATCCTTTCTCTAGCAGTCAGACCCCCATTCTGACTTAACTCCTGTCACATCCCTGATTCCCTGCCTCCCTTCTAGGTACCTGCATCTGTGGTGAGCCCACGTGGGGATGTCGGGCGGCTTGGACAGGGACCCTGTTACAGAAAGGGCACCTGTACAAGAGGAATGTCCTAAGCAAGTAGAAAGAACTCAGGGTTATCTTCCTATTTAGGTCATTTTCCCTCATTTGTTCTGTGACTGGAAGAGGAATAGGTTGAATAAGAATTGACACATTGGGAATTTTGCTTAAATAATCCAGGTACTCCTGTGGAAACCTGGTGTATTTATCAAAGATAACAAAGATTTATCAAAGATAAAAAGAGAAAAAAAGAAAAAGATTAAAGGAAGAGAAAGAGAGACAGACAGGAACAAAGGAAAGGAAGAGAGAAAAGGAAGGAAGGAAGGAAGGAAGGGAGGGAGGGAGGGAGGGAGGGAGGAAGTCCAGTATCTAGTGAAGTGGACAGTGAGGGCAAGTGGTCTTCACTGAGTGGCAAAGCACAGACACCAGGGGAACAGTTATTAAGATGTGTCTGAGATGGGCACTTGGGTGGCTCAGTCTTAAGCGTCTGCCTTCGTCTCAGGTCACGATCTCAGGGTCCTGGGACCAAGCCCCATGTGGGGCTCCCTGCTCAGTGGGGAGTCTGCCTCTCCCTCTGTCCCTCCCCACCCTGCTCATGCTCAAGGTCTCTCTCTCTCTCAAATAAAAAAATCTTAAAAAAAAAAAAAGATGCATCTGAGAGCAGCTGTAGGCTACGTGAACTGTGACCAAGAACATACTAAATCATTAACTGGATATCAAAAGTAAGTAAATGAAAAATCCAAGTATAGTAAATGATATAAAAACCCATCTCCTTTTTCTAATTTGTTTTCGCAAAAGTAAGGAATGTATAAAAATAAGAGTAACTGATTCTAAAAAGGGCCCATCTGTTTTTAATAGATATACAAAAATACCTTTTCTTTCTGTTCAGGATCATTAGGGGAAGAGGAAAATCAAGTGAGGTGGGCAGAAAGGAGTCCCTGCCCTCTGAAGCTTATTGCATACCTGGAGAGAAAAGTCATGTACATCAAGACATACTGTAATACTGTGCAGTAAATAAGGTTAAAGTGGTACAGAATATAACTATTTTTCCATTTAAAAAATCTTTCTGGGACTGACACTGAAAAACTGCAGAATAATGGAAAAAGTTTCCTTAATGTAAATAGTTGTAAAAATGGATCACAAACATGATTTAACAAAGTATTCTAATCCTTGAACTAATTAAGAAAAAATGATTTTATACATAATATATATTAAAAACAACTTTTCTTTGCATATTACATTTTTAAAAAATGAATGCTTAAGAAATTTTCCAGACTTACTGGACAGTAGACAAATCCATCACTTTTTTCATCAATGAAAACTAATCTGGTTCCATTTGGGTCAGGAAAAATCTTTTTCACACCAACAGGATGTCGATAATCATTAACAAACTGCCAGTCTTCGATGTAGAAATACTGAATAACACCAGTCTAAAAAAAAAAAAAAAAAATCCAGTAATAGGAATGTAAAGGTTGTCAAGAAAATACTTTAAACACTTAACACGCTTCCAATTTTAAGAGAAAATGTACCATATTTTTCATGCAGGAAGAATCTAAAGCTAATATTTACAACATGTAAAGGTACAGATCCAAGAAAGTAAGATTGTACATGTGATTCAATAGTCAATTAGTTCTAATGTTCTTAGTAATATTAAAGCATAATTGATTTTCAGATTTTCCACTTACAGGAAATATCCTTACTGTTTAAGAATAACTTTCAAATCATGTTATTTTTAAATATGCTTGCTGTTACTTAAGACAAATCAGAAAATTAAACAAAACCACCTCACGCAATCAATTGTATTTCTATTTATTAGCAATGAATTATAGATACTAAGATTTAGAAATACATTATCACAATCATTCCAAAAAAAGAAATATTTAGGTATACATTTAACAAAACTTGCACAGGATTTGGGTGCTGAGAACTATACAACACTGATGAAAGAATCAAAGATCTAAATAAATGGGGGGGGGTAATACTGTGTGCATGGATTGGAAGACTCACTGCAATAAACATGCTAATTTTCTCCAACTGATACATGGGTTTAATATAATTTCAATACAAATCTCAAGATTTTTTGTAGATATAAACAAGATTATTCTAAAATTTATATGAAATGGCAAAGGAACTAGAATAGCTAAAGCAATTTTGAATAAAAAAAGAATAAGGTGGGAAACTTGGTCTACTCAACTTCAAGACTCTTTTTTTGTATGGCTATAGTAATCAAGACTGTGCCATATCAATAAAGGGACAGACACATAGATCATGGAACGGAATAAAGAAGCCCAGGACAGACCCACCCAGATATCCTTTACTGATCCTTTCCCCCTTTTTTTAAAGATGCCTGCACTTTTATTTTAAATAATAGCATATTGAGGTATAACTCACATACCATGCAATTCACCCACTTAAAATGTACAACTCCATGGTTGTTAGTATATTCACAGAGTTGTATAATACTTGATCATGATTCATTTTAAAACATTTCATCACTTCACAAACAAACCCCATTTAATAGTCTTTCCTCAATGCCCCCAACCTCATTCCACTCCCCCTCCACCGTCTTAAGCAACCACCAATCTACCTTCTATATTCATAGATCTGCCTATTCTGAACATTTCATATACATGGTATCATACAAAATGTGGTCTCCTGTGATTGCTTCCTGTTACTTAATATGATGTTTTCAAGGTTCATCTATATTGCAGTATGTATCAATATGTTATTCCTTTTTGCTGTCAAAGAATATTCAATTGTATGGATAGGCCATATATTGTTCACTTATCAGTTGACAGACATTTGGGTTATTTCCATCTTTTGATTATTACAAATAATATAGCTACGAACACTGGTGTACAAGTTTTTTTGTGGACATACATCTTCATTTCTCTTGGGTATAACCTAGGAATAAAATTCCTGGGTCATATGGTAGCTATTTATTTATCTATTTATGTATAGATTTATTTATTTATTATTTTAGAGAGCAGGGAGGGGCAGAGGGAGAGAGAATCTCAAGCAGACTTCCACTGAGCACAGAGCCCAATCTGGGGCTGGATAACATGACCCTGAGATCATGACCTGAGCCGAAATCAAGAGTCAGATGCTTAACACACTGAGCCGCCCAGGCGCCCCATGTCTAATCTTTTATAGAATTACGAGAGTGTTTTGCCAGGCAGCTGCACCATTTGCACATTCCCACCAGCAGTGTGTAAGAGTTCTGATTCCTCTCCATCTCCATCAACACTTGCTATTACCTGACTTTTTGAGTATAGCCATCATAGTGGATGTGAGGTCGTAACTTCACATTTACTTCTGGGAATCTATTACAGAGAAGTGAAAACTTGTTCACACAAGTTTTGTGCTACCATCAAAAACCTGTGTATGAGCCTTTTATAGAAGCTTCACTGGCAACAGTTGAAAACTGGAACGAATTCAGACGCCCTTCAATTGGCGAGTGCTTAAACAAATTGGTACATCCATACCACGGAGTACTACTCAGCAATAAAAATGAACAAATTATTGATGCACACAATGACTCAAGTTAATCTCCAGGGAGAAGTATGCTGAGTGAAAAAAGACCAATTCCCAAAGGTTACATGGTGTATGACTCTACTTATGTAATACCATTAAATGCCAAATCACAGAAATGGAGAACAGATTGCAGTTGACCTTTGAAAAACACAGGGATTAAGGTTACTGACCCCCCAGACAGATGAAAACGCATGTATAACTTTGACTCCCCCCAAACTAAATTACTAATACCCTACTATTGACTGGAAACTTCACCGATAACATAAACAGTTGATTAACACATACTTTGTGTGTTAAATGTATTATATACTGTATTCTTCCAATTAAGCTAGAGAAAATATTACAAGAACCATAAGAGAAAATACATTTACAGAACTGTACTTATCGAAAAAATTCCACATAAGTAGACAGGTACTATATTTATTGAAAAAAATCCACATGCGAGTAGACTCATTCAGTTCAAACCCCTGTTGCAACCGTTCTTGTAACTATAACTTTGTTACCAGGGATTAAGGTTGGGGTGAGGGCAGCAGGCAAGTGGGTGTGTCTATAAAAAGCAACATGAAGGCATCCTTGTGGTGACAGAATTATTCTGTATCTTGACTATCAATGTTAATATCCTGTGATTATGATATGTAATATAATGTTACCATTAGGGGAAACTAGGAAAAGAACATATTGGATCTCTCTGTTTTGTTTCTTATGTGGGATCACTTTGTACTGTTTCTTACAACCACCTGTGAATCTACAATGATCTCAAAATAAAAAAGTTTAGGACACCTGGGGGGCTCAGTCGGTTAAGCGTCTGCCTTTGGCTCAGGTCACAGTCCCAGGGTTCTGGGATCAAGTACCGCCATCGGTGGTGGTGGGGGGGGCTCCTTGCTCAGCAGGGAGCCTGCTTCTCTCTCTGCCTGCCGTTCCCCCTGCTTGTACACTCACTGACAAATAAATAAATAAAATCTTTAAAAAAAAGTTTTATTAAAATAAAAACACACATAAAAAAGATTTCATTTATTTATTTGAGATACAGAGTGAGTGAGCGGGTAAGAGACAGCAAACGAGTGGGGGGCGAGAGGAAGAGAGAGAAGCAGACTCCTCACTGAGCAGGGAGCCTGACATGGGGCTCGATCCCAGGACCCTGAGATCAGGACCTGAACCAAAGGCAGATGCTCAACCAACTGAGCCACCCAGGCGCCCACATCTTGGACTTCTATTCAGGCCAAGACAGAATAACAGCCTGGATTAACTTTCCTACCCCAACCAACCAAAAACAATAGGCGAAATCATGAAAAAACAGTTTTCAAGATACTGGAATGAGGCAACAGAGAACAATGATTTCTGCCTGAGATTTTGGAAACAAACCAGGTAAGCCCTGTGACTCCTCCAGCTCTTGCTTTGAGAGTTTTCAAGGCATGGCAAAGGGAGGAGGATGCAGGCAGAGCATGGCTCTCCAAGTTGAGGAGATGGAGCTGAAAGTCTGGGGAGAACAGGTGGTTGGAGTTTGCAGGGCAGAATACAAGAGAGAGAGAAGCTTGGAGAGCTGCACCAGGCCCACAGTGAGTCCTTAGCGGGTACTGACCACTGCATGCATGTGAGAAAACCACAAGGCCAGGGAAAGAACCATCCAAAGGGATTGAAGGGAACAGGAATGGGAATAGTACTTATTCCCAATAGCCAGACTGGAAAAAATCATAGTTCACAGGGCACTGGGTAGAGAACTCACAAAGACCAGAAGTGCGAATAATCAGCCATAGACTGAGCAGCGTTTCACATCTGCCTAAGAAATCATAAAGCCAGACTCAAAAGGGTCAAACTTTCTAAGTCAATTAACCGCATCCCAGAGCAAAGCTCAAGAATATTTTTAGCAGGAGCGCCTGGGTGACTAGGTCAGGTAGGCATCCGACTCTTGATTTCGGCTCAGGTCATGATCTCATAGGTCCTGAGATCGAGCCCTGTGTTGGGCTCTGTGCTCAACGGGGAGTCTGCTGGAGATTCCCTCCCTCTCCCTCTCCACCTCCCCATGTTTGGGTGTAAAAAAAGAATATTTTTAGGGATACAAAAATATCTAGCATTCCAAAAGGTAAAATTATCAGGTATGCAAAAAAGCAGAAAACCTGAACCATAGCTGAAAGTGGTTCAATATAATTGTGTATTTTTTATTCTTTGATTTTATCGAATTTGTTGACTTATTAGCTACAACTCTTTCTAGTGGTTGTCTTAGGTTTTGCAGTACACATGCAACCTGGTAACAGGCAACTATAAAAAATCTACAGCTAAAATCATACTTAATGGTCAAGAACAAGATAAAAATAGCCACTCTCACCATTTCTATTCAACAATGTATTAGAATAAAAGGCATCCATGGGGCACTTGGGTGGCTCATTTGGTTAAGCATCTGACTTTGGCTCAGGTCATGATCTCAGGGTCCTAGGATAAAGCCCTGCGTCAGGCTCCCCACTCAGAGGGAAGTCTATTCCTCCCTCTCCCTCTGCCCATTCCCCTGCTCATGTTCTCTCTCTCAAATAAATAAAATCTTAAAAAAAAAAAAAAAGAATAAAAGGCATCCAGATTGGAAAGCAAGAAGTAAAACTATCTTTATTCAAAGATGACATGATCATCTACATAGAAAATCCAATGGAATCTACAAGAAACTAATGTAACTACTAAGTGGATTTAGCTAGGCTGCCGTGTATAGGATTAATACACAAAAATCAGTTGCATTTCTGTAGGCTACAAATGAATAATCAGAAGTTAAAATTTAAAAAGTAATACTATGCATTAAAAATATGAAAAATGCTAAAATACAAAAAATATGAAGTACTTAGGTATAAATGACAAAAGGGGTGCTGGTACACCGAAAACTCGAAAACACTAAGAGAAATGAAAACCTAGGGGCGCCTGGGTGGCTCAGTTGATTTAGCATCTGCCTTCAGCTCAGGTTAGGGTCCTAGGATTGAGCCCTGCATCCTGCTCAGCGGGGAGCCTGCTTCTCCCTCTTCTCCCCATTTGTGCTCTTTCTTGCTATCTCTGTCTGTCTCTCTCAAACAAATAAATAAAATCTTCAACAACAACAAAAAAAACCACACCTAAATAAATGGAGATATATACCTTGTTCATTGGTGAGTAGATTTTGTTCAGATGGCAACTGATCTCTAAGGTCAACATGATCCCATTAAAATTCCTAGGAGGCTTTTGTAAAAACCGACAAACTTATCATAAATTCAAATGGGAATGCAAACTACTGAGAACAGCCGAAACAACTTTGAAAAAGAAACTCAAAGTCGGAGGGCTAACACTACCTGATTTCATGACTTATTATAAAGCTACAGTAATTAAAACAGCGTGGTACTGTTATAAACACAGACACGCAGATCAATGGAATGAATAATTCCAGAAAAAGACCCACATTTTATGGACAATTTGATTTTGACACAAGTACAAAGGCGATTTAGTGGAGGAAGGACAACCTTTTCAACAAATGGTGCTGGAACAACTGGAATATTTTTAAACAACAACAAAAAATATGATCTATACCTCACGGCATAAACAAAATGGATCGTGGACCTAAGTAGAAAACATAAAACCACACAGCTTATAGAAGAAAACACAGGAGAAAAACTTTGTGACCTTGGGTTAGGCAAAGAAACTTAGGTATGACACCAAAAGCACAATCTGTCACAAATAAATTGGTAAGTTGGACTTCATCAAAATAAAAACATTTCTTCTTTATGAAAGACACTATTAAGATAATGAAAAGACAACTAATGCACCGGGAGAAAATACTTGCAAAGCATGTATCGATAAATTATGGACCTGAGTCCAGAATATATAAAGAACTCTCAAAAATCAATAAGAAAACAACCCAATTAAGAAATGGCCTAAGAAATTTGAACAGACACTTCTCCAAAGATATACAGAAAGCAAACAAGCATATGAAAAGATGCTGGTGGGGGGGAAGGAGAGAAGAAGAAGGAAAAAAAAGATGCTCTACAGAAGTCTGTTAGGGAAAAGCAAAATCATAATGAGATTTCACTACACACTTAAGTGTGACTAAAATTAAAAAGATGGACCATATCAAATGTTAGAGAGGATGTGGAGGAATTGGAATGCTCACACACTGCTGATGGGAATGTAAAATGGTGCAGCCAATTTAGAGAACAGTTTGTCAGTTTCTTGAAAACTTAAACATACACATGCCGTATGATGTAGCCATCCTACTTCTCAGTATCTACCTAAGAGAAAAGAAAGCATATGTCCACGCAAAGACTTGAACATGAATGTTTATAGCAGTTTTATTTGTAAATACCCCATACTGGAAATAATCCAGGCTGGAAACAGCCCCAATATCCATCCTTAGGTTCATGGGTAAGCCAATGATGATAAGTGTATACTATAAAATACCACCCCAGCAAGGAAAAGGAATCAACAATTGATACACACAAGAGGAATGAATCTCAAAATAATGATACTGAATAAAAGAAGGCAGACAGAAAGAAGCGCATACTGTATGACTCCATTTACATAAAACTCTAGAAAATAGAAACACGTTTATAGTGACATCGGGGGGTAGGACAGGAAGGAGGAATCATAAAGAGGCATGAGAAAACTTTTGGCGATGATGAATACGTTTACTATTTTGATTGAGTTGATAGTATTTCACAGTATATACATGTCAAAACTTATCGAACTGTGGACTTTAAATAGCAGTTC
The DNA here is from genome assembly GCF_017311325.1 of Ursus maritimus. Taxonomy (NCBI): domain Eukaryota; kingdom Metazoa; phylum Chordata; class Mammalia; order Carnivora; family Ursidae; genus Ursus; species Ursus maritimus. Next base: position 50,968,362 of record NW_024426996.1, read on the forward strand.
GTTGTGTATCAATCATACCTCACTAAAACTTTAAAAAACATATTTTCAGAATCACTCAAGAAAGAGATGGAGATAAATGCTAACTATGGACAGACCACCGGACCTCGAGTTCTTAGTTTCAAAATGCCACCTGGCATAGTGGGAAGAGTGGATTTTACACCAGGAGATACTGTTCACGCTCCACATCTGTTACGAACTTACTAACCTCTTAATCTTCAGTGTTCTTCAGTCTCTCAAACTTCCCTGCTTATTTTACAAAACTAATGAGATAAGACAGGTGAGATCAGGGCTTTATAAACTGTTCTGTCTCATAGAAATGTATTATATTTGCTATTATTTACCATATCCCTTACCGCTTTACCTGATACATGAGACCTACCCTACTGGTGCATATTAACAAATAGATTATTATTTTAGGTTGAACTTAAATTTCAAATCTCTCTTATGGCAATAAGCATGTTTTAAGACATGCTTTTTTTTTTTTTTAGAAAACAGTTTAATGTGAGAAAATGAAACATTTGAAACAGTGAATAATTGTTTTTCTAATGTGGAAAACAGTGCCCTTCCTACCTTCACTAAATTTTTTAGAGATTGAACAAGACAACAGGTATGATATGCTTTGAAAAATCTTTGAAAACTTTTTACAAATGTTAAGATGCTATTACTATAATTATGTTTTATGCCCACCTGACTAGTGTCATATTTAGAGGTATAGGGCACCGGTATTTCAAAAGACCAAAAGATTGGGGCGCCTGGGTGGCTCAGTCTGTTAAGCATCTGACTCTTGATTTCGGCTCAGGTCATGATCTCAGGGTCATGAGATCGAGCCCCACATCAGGCTCCACCCTGAGCATGGAGCCTGCTTAAGATTCTCTCTCTTCCCTGCCCCTCTCCCTCCACAGCTCATGCTCTCTCTCTCTCTAAAAAAATAAAACAAAGAAACAAACAAAACAACAACCAAAAGATTGAAGTGGGATTCTCGATATTCAATTATTTGACTATTTACTAAATGTAGGCACTGGATATCTAAAGTTGTATAACATATCTTATGTTCATCACCAAATTAAATCCTTAAAGCATCTAGATAAGGAAAACGAGGCTTGGAATGGGTTAAGTAGCACCTAGCAATTAAGAGAACTGGCATTTGAGCCCAGATTTTCCAGACTCGAAAGTCTGCTCTTTTTACTCTGCCATCAAAATTGCTTATATAATCACAAAAGCACTTGCTACTAGCAAACCATGTGACTTATGTGCTGTATATAAGTGTATATACAATGTAGTGTATATATGCTGCATACATACATCTATATATATGTATATATTATGTATCTATTTTATATACATATATACACACATGGATATTACAAAGTAAAAATTAGGAATTCCCCTGTGTTCTATACCGAAGAAGCGAGTACGCACATCTGTACCATAGACGAGGAAATCCCCGGTTAAGGCATGGCATAAGATACGGCACTTATCGTCCACTGCTGGGAAAAGCCGAGTCTCACGTTCTTCTTGAGCGTCCAAGATTTCACTTTCTATCTAAAACATAAAGAATAACAGTAGCTCACAGATTTGAGTAAGGCTGGTCTGCACCATCTAGGAAGACAGGGGAGCGTCGTCATCTTAAGTTCGATGAAACATTCAGACTCATCAGACTACCCGTCTATTGAGAAAGACATCGGACAGGAACCACAGCTGGCCTGCAGGGCAGCATCAAACATCCCGCTTTAGTGGGAATAATCTTTGCAGCAGGCTCTGCAGGGGGCTGGTAGCTTTTCTCTTTGGTTTCCCAGAAGCGAAGGGCCAAGAAATAGATGTAGGTGATGCCCCCTTGTTTAGAAGACCCACATTATAGGAGCCAATATCTTTTGTACAATTTAATAGGTATAGTTTCAAGGATCCCCACAAGTGACGTGCCCAAATACGTAAGGCAATTCATGGCAGGAAGCCCAGACATAGAACGTTCCCATCAGTTTTTAATGTCCCACTAGGTGCAGTTTACCAACAGGGTCATTTTTACCATGGTAATATTGTGAGTAGCACAGCTGACACTTTGTTGGGTTTCTTGGGAACAGACCAAGTTAACCGAGCATCTCATGCAGAAGGGTAAAGGATTTTGTTAGTCCTTTATCCACACCTGGCTTTCCAGCTAGTCTGTGTGTGGAGGCTTCCTGAACAGAGTTCTTGGTATTATGACATTAGGCTGTTTATCATCATCACTCATCTGAGTCATCACGAGGCCCACGGGCTCCAGGACGTCAACCTTACACTTACCAAATGCAACTGGACTTTGCCTTCAAAAAGCGCAGCAGCATAGTCAGAATGAAGGCAAACGCTGGCGACTGTCCCCAGATACTCCACATCTTTCAATTTCTTAACAGCTGTAGCAATTAAAAAAAACATACACATTGAAATATAAATAAAATTACATTAAAATTGGCAACTAATTTTTAAATGGGTGCCTTTTTAAGGATATTCTGAATCTACAATTTTTATTTTAGCTATTCTAAAGAAAATCCGTAGTTGTCATATAAATTTGCCTTCAGGAATTCCCTAATGATTCGCATGAAACAAAGGAACAGAAAATAAAATTACACGTGAAACCACCAGAAATTTCACTTTAGTGACAATAAGCCTAATGGTGTAGTCTGAGGCGAAATCTCTGGCTGGCTCTACTCCTGAGGGATGTCTGACCTCTGGTGGGGAGGAGAAGAAAAAGCCAGGCTCCCTTCAGATGCTACTGGTCATAATGTAAAGAAAAGGAGGGGGGAGGGACCCAACTACCTGACCCAAGGAGCGCCTAAGAAAGTCACTGTGCAAAGATGGATCACAACATTTTATTTCAGTTAGTTTTCCTCACGACCCTTGACCCCTTACGTGTAGGCGAATCCTCATTTTCCAGACGAAGTCTTCTTAACCAAGGCTTGGAGGGGTAAAGAATGTCTATAGCCACCCGGCTCCAAGAGGCAGCAGGCGAATTTAAACTCAGGGCCTAATTCTGAAGGTCAGACTTTGCCCACTATACCACGCTGCGCTCACCACAAAGGTAAAGAATAAAATCTTTCCAAAAATTATGCAAAATTTTTAGAGGATTCACAAAACTGTTTAAGCTTCTTAAGAAAGTTTCAATGCTTCCCAAATAATAACAGAAATTATATGCTAGATAAGAAGATGACAACTGCATTGAGACTTGCCATTCTCTCCAAGGACATAAAACCAAGCGCGATTATTCATCCCCACAGCCAGATGATAAAGCCCGACTGCTACGAAGTTGGGCTCCACGTCCACAGAAACTGTGATTGGCAGCTCCTGTAATATAGGAAAGGAACAGTAGCAAGTCAACTGCTACAACTGCTTTGATTTTACTAATAAATAAAATCAAAATAACACCATTTTCCTACTCCTTCAACAGGATTGGCTACGGTGACTTCGAGGAGGGAGGTGAGGTATGCAATCCTTGTGCTGCAGGCATCCCCGAGTATGGGCAGCTTGGTCAAGAAAACATGCAGCGAGCCCCTTTGGGTAGACAGTGCCAGCAACTGGCCGTCATCTGTCCAGGACAAGGTGCCCAACCCTGAAATAATTGACAGAATAAAGGATCAATCAAAAACAAGTAATAAGGTTACAGGCAAACAAGCAAATATTTTCACATAAGCTGCAGAGACGTAAAAATCTTCAAGTGTTGTCTTTAATAGTTTAGTCTACACAGAGTAAAAACTCACCATGGACAGGCGTGTGAACATGAGCATTGATTCATTCAGTAGTGGCTTAAAGGGAAAGTGTGTACGAATTTAGGTTTTATAACGGAAATTGAGATTAAATTCACTATAAATCTTTAGATCGAAGTGGACTTATAGCCTTCTATAATTACTAAAATAAGTAAGTTATTTTAGGGAACTCTCATGAAGGGCGTTAATTTTATTCCTCCTATAATGAATGCAAATCAAATAATAATAAAGACATTACTCTGTAATTGCAGTGATAAAATGTCACTCTGCTTCAGAAAAATCAGTACCTTTATTTTCATCATCCAGGTTGATTATAGCATACATGTCTTTTAATTCTGCCAAGTCATGAATTTTAATGCTGAAAAATGAAAAAAATATGTATATTGTAAACATAAGTGTTAAATAAAATTGTTTTCGTTCACAAAAAATTGTAAGCTACAAAACAGGTCAGTGTTCTCCGAAAAGGGATGCATAGAATAATCTATTGGGTCAAGGTAAGAAAATAACAGAATTTCTGTAATTATACTTTATCTTAAAAAATATCCCTTTGGGGCATGGTAGTTGTGCCTGGCTTAATGTTCTGATCTATAGTTTCAGGAACAAGGAGGTTTAAGTTGCCCTGAAGAAAAGTCTGAGTAGGAAAACATTCTCCTGACCAGCATTATTGTAAGAGGAATAAGGTTTCTCTTTGCAATGTGCTCCCCCCACCACTCTGACTTCTTTCACAGAAAAAGTAATGAGGTACAATAGAAAGAGCACTCAATCTGGAATCACAAGGCATAGGCTGAAAGCTCTGAAAAACTGGGGGCATACTACTCCATAGGGCTACAGGGAAGATAGGTCGATTCAAGCCAAGGAAAGCTGTGTGGCACAATGTTAGACCCTAACGGCTCTAAGATGTCTTTCCTCCTTGTCTCCTTTCCTCTCTCCTCCCTTCTGCCCTCCCTTTATATATTTCCCCTTGTTGTTTTCATTTAACTTTTTGTTTTGATAGACTTGTAAATCCACACGCAGTTGTAAGAAATAATACAGAGATTGTATATACCCTCCACCCGCCCCCCGAATGGTAACGTCTTGAAAAACTACAGGATAATATTGTAATCAAAATACTGACATTGATATAATCCACTAACCTTTCTCAGATGTCCCAAGTTTTACTTGTACTCATTGTGTGTGTGTGTGTGTGTGTGTGTGTGTGTGTGTGTGTATTTAGTTCTAAGCAATTTCATCACATGCAAGATTCCTGAGATCCACAACCATAGTCAGGACATAGAATAGTTCCAACACCACAAGGACCCCTTGTGTTGTCCTTTTATAAACACCTTAACCTCCTTCCTCTCCACCCTAGCTCTATCCCTAACCCCAAGCCACCACTGATCTGTTCTCCATCCCTATAACTTTATCATTTCAACAATATTACATAAATGGAATCATATGGTATTCAACATTTCGTGACTGGCATTTTTCACTCAGCATACCTTTCTGGAGATTCATCTGAGTTATGTGTATCAGAAGTTTGTTCCTCTTTATAGTTGAGCAATAGTCCATGATCTGGATGTACCAGCTGGAACATTCACCCACTGAAGGACATCTGGACTGTTTCTAGTTTTGTACTATTACAAATAAAGCCACTGTAAACATCCACACTCGGGTTTTTCTGTGAATATAAGTCTTCATGTCTCTGGGGAAAATGGCCAGGAGTGAAACTGCTAGGTCGTATGGTAATTGCATATTCAGTTTGTTTGTTTGTTTAAGAAACTGCCAAACTGTTTTCCAAAGTAGCTGTTACCATTTTACATTCCTACCAGCAATGCATGAGTGATCTAGGTTCTCTTCATCCTTCTCAGCATTTGATGCTATCACTATTTTTAATATACTAATACTATGTGTTTCTCCATTTATTTGGGTCTTCTTTGACTTCTTTCAGCAGCATTTTGGTATTTTTAGCACAAAGACCCTGTACGTGTTTTGTTACGTGTATATCTAAGTATTTCATTTTCTTTGGAGTGATTAAAAAAGGCGTATTTTTAATTTGGTTTCCACATGTTTGTTGTTAGTATATAGAACTGTGATTGATTTTTTGTGTGTTGATCTTGCGTCCTGAGACCCTGCTGCACTCACTTACTAGTTTTAATTCTAGGTGTTTCTTGTTTGTAGATTCCTTGAGATTTTCTATATAAGCAATCATGTCATCTGCAACTAGAGATGGTTTTACTTTTCTCTTCCCAATCTGGATGTGTCTTATTTCTTTTTCTTGTCTTACTGCAGTGGCTAGAACTTCTAATGTTAGGTTGCATTACAGATGTGAGAGTAGGTATCCTTATCTTGTTACCAATCTTAGAGGGCAAGCACTCAGTCTTTCACCATGAACTATGATGTTAGCTATAGGTTTTTTGTAGATATTTTTTATCAAGTTGAGGTAATTCCCCTCCATCCCTAACTTACTGAGAATTTTTATAATGAATGGGTGTTGGATTTTATGAAATATTTTGTGTGTGTCAACTGATACGATCAAACGGTTCTTCAGCTGTTGATATGGTAACTTTGTTGATTTTTTAATGTAAATAAGCCTTGTATACTTGGAATAAATCCCAGTTGGTCATGAGATATAATTCTTTTCATATATTGCTGAATTCAGTTTGCTAAGTTTTGTTGAGGATTTTGTGTCCAAATTCATGAGAGAGATTGGTCTCTAGTTTTTTTGTTTGTTGTTGTTGTTTTTTGCTTGCTTTTGTTTTTTTTATACTTTGATTTTGGTAAAACGGTAATACTAGCCTTATAAAATAAGTTGAGAAGTATTCCCTCCACTTTTATTTTCTGAAGAGATTTTGTAAAATTGGCGTGAATTCTTTTTTTAAATGTTTGGCAGAATTCTCCATTGAAACCATCTGAGTGTGGAGATTTTTCAAGGCTTTAAAATTATTTTTCAATTTGTGTAAGAATTACAGGGCTAATTCAGATTATCTGTTTCATCTGGGTTGAGTTTTGGTAGTCAGTGGTTTTTGAAGAATTTTTCCAATCTTCCAAGTTGTCAAACTTCTGAGTTACCTGTAGTATTCCTTTGTAATTCTAAAGTTGTAGTATTCCTTTATTACCCTTTTAATAGCTTCCAGATCTGTAGTAATATTCCTGTTTCATTCCTGATATTGGCAATTCATTTCTTTTTAATTTGTCATTCTTGCTAGAGGTTTATCAAATTTTTTTTAAATTCCAGCTTTTTTTCCTATTCTATTTTCATTGTCATCAGCTTCTGCTCCTTATGATTTTATTCCTTCTGCTTTACTCTTATTTTGCTTTTTTTTTTTTTCTAGTTTCTTGAGGTAGGAACTTAGATTACTGATTTGAGATTTTTTTTCCTTTGTATATATAAGCATTTAATACTATAAGTCTTCTCCTCAGCATTGCTTTAGCTGTATCTCATATTTTGATATGTTGCATTTTCATTTTTATTTAGTTGTATGAGTTTTTTTTTTTCTTTTAAACTGCTTTGTTAACTTCACAATATATAATGAGCATCTTGCCATGCAATAGGGTAAAACTCCCCTGCTGACAGAATCTTACAGATTGAGTCAAAATACAACATTCAATTGGAAGCTGGTCATAGGAGACCCACAAGAGACATGTAACACCAAAAGGTTTACAACAAAGGTACACTGAGAACTGTAAGTTTAGGAAGCAGGTGTGTCTTCCTTATTAACTTCAGGGAAAACATCAGGGATTCAAGGCATCAGGCAAAACTCCTCATGATGGTCATGGTGAGGTGGGTCAATGCTAACTGCCCCCAGACTGTGACAGAATTGCTTTGCCTTCAGCTGTCTCACCTCCCCAGCCCCCTAATCCTTTCCATATTCTCTTCTCTCATCCTTGCCTATGGTTCTCCAAGCCTCTGAATCATGACCCATCTATACTGCGGGATGGGCTGCCTAACAAGGAACAGCCTATGAATTACTCTAGGCACACAACAGTCACCAGCTTCCAAAGGAAGGGCCAAGGGCTCTCCTTTACTAGCAACGTACTTCTTCTCATCCTTTTTTTCATTTTCCTGGTTGGCATTGTCCATGTTGAGACTTTTTACTGCTTGTTCCTCTTTGGACACCATTGCTCCTGGTTCCATCCTTGCAGTCTCCTGCTCTTCTCGATTCTGTAAGTGTGCCGACGTGACACACCTGCACACACTTAGACCTTCTACCCTTTGGGGTAGCTCCTGCCCATATGCCCTCAGGGCAACCAGAGCAAGAAGGGAATGAGCCAAGGCCAGGTCTGATGCTAGAGCGAGGTGTGCGAGTTGGCATTGGCGGGTCACGGCTTAGTTGTATGTATTTTTAAATTTGCTTTGAGATATACTCATGAATTATTTGGAAGTAGGTTAACTTCCAAGTGTTCATTGAATTTCCTGTTGTTTTTCCGTTACTCATTTCAAGTGTGATTACATTATGGCCAAGGAACATATTTCGCATGACTTCAATTTAAATTTGTTGAGGTTTCATGGGCCACGATATGGACTATCTTGGTGCACATTCTATGGCAGCATAGAAAAAACATGTATTCTGTTGTTGGGTGGAATGTTCTATAGATAGATGTCTGTTAGGTCTAGTTGGTTGACAGTGCTGTCCAAGTCTGCTGAGAGTTTAGTGAAGCTACCCCATGGTACTGCTGCCTCAGCATCCATTCTGTTTGGCCAAGCGGCCTGTGGTGACCTTACACTGGTCCCTCCTGCGAGTGCATGACCTAGAGAGTCACAAGCAAATGTAAGATCCTGATGTGACTTCCCCAAAAGCCTTGTGATCAACAGTCTCCCCTGCCTCCCAGCACCTACCTGCCTTATGTGCCCCTAGAATAAGATCTCTGGGGCTTGCCAAAACCCCACTCTTTTGGTTAGAACTGACCAATCTGTCCTTAGCCTGGGAACCCTAAAGCAGTCTATCCAGGAACCCTATTTTTTTTTCATGAACCCTATTAAAAGCACGTGCCTCTGATTCTGTCTTTTTGTCTGCACTGTGCCTTGACCCCTCTCTTAGGCCCCTCAAGACATGCCAGTTACTTCCTCCAAGACCTGTTAATAATGAACATTCCTATTTCGATTCTTCTTCTTGTGTGTTGTTGAACCACAGCCCATGATCTGGCACCCTGTGCTCCACTTCATAAGTGTCAATTTGACACTTCTATGTCCTTGTTGATCTTCTGCCTAGTTGTTCCATATATTATTGAAAGTGAAGCCCTGAAGACTTCAACTATTATTATTGTCTATTTCTCCCTTTAATTCTGCCAGTTTTTACTTCATCTATTGTGGGGCTCTGCTGTTAGGTGCACACTCATTTAGCATTATTATATCTAGTCAATATGCAATACGCCTCTTCATCCCTGGTAATTTTCTTTGCTCTCTGATACCCACATAGCCACCCAACTCTCCTCTGGTTAATGTTTAGATGATCTTTTTCCATCCTTTTACTTTTTACCTAGTTATTTCATTATATCATTACACTGAAGTGAGTTTCAACAGATAATAAGGTCATTTAAAAATTCTATTTTAATAGTCTAATAGCCTTGTCATTTACACATTTAACACAGTTAATTGATCAGTCTGAACTTAAATCTACTGTTTTATTGTTTTCTGTTTGTCCCTTTTGTTCCCGGTCCTCCTTTCCTGCCACCTTTTAGATTTGAACATTTTTCAGCATACCATTTTAATTGACCTATTATTGTGTTTTTGTATATATCTCTGCATATTTTTAGTGGTTACTCTAGATTATAAATACATATTTAATCTCTCATAAGCTCTTTAGAAGCAATATTTTACTAGACTACACGGGGGAGCTGAAGGCAATGCTTAACTCACTGAGCCACCCAGGCGCCCCTACCCTCTCCCCTTTCTGTTGTGCTTGTCTTACGTACTGCATCTTAAACACTGAACACACTATCAAACAATATCATAGTACTTTCAACAGCCACATATATGTTAAAGATCTCAAAAGAAAAAAAATGACCTATTTACCATTTCTGCTGCTCTTCATTCTTTTTTTTTAAATTTTACTTATTTTTGAGACAGTGTGAGCTGGGGGGAGGGGCAGAGGGAGAAGCAGACTCCCCACTGAGCAGGGAGCCCGACCCAGGACTTGATCCCAGGACCCAGGGATCATGACCTGAGCCAAAGGCAGATGCTCAACCAACTGAGCCACCCAGGCGCCCACTCTTCCTTCATTCTTGATGTCCCTAATTTCCTTCCGTCATCTGTTTTCTTCCATCTGAAGAACTTCCTCTAGCAATTCTAGAGCAGGTCTGCTAGCAATAAATTCTCTTCCTTTTTCTTCATCTGAGAAGGTTTCCATTTCACCTTATTCCTGATGGGTAGTTTCACTGGGTAATGAATTTCAGCTGACAGTTCTTTTCTTCCAGTACTTTAGAAAGTCATGATGCTTCCTTCTGGCCTTGATGGCTTATGGTGAGAAATCCATGGTCATTTAAAATGTTGTTCATTAGCTGTTTTCAAGGTTTTTTCTTCGTCTTTAGTGTTGTGTTTTTTTTTTTTTTTTTTTTTGACAGAGATAGAGACAGCCAGCGAGAGAGGGAACACAAGCAGGGGGAGAGGGAGAGGAAGAAGCAGGCTCCCAGCGGAGAAGCCTGATGAGGGGCTTGATCCCAGACCGCCGGGATCACGCCCTGAACTGAAGGTAGAGGCTTAACGACTGAGCCACCCAGGTGCCCCTCTTCGTCTTGAGTTTTCAGCAGTTTGATGATGATGTGTCTGAGCTGGGTTTTTTGGGACTTATCCGTTTAAGGATTTGCTGAGCTTCTACAATAGATAGGTTTATGTCTTTTGCCAAACGTGAGACGTTTCCAGCCATTATTTCTGAGACTCCTGTGACATAAATGTCAGACTTTTTGGTATTGCTTCATAGGCCCCTGAGGCTCTTGTTTATTTTTTTTCAATCTTTTCTTTCTCTGTGTTCACTGGGATATTTCTATTGGTTTATCTTTAAGTTCGCAGACTCTTTATGATCTCCATTCTATTAAGTACACTGCATTAATTATATTTTTCAGGTCTAAAAACTTCCATTTAATTATTCTTTAGAGATTCTATTTCTTTTCTAAGATAGTATTTCCATCTGTTTCAAGAACGCAAGCCCTTATCTCTTGGGGCAAGTTTATAATAGCTGGCACCTGCATCATCTTGGCACTGGCATCTTTTGATTTCCTTCTCCTGAGTTGAAATTTTCCTGATTGTTTTTATGTCAGGTAACTTTAGGTTATATTTTGGACATTCTGAACATTACATTTGAGACTCTTGCATCTTGTTTAAATCCCACGGAGAAGGTTTTTGTTGTTTTTTTTTTGTTGTTGTTGTTTAGCAATCAACCCAGTTGGATTCAGGCTATGAGTATCCACCAGCCTTCCGTGGGATGTAGCTGCGATGTCAGTTCTGCTTTCAAAGGCTCTGCAGTTGTGTCTGAACAGGCCTCTGTTTGGCCTACTTTGTGGTCCACAGGGTTTGCATTATGGTCTACCCCTCAGAGTTCAGTTCTCAAAGCCTTTGGTATCTTTAGGGTGAGATACACATATTAGCTCAGAAGTGAACCTGGGAGTTCATAAATATCTTTCGAGGGTTGCTTTCCAGAGCTCTTTCCTCTCCAGGATCTCCCTCGTGTGTTCTGATTCTCTGGGGCTCCCCTTTTTGGTCTTCCAGCAGCAAAGCTGGGGCTCCAGTTACCCTGTAGTGCCTCGTCCTTCCACAACTGTACCCATACCTATGGCCAACAAGTGTCAGGGCAGAGAGAAAAATAAGCAACAGGATTTGCCCCACTTCCTGGGACCATAGCTCCTCTACCTGGAGGAAGGTTACCCTCTGTCAGAGTTGCAGGTGCCTGCGGGTCCTTTCCGTCATTGTTTTTGCTGCCATGAAGAAGTTGCTTGGTGGCTGGGGCATGAAAGAACAAAGAAAGAAAAAGAAAGGAAACTGGGAGATGGACCCAACTCTAAGTGTTAGAGGACTTCTCTTTCTGACAACTTGAGCCAGAACCAGAGGGCTTCTCTTGGAGCTCTGTTGTTTATGCTCTGGTGTCTACTTTCAGATTTTGGTTGCCTTGAGTCTTGAGAGCCTGGAAGGCAAATGGGAGACTCCTCACTGGTTTGGTGGTACTTCACATTCTGCTCTTCTTCTTCAATCTGCCTACTATTTACTTTTCAGAGTCCTTAAATAGCTGTTCCAAGCCTTCTGCCCAGGTTTTATGGTTGCATTCAGTGAGAGAGTTAGGGTAGACCGTACTGACTCTACATTACCTGGAATTACCTATTTTAAGATTGATTTCCAAGCATTCTCCATTCCAGGTTTTGCAATTAGTATACACATAGCATTTTACATTTTGCCCTGCGTGTTACAGCAGGAATCTTAGAAATTTTCAATTGCAAACATGTTTTAAGAGTGCAGGAGAGTACTGTTGACAGATTCATATTAGCTATCAAAGTCTTGTTGAATCTCTTAAATATTCCTTACATAAGCTGTCCTAGGAATTTTTGAATATAACTTACCAATTATCACCACATGTAGCCGCTTTATTAAGGGTCTGTGATACCGCAATACAGGTTAGACTATCCTTGTGGTCACGAGCCTGAAGTATCTCTTGACCAATCTCTCGAATATGAGTGGAGATGACCACAAAAATTCCACGTGAAAAACCAATCATGATGTAGCCATCACCGTACCTATAGCAACAAAGGCAACGACACAGTACAAGGACGGTGAACTGTCATCGGCAATACAGTAAATAAGTAAGTAGATTAGAACTAAGGAAATACAGAATATAATTTGTCGAGGGCCAGAAAATCTGCTACGTAGTTTCACATATTAAGTTATAGTCTATAATCTAGAAAATGTTACACATAGAAGTGAAAATGTTATGGGCAAAAATTAAATACAATTAGCAAGGAAAAACACATGGCTATCTTTTGGTAGGGAGCTTCTTGTGCATACCAGCTATAGCAGACAATGTTCCCGTAGCACTGCTGAAATTCCAGATCAATTGGGTTATCTGGCTCATTCAGATTATAAAGAAACAGAGTTTTCTTGCCAACCACCACACTGATCTGCCAGAAAAGATGAAGAGATTGTGAAATGAACTACCCAGTACTTCATGAAGACCAATAAGCAAATTCAAATAGCTGAACCTAATTTATGAAAACAATAAGCCAAGTTTACATTACATGTTGTAACTAATACGATAACAATGTGACTTTAAAAAATACATTGTACTAATATACAGTCTGGGAAGGGTCCTTGGCTTTACACATATCCACCTTTGAGAAATACACTAAAACAGCTGGGTGGACTAGCTTCTTAAAATGCTCTCTGCCTCTCATTAGAGCACTGCGCAGTGCGGGACTGTGAGGCTGACACAGTTCTGCTGAAACTGAACGCACGTTCGGAGTACAGAGCATCTTCCATCCTAACAGATCATTCTGATTTTGAGCCATCGGGGATTACAGTCCACACTGGTGGATAACTGAGCTTGGCTTTTTGCATCACTCTTTCCATCACCTGCAGGTCACTGGTCAGTGTGGCTAGACTAGCGTCCCTCTGTTACACACACAAGTCAATACTGAACTGTAATTCTCAGTAGAAGGTTTAACTGTGTGAGGGAGAGAAAAGAGTGTATTACTTATTTGCGCTCATTAAGGGTGATGGATTTCTATAAGAGAAACACTCTGACATAGTTCCTTGATTCTATCAATTATAAGTCACTATTGAGTTAATAATAGCTCTTTAAAGAAACAGAAACATTATTTCACTTAAATATATTTATATTAATTGTGAAAATCATCTGGATTTCGGGATAATAAAATGTGGCAGGAAAAATGCATCTAAGATGTTAACAAAAACTACAATTGCCAGAGTTCTGGTCACCACCTCTAAGAGAGTGAAAATGAAAAATCATATGGAAATCAATACTTCTGTTTATAAAGGTACTTTCACTGATTTTGCTACCACAAGAATGAGAAGAGCAACACCAGCTGTAGTAGGAAGATGTCCTCCTTTGCTGTGATAGCAGGTAGCTAGCTGCTGTCGGCAGCAGCAAAAGCAACATATGCCTCAGACACTGGAGCCTGTACTGACTGAATAAATGACAGACCATAATCTATTTATCACTGTACATTCTGAACCATTCTAGAAAAGGAGAAAGTATAGTGTACACAATTATCAAAGTAACTTGGCCATGGATGTGACTTAGCATTCTTACTGTGCTTTCAGCAGCAGACATTCGGTCGTCAGTCTTCATCATGGAAAACTGCATGTTGCTAGGCTCTGATCTCACTGCTGTCTGCAGGGATGGAAATATTATCACTATGAATAAGTGTAACCCTTAAATTCATTCTGAATATTAATAAAACCGGTAACCTGCTTTCACTTCTGTCATACCTGAAAACCCCACTGCTACAAACATCCAGAAATCCCGGATGAAACAGAATACATGCCTTATTAAATAGAGAGATAAGCTTGAAAGAAGGTAGGGAAAATTTCCAGAGACAATAAGCAAAGATCAAACCATAAACCAAAGTATGTGTAGAAACTGATGCTGTCGCTACCCAGAGCAGGTGGTAAGGAGACAATAAGGAAGCCCATGTAACTTGGGCTGAACTTTGGGTCAGAAAAAAAGCTGAGGGGCGCCTGGGTGGCAGAGCGGTTAAGCGTCTGCCTTCGGCTCAGGGCGTGATCCCGGCGTTATGGGATCCTCCTCCGCTGGGAGCCTGCTTCTTCCTCTCCCACTCCCCCTGCTTGTGTTCCCTCTCTCGCTGGCTGCCTCTATCTCTGTCAAATAAATAAATAAATAAATAAATAAATAAATAAATAAATAAATAAAATCTTAAAAAAGAAAAAGAAAAAAAGCTGAAAAAGTTCTTTTCAAATCAAAGACCTTCCTATCTTAATTATGATGTGAAGTTCGAATTTATACTTTAAGTGTCTACAAAGTCCTTGGAGTGTCTGTCAAAAACAAATCCAAGACCTCTTCCAAAGCTGCAAAAAATTTCTACAGACAAGCCCTGCTGAAGATGAGCTCACAATTCAAAACGTGAAGTCAAAAGAAATAATGCATCAAGAACAAAAGTCAGCAGATCTACAAATAACAGGATTATCAAAGAGATCATAAAATAATACATTAAATATGACCAAAGACATAAAAGGACTCATAAGTATAACAAAAGACTTAAAAAAAAAAAAGTCCAGACAGGTTTTTTAGAGAACTACAAAGTACCTTTCTTTATTAAGGGTACAGCTAACCCTTGAACAATGTGGGGGTTAGGGAAGCTGAGCCCCTACATAGTTGAAAATTCACATAAAATGTTGACTTTCCCCAAACCTAAGTACTAACAGCCTACTGTTGACTGGAAGCCTTACCAGTAATATAAACACTCAATTCATACATGTTTTGTATGTTATGTATATTAAATACCTTATTCTTATAATATAGCAAGCTAGAGAAAAGAAAATGTTATTAAGCAAATCAGAAGAGAAAATACATTTATGGTACTGTATTTATCAAAAGACATCCACATATAAGTAAACCCACACAGTTCAAACCCGTGTTGTTGAGGGATTAACTGTATACTTGACATACAGTATCCTATTAGCTTCAGGTGTACAACATAGTAATTCAATATTTATATATAAAATGATCCCCAGGGTAAATCTAGTTACTATCCCACTACATAAAATTATTATAATATTATTGACTATATTCCCTATCCTGTACATTATACCCTCATGACTTATTTTTTTTTTATAACTAGAAGTTTGCACCTCTTAACCCTCTTTGCCTATTTTGCCCTAAAGTACTTTCTAAAAATAAAAAGTAGAATCATTAAAATAAAAAAACTCAGGGGCGCCTGGACGGCTTAGTCAGTTGGGCATCTCCCTTCGGCTCAGGTGGGACTGAGCCCTGCATCAGGCTCCCCGCTTGGTGGGGAGCCTGCTTCTCCCTCTCCCTCTGCCCTTCTCCCCTGCTTGTGCTGGCTCTCTCTCTCAAATAAATAAATAAATAAATAAATAAATAAATAAATAAATAAATAAAATCTTTTAAAAAATAAAATAACCCTCAATAAGATAGAGGCCAGACAAATTTGAAGAAAGAGTAAACTGATTAAGTAATTTATCCAGAAGGTTGCACAGAGTGACAAAAAAATAGATACTGAGAAGATAAAGAGGAGTGCCTGGGTGGCTCAGTCGGTTGAGCATCTGACTCTTGGTTTTGGCTCAAGTCATGATCTCAGGGTCATAAGATTAAGCCCCACATCCAGCTCCCCAGTCAGCACAGGGTCTGTTCATCCCTCTCCCTCTGCTCCTCCCTCTGCTCTCTCTCTCTATATATAAAATAAATAAAATCTTTAAAAAAAAAAAAAAGAGAGATAAAGAGATAGAAGGTCCAATGTATATCTAACAGACACTCCAGAGGATGGAATAGAATGGGCAAGAAGTAATACTGAAAGAGATAATGACAGAATTTTCCAGAATTGATGGAAGACAGCAATCTTCAGATTTAAGGAACAAGACAAGTCCTTAGTAGGATAAATAAAAATAAATCCACACAAGTAACACTGGAGTGATCTCCAGAATAGTAAAGTCAAAGCAATTCAGAGACAACACCAAATAAAGCAATACTTTTAATGTATGCTTTGCTTACTACATGACAACTTAAATAGTATGTCTAATTCTAGAAGCATACTTCTTAGAGATCAGAAATGGGAAATAGCTATTTTGTATGTAGGTAATGGCTGAATGCAGTGATTTCCTGGGATGTTGCATAGCAAAATATTGTAAGGCCATGTCTTGATTCAGCGGAGGAAAAAAAATGCCAATATCAACTGATGATGTCTGATATGGGTATAAGTGTGAGTGGGGAGCTAATGCATTTGGACTTGTATATCTACCATTCTAATGCAAAATGGCACCAAAATAGAATGATCAAAATTTTAGGTTTCTAGAAAATATTTTTAAGAACCAGTTTAATCATGCTATGGTTCTACTCAACATGGTTGAGTTACTTCTGCCTAACTTTCAGCACTTTTCGGATACAGGAACCAATGTTCTTCTTCAGCCTTATTTTCCATAAATTCTCAAAGCCCTTATCTTCAGTCAAGCCACTCTTGAACAAGCCATGAACAAGCTATAAGTTTTTCCTCTTATCTCTGTCCATGTTGTTTTGCTAGGGTTGAATGACAGACTGTTAAATGTCTTATGGTATCCACTAAACCAAGTTTCAGTAGGGCACACCATTCCCTCCAGAGACTAAATTTGCAGCTTCCCTGGCAGCAGTGAGGTGTGAGTATATGACTAGGTTCTAGCGATATGAAAGGAAATAATAAATGCATATTCCATACTAGGTCCTCTAAATATTTCTTGCACTCCACCTCTCTTTCTCCCTTCCCTGGAGCAGAAGTCCAGATATGGTGCAGGTAACTATGCAGATGAGAACAAAACATCCTTGCAAATGGCAGAGCAGCAAGATGGAAGGCACCTGGGCCTGGATACAGCCTTGTGAAGCAGTTTCGCAAAGACGATCTGCCTACCTGTCTCTGTTACATGAGAAAGAGGAAAAAACCACCTGAACTACCACATTCTTAGAGCCCTTGTAATTTTGGACCTATTACAAAATTTATCCTATACCTTGACTGACTGAGAGCATCTGTCTTTTAAAGATTCATAATCTAACTTGCATTGAGCTCCTCCATCTCAGATATTACAGAACTTGTAAGCTAAACTACAAAATATGTCCATCATATAAGGCTGTGTGTGTTTCATCATGATTAGTTCTGTCTTCTTGAGAATATGGGCCTATGGTCGGCAGCTTCTACGATGATCCACAGTGATCCTCACCTCCTGGTTTCTTTGTGTAATCCTCATCCCTACCCCTCTGAGTGTAGGCTGGATGTAGGGACTCACTTCTACATAACAGAATATGGCAAAAATGATTTTGAGATCAGGTTATTTATTAAGAGATTGTATTGTGGCTTGAGTTTTGAATGGCTGCTCTCATGCTCTTACCACCTGCTATGTTGTGAGGCACTCTATGGAGAGATCCATGTGGCAAGGAAATTAGGCGGGCTTCTAATCAATGGCCAGAGAGGAACTGAGGTCCTAAGCCTAACAACCTGTAAGGAAGTGAACTCTTGTCAACAACCACGTGATTGAGCTTGGAAACAGATTTTTTCCCAGTCAAGCCTTCAGATGAAACTCCAGCCTTGACCAATAAAATGCAGTCTTGTGAGACCTTAATGCAGCTAGGCTGTACCTGCATTCCTCATCCACAAAAACTATAAAACAATAAATGTATATCATTTTGAAACTGCTAGGTTTGGGGGGTAATTTATTATGTAGCAATAGAAAACTAATACAGGACTATATTTCATATTTCTTCTAAAGTACAAAGCATGGTGCCATATACCTAGTGGGCATTCAAAGAGTTTACTAGTCAATATTACCCCAGCAATACTAAATCATAAGCCAGGCAGTCCAAAGTAAAATTTACTCACTGGTGAGATTATGAAGTAGCTATTGGTAATACAAATTCCCTTAAGGAGCCACTGAAAAGCTAATCAATTGGGAAATTTGAACAGTAGTAAACTTTAATCCTAAAACTAAATTTAATTAGGGTTAGTTTGGAAGAAATTTAACGTATCAGTTAAAGGTATGAGCTTTAGAGTCAGGCAGACCAGACTCTGAGTCCAGTTATTTACATTTATATTATGAATATACACATATAAAGTACGTTCTCTCACAAATATACAGCCTGGCTATAACCACAGAGCGTGTTCTAATACGTAAAAAGAACAGTTTTTGTTGTTTAGCATATGAAGTTATTGCATACATATCTCACAAAGAGATTTAAAAATCTCATAGATTAGTTTGGTAGACAAACTTTATTTCAGGGAAAATTTTGAATATATCAGACCAAAGATGTTACTGTATTACCTGTCTTATCGTGTCACCTTCCTGATTGCTAACTGTAATCATTTTATCTTCACCACCTAAAGCAAGCAGATTTTCTGCATTCCAACATCCACATGTGATTCTCTTAGTGTGTTTTCCTGAAAAAGAGATGATTTTTGTACAGACACATGGGTTTCTCAAAAAAATTAAAAGATCTGTGACGTCAATCTAGGTAATATGCTGTCAATATTAAACAGACAAGGAATATTAAATCCCATCAAAGCAGTTAGTGTCTCAGCAACCTTATTTAGAAGTTTATTACCAAGTTCTAAAGCAACATAACAGTATATGGGAGCAATGCTGCTTTTCAACTATTTATGTGGATACAAGAGTGGGCCTTACGTGAAAAGATACTCCGCTCCTCAACAAGTTCGCTTACCATAGAACCAAACCCGTAACAATAATGTCTTAAGAGCAGCAAATCCCAAGGCACTCAAGTTATCTTTACTACACTCAGCTTCACAGTGTGGTAGACCCTTGGTATAAGAGATTCACAGTTTTGGCTATTCATGTAAAACTCGAACACATATGATTTCTGATAATGCTGAGGTGCAAATCTGAATGCACCTTAGTGAGACTTGTGTTAAGAACGGAGTCACTAAACTAGTAAGTGATACTAGATGGAAGCAGTAAGAATCAGGAAACTTTTTCGTTGAGGAATTGGCCAGTGCAAAAACTGAATTTTGGGGCGGAAATCATACACTTGACACTGGGTGCATTTGTCAAAGGTCCTGGGATGGATAAATCCTTGAATCTCACGATTAATTCTACAATGAGGAGTAGACTGGTTAAGTGTGAATATTCTGGAGCCCAACTGCCTGGATTTGAATCTTGGCTCCACCACTGACTATAAAACACTGAGTAAGCTACTTAACATTTCTGTTCCTTAGTCACATATCCATAAATTGGAGCTAATAGTAGGGTGTGTTTTATAGAGCTGAGGATCAAATGAGTTCAAGCATTTAGAAGAGCGCCAGACATATAAAGTGCAATGTAAGTTTAGCTACTTTAGCTGCTTTTGAGACCAGAGACCATATTAATTTTATTCTTTCTACCCCTTACAGAACTATGCTGGAAGTAGGTTCTAAATAAGCAGTTATTAAGTGAGTAGACCCTGAGGCCAGAGTCCTGGTGTGTCAGAGGCTCAGCAAGGAGGAGAGTGTGGCTGGAGCAGAGGAAATAAGAAGAGAGGAGTCTGAGATGACATCAGAGAGCTTGCAAGGGCCAGGTCATACGGGTGCTGGCTGGCCGTTGTGAGGACTCTGGCTTTGACTCTGGGTGAAATGGACAGCCATTAGAAAGGTCTGAGCGGAAAGCTCACTCTGGCCCCTAGGTTGAGAATATGGTATGATGGGGAAAGAGCTGAAGCAGGGAAACCGGTTCAGAGACTGCAGAAATTCACATGGAAGATGTCTGAGGCTCACACACAGTGGTAACAGGAGGGTGGTGAGAACAGGCTGGATTCTGGAAATATTTGAAGGAAGAGCCTACAAGATTTTCTGGCAAATTAGATATGGAGGGCATGAGAAAGAGGAGAATCAAGGATGATGCTAAGGTTTTAGCCTGAAGATCTAAAAGGATGGGATGTCATCAATGGGGAGAGGGACAACTGTGAGTCAAAAGGGTTTTAGAGATTACATCTGAAGTGTTTACTGGACATGTCATCAGAGATGTTGAATAAGCAGTTGGATATACGAGTCTTGAGACAGGAAGAGATAAATATGGGACTAGTTAGGATTTACGTGGCATTTCAAACCAGGAGACCAGGGCGTAAAAGTGAAGGGACCATTCAGAGAAGCCACTTGAGATGTAGGCGGGCTTAGTGATCACAGACTAAGGGACTTCTGTGGTCCACTGGAACTGGGCCCAAAGGGACAGGCGTCAGTAAGGAAAAAAGTGCATGGAGAGAGGTGGGCAAATGCCGAAGACAAACTTCTTTCTATACCCCAGAAAGGGAGAAGAAAATCTCTTCTTCCTCCTTCCTGTATACCTCGTGGCCCCTTTGCCTCCAGTGCTCAGAACTCAGGCTAGCCTTAACATCAAGAACAGTCAACCTGTTCTGTGTGACTACTCCCCGTATTCTGGGCACTTAACACGTACTGACTTATTTAAATAATATTAACTCACAGTTAATCTACTATGGTATAACTGAAGTTTGAACCATGTTATTGGGGGACTGGTGATATTTAATTAAACCACAGTAAACGAATTTCATGTATGTAAAAACCATGCAACATGAGAACTGTCTATATGTAGTCTAGTTGAGGGAAATAAATCAGTGCAAGATTCAACAAGGTTAACAGCTTGTAGTTACTGCGACATGCCGGCAGGTCATGCTACCACGCAGGGGCTCTCTAGAGTGGAAAGGCTTGGATTTAGGAAAGTGAGTTATTTAAAAGGAAAAAAAGCAGAGCCACAAGCCATAACCAACTCTGAGAGAGGCAGCTATGTATGTAGCTAAAGGACCTAAGATATATAATTAACCTGAATCTCTTCGGGCCCATTTTACACAATTAATAAATTACTGAGACGAGACTCAATATTCATGTTAAATACAAAGATCACCTATAAAATCATGTACATGTGACAAATACCTGACACAAAATCATCATGCTTTGACAAATTATTTTCTTATATGTCAAGTGTCAAGTGTTCTGAGGCCTGTAAGTTAACTGGTTGGGTATTCCTACAGATGAAGTGGGATACAAAAAAATGCCTCACTGAAGTCAAATAGTCAATTTACATGGTGAAAGTTGATTTTTGTAACTCAAAATGTTTTGTTTCGTTTTTCAAACGGATCAATGGCATTACCTCTGCCTGGAGCACCAAAAATAGAAATATTAAAGACAGACATATATGTGAAAAAAAATGAAATAATTATGTGTCCTTAACTGAAAGGCACTTTCTCAAGTATTCTGTGGGCACTCTTATTTCCAGAGTTTAATTCCTTCCTTAACAATAAATTATAATTTTTTGGCTACCTGGGTATAATTAAGCCTACTAGTTTCACCACTCACCAGCATGATGTTATAATAATTGAAAAGAATCGATCTGTTTCTTCTTGGGTGTTCAGAGGGCAGATGCTAAGTGACAAGAGATTGGGGGAATCAAAGAGCCTGAACCAAAGTCAAACAAGGAACCACCTCTAGCCATATACCCTGAGGCAAATATAACTCACAGTGCATACCTAGACTAAATTGGTGTTTGGAGAGAGTAAGGGGTCAGAATTAAGAATCTAGATATATTCTGACCAAAACAGTCACCAAATGTTTCAGTCTATCTACTAATATGTCGATATGCACATGAGCAATTCCATGTCCACAGGTACAATTCGCTATTAACGCCCTGGTGTCCAAAGGCATAGTCTGACCTTAGAGCAACCATTCTATGTGGCCTGGTACTTCTTAGAAGACAGTGAAGAGCGATCTTACAGTTTAGCTAGATACAAGGTTTGACCAGGGGAGTTTTACTACTACACAATTTCCCTTGCAATATCAGAAAAATCTGAGGCAGTAAAACATTACATTTATGTAAAGCATCTCAAATATTGAGCAGTGTTTCCAGCTATCACCTACCCAGCACAGGAATCTTTCGAGATGTCTGACGATTATAAATAAGCAAATTTCCTTTAACAGTTCCAACAGCCAGGAAACTTCCAATTTTTGACCAAAGAAGGAAAGACATTTGATCCCTGTAACGTAAAGATAAAAATCACTAAAATATTCACAATCATAATCTCCAGATAGTTCTTTAAAAAAGTATTTCATGAATAATTTTAGTATCTACTTCGAAACTGAAGTACAAAATTAGAACGTAATGCTTTAGACAAAGACTAAGCGGTAAAGCCATTTTGGAGAGGCTGTTAAGATGATCTTATGGTCAGTTAGACCGAAAATACATATGTAATAAATACAAACTCCACTTCAGTCATGATGGAACCTCAAATTTCATAAAATGACTCATGATGAGATAGTTTAGTCAGTCTAATAATAGTTGTAAACCTGGAAGATTCTTAATGGATAATGACACCACATGCTTTAAAAAAAAAAGTAGGTTCCAGGGCGCCTGGGTGGCTTAGTTGGTTAAGCGTCCAACTCTTGATTATGGCTCAGGTCATGATCTCAGGGTTGTGAGACTGAGCCCCGCATTGGGCTCCACACTGGGCGGGGAGTCTGCTTAAGATCTCTCTCTCTCCCTCAGGATCCCCCCCTCAAAAAAATTTTAGAAAATAAATTTATAAGTAGGGTCCTGTAACAATATATTAAATTGGAAACATCACTGGGAATTCATCACCTTAAATAGGACATATCTTTTCCAGCTCTGTCACTTTTTAAGGTTTTTATTTAAATTCCAACTAGTTAACATACAGTATAATTAGTCTCAGGTGTGCAATATAGTGATTCAACACTTCCACACATCACCCAGTGCTCATCACCACAACGGCACTCCTTAATCCCCATCACCTATCTCACCTACCTCTTCCTCCCCCATCACCTCCCTTCTCGTAACCATTAGTTTGTTCTCTAGTTAAGAGTGTTTCTTGGTTTGCCTTTTTTTTCTCCTTTGCTTCTTTGTTTTGTTTCTTAAATTCCACATAAGACTAAAATCATATGGTATTTGTCTTTCACTGGCTGACTTATTTCACTTAGCATTATACTTTAGCTCCACTGATGTTGCAAATGGAAAGATTTTTTTATGGCTCAGTAATATTCCATTGTATACATATGTGTGTATATATCTGTGCGTGTATACATATAGATACACACATATGTACACACACACGCATACATGCACGCCACATCTTTATCCATTCATCAGTCAGTGGACACTTGGGCTGTTTCCATAATTTGGCTATTGTAGATAATGCTGCTGTAAACGTCAGGGTGCATGGATCCCTCTGAACTCATATTTTTGTATTCTTTGGGTAAATACCTAGAGTAGTACAATTGAAGGACTGTAGGGTTGTTCTACTTTTTTGAGGAAATTCCGTACTGCTTTCTAGAGTGGCTGCACCAGTTTGCATTCCCTCCGACAGTGCAAGAGGGTTCCTCTTTCTCCACATCCTCACCAACACCTATTGCTTCTTTGTTTTTGATCTTAGCTACTCTGACAGGTGTGAGGAGGTAGGTCATCGTAGTTGATCTGCAGTTCCCTGACAAGTGATGTTGAGCACCTTCTCATGTATCTTTTGGCCAACTGTATCTCTTCTGCTCATTTTTAAATTGGATTATTCATTTTTTGGGTGTTGAGTTTTTTAAGTTATGTATTTTGGATACTAACCCTTTATTGGCTATGTCATTTGCAAGTATCTTCTCCTATTCTGTAGGTTGCCTTTTAATTTTGTTGATTGTTTCCCTCACTGTGCAGAAGCTTTTTATTTTGATGTAGTCCTAAGAGTTTACTTTTGATTTTGTTTCCCTTCCCTCAGGAGACATACCTAGAAAGAAGTTGCAAAGGCAGATGTCAGAGAATTTACGGCCTGTACACTCTTTTCGGATTTTTACGTTTTCAGGTTTCCCATTTAGGTCTTTAATTCATTTTGAATCTTGTGTGGGTATGGTATAAGAAAGTGGTCCAGTTTCATTTTTTTGCATGTGGCTATCCACTTTTCCCCACACCATTTGTTGAAGAGACTGTCTATTTTCCATTGGATATTCTTTCCTGCTTTGTTGAAGATTAATTGACCATAAAATTGTGGGTTCATTTCTGGGTTTTCAATTGTTCCATTGACCTATGTACCTATTTTTGTGCCAGTACCATACTATTTTGAGCACCACAGCTTTGTAATATAACTTGAAGTCCAGAATTGTAATGCTGCCAGCTTTGCTTTTCTTTTTAAGGTTGTTTTGCCTATTTGGGGTCTTTTGTGGCTCCATATAAATTTTAGGATTGTTCTAGCTCTGTGAAGAATGCTGTTGGTATTTTGATAGGGATTGCATTAAATGTGTAGTATGGGTAGTATGGACATTTTAACAATATTTGTTCTTCCAATCCATGAGCATTCTGGAATATCTTTCCATTTCTTTGTGTCATCTTCAACTTCTTTCAACAGTGTTTTAGAGTAGAGGTCTTTCATGTCTTTGGTTAGATTTATTCCTAGGTATCTTATGGTATCTTATGGTTTTTGGTGCAATTGTTAAGTGGGATTGATTCCTTAATTTCTTCTGCTGCTGCTTCATTATTGGTGTACAGAAATGCAACAGATTTCTGTATGCTGATTTTGTATCCTGAGACTTTACTGAATTCCTGTATCCATTCTAGCAGTTTTTTGGTGGAGTCTTTTGGGTTTTCTATATATAGTATCGTATCATCTGCAAATGGTGGAACTTTTCCTTTTTCCTTGCCGATTTGGATGTCTTTTCTTTCTTTTTGTTGTCTGATTGCTGTGGCTGGACTTACAGTAGGATGAATAAAAGTGGGTAGAGTGGACATCCTTGTCTCATTCCTATCTTTAGGGGAAAGGCTTTCAGTTTTTCCCCATTGAAGATGATGTGAGCTGTGGGTTTTTCATATATGGCCTTTATTATGTTGAGGTATGTTCCCTCTAAACCTACTTTGTTGAGGGTTTTTATCATGAGTGGATATTGTACTTTGTCAAATGATTTTTTGTCTCTTGAAACAATCATATGGTTCTTATCCTTTATTAATGTGGTGTATCACATTGATTGATTTGCAAATACTGAACCACTCCTGCAACCCAGGAATAAATCCCACTTGATTGTGGTGATTTTTTTTTTTTAAGTAGGCTCCATGCCCAGTATGGGGCTTGAACTCATGACCCTGAGATTGAGAGTTGCATGCTTCACTGACGGAGCCAGCCAACCACCTATGGTGAATGATTTTTTTAATGTATTGTTGGATCAGGTTTGCTAGTATATTACTGAGAATTTTTGCATCCATGTTTATCAAGGATATTGGCCTATAGGTCTCTTTTTTAATGGAATCTCTATCTGGTTTTGGTATCAGGGTAATGCTGGCCTCATAGAATGAATTTGGAAGTTTTCTCTCCTTTTCTATTTTTTGGAATAGTTTGAGAAGAATAGACTTTAACTCTTCTTTAATGTTTTGTAGAATTCGCCCGTGAAGCCATTTGGTCCTGGACTTTTGTATGGTGGGAATTTTTTGATTACTGACTCAATTTCTTTGCTGGTTATCAGTCTGTTCAAGTTTTCTATTTCTTCCTGTTTCAGTTTTGGTAATTTGTTTCTAGGAATTTAACCATTTCTTCTAGGTTGTCCAATTTGTTGGGATATTGTTTTTCATAATATTC
The DNA here is from genome assembly GCF_017311325.1 of Ursus maritimus. Taxonomy (NCBI): domain Eukaryota; kingdom Metazoa; phylum Chordata; class Mammalia; order Carnivora; family Ursidae; genus Ursus; species Ursus maritimus. The sequence goes on from NW_024426996.1 coordinate 50,994,337, forward strand.
TCTTATAATTATTTGTATTTCTGTGGTGTTGGCTGTTACATTTTCTCTCTCATTTGTGATTTTGTTTATTTGGGTCCTTTTTCTTTTTTGATAACTCTGGCGGGAGGCTTATCAATATTATTGATTTTTTTCACAGAACCAGCTCCTGGTTTCATTGATCTGTTCTATTGTTTTTTAATTCCAAATCATTTATTTCTGCTCTAATCTTTATTATTTCCTTCCTTCTGCTGGCTTCAGGCTTCATTTGTTGTTCTTCTTCTAGCTCCTTTAGGTGTAAGGTTAGGTTGTTTATTTCAGATTTTTCTTGCTTCTTGAAGCCTGCATTGCTATATGTTTCCGTCTTAGGACTGCTTATGCTGCATCCCAAAGGTTTTGGGCCATTGTGCTTTCATTTTCATTTGTTTCCATGTACTTTTTAATTTCTCCTATTTCCTATTTGACTCATTCATTGTTTAGTAGCATGTTATTTAACCTCCACGTATTTGCGGTCTTTCCAGATTTTTTCTTGTGGTTGACTTCTAGTTTCGCAGTGTTGTGGTCAGAAGAGGCGCATGGTATGACTTCAATCTTCTATTTGTTAAGGCCTGTTTTGTGTCCTAATATGTGATCTATTCTGAAGAATGTTCCATATGAACTTGATACAATGTGTATTCTGGAGCGCCTGGGTGGCTCAGTCAGGTAAGCATCTGACTCTTGATTTCGGCTCAGGTCATGATCTCGGGGTTGTGAGACTGAGCCCTGATTGGGCTCAAACGCTGAGCATGGGGCCTGATTAAGATTCTCTCTCAATCACGCTCTCAAAAAAAAAAGGGGGGAATGGAAGAATACGTATTCTGCTGTTTTAGGATGGAATATTCTGAATATATCTGTTAAGTCCATCTGGTCCAGTATGTCATCAAGGCCATTGTTTCCTTGTTGATTTTCTGTTTAGATGATCTGTCCATTGATGTAAGTGGTGTATTAAAGTCCCCTACTATTATCGTGTTATTGATTAGTTCCTTTATGTTTGTTATTGTTTTATATATTTGGGTGCTCCCATGCTGGGTGCATATTTATAATTATTATATCTTCCTGATCTCTTTATTATTATATAGTGTCCTTCTTTGTCTTTTTTTTACAGTCTTCATATTAAAAGCTAGTTTGTCTAGTAAGTATTGCTACTCCAACTTTCTTTTCACATCCATTTGCAGGATGTTTCTTCATCCCCCTCATTTTTAATCTGCAGGTGTCTTTAGGTCTAAAATGAATCTCTTATATGCAGCAACATAGATGGGTCTTGATTTTTATCCATTCTGACAGCCTATTCTTTTGATTGTCTTTTGATTTAGTCCATTTACATTCAAAGTAATTATTGATACATATGTATTTATTGCCATTTTATTACTTGTTTTGTGGTTGTTCCTGGAGATATTCTCTCAGACTCTTTCTTGCCTTTCTCTCTTTCATGGTTTGCTGATTTTCTTTAGTGATATATTTGGATTTTTTTTCTCTTTATTCTTTGCAGGTTTATTAGTGGTGTTTGAGATATTGTCATTAGGTTTGTATATAACCTCTTCTGCAAATAGTAGTCTATATTAAGTTGATGGTCGATTAAATTTGAACCCATTCTTGGGGTGACTGGGTGGCTCAGTTGGTTAAGTGTCTGCCTTTGGCTTGGGTCGTGATCTCAGGGTCCTGGGATTGAGCCCCACATATGCTCCCTGCTCATCGGAGAGTCTGCTTCTCCCTCTCTCTCTGACCCTCCTCCCTGCTGTTCTCTATCTCTCCTTCTCGCTCTCTCTCTCAAAAAAAAAAATTTGAACCCATTCTTTTCTCCTCTCCTCCCATTTTAGGTACATGTTATATTTTGTATCCTTTTTTTGTGTGAGTCCCTTGACTGATTTTTTTTCACAAATTGTGCTTCCTGCCTATATACTGTCACTTTTGGTTTCTCCTTTGCACTCAAAGAGTCCCTTTTAATATTTCTTGCACGGCTGGCTTAGTGGTCATGAACTCCTTTAGTTTTGTTTGGGAATCTCTCCTATTCTGAATGATAGCCTTGCTGGGTAGAGCATTCTTGGCTGCAGATTTTTCCTATTTAGCACTTTGGAGATACCATGTCACTCTCTTCTGGCTTGCTAAATTTCTGTTGAAAAATCTCCTGCTAGCCTTATGGGTTCTCCCTTGAGTTAGTGACTTCTTTTGTCTTAATGCTTTGAATATTTCTTATTATTATATTTTGCAAATATAATTACAATATGTCTTGGTGTGGCCCATTTTGTTGATTTTGATAGGAGTTCTCTGTGCCTCCTGGATCTGGATGTCTGTTTCCTTCTCCAGGTTAGGAAAGTTTTCAGCTACCATTTCCTCAAATAAATTTTCTTCCCCCCTCCTCTCTTTTCTTCTTCTGGGACTCCTATAACGGAAATGTTATTACATTTGATAGAGTCACTGAGTTCCCTAGGTCTATTCTTGTGTTGCATAATTCTTCTTTCTTTTGTTCAGCTTCATTGCTTTCCATTACTTTGTCTTCTAGGTCATTAATTCGTTCCTCTGGGGCTTCCAGCCTGCTGTTCATTGCATCAAGCATATTTCTGATCTTACTTATTGCACTCTTCATCTCTGATTCTTTTTTAACTCTTTTATCTCTGTGGTGTCTCACTGATGTCTTCCATTGTGCTCTCAAGCACAGTGAGTATCTTTATGATTGTTGCTTTAAATTAACCATCAGGCATGTTACTTATATCTATTTCACTTAGATCTTTGGCTGTGGCCTTATTTTGTTCTTTTAGTCAGGATAAACTTTTCTGTCTTCTCATTTTTTCTTAGTGTCTGCCTTCTTTTGTGTGTTAGAAAAGCCAGTTATGTCTCCTGCCCCCAAACATAACGGCCTTATGAAGAAGTCATGTAGTGCCCCAGCCCCGGTGCTTTAGGGAGTGCCCCCAGTGTGGGTTGTGTGCACTCTGCTATTGTGTTTTGGCTGTTCTGTCCTTCAGGCCGGTCATCTGCAGAGGCTCTCCTTGCCTGCTGTGGGCAGTGTTTGGTCCCTGACCTAAATGTGGTGTGTTTTAACCAGGTGTGCTTTGGTCTGATTATGAAATGAGACCTGTCACCACCACCACCAGAACTGAGGCCCTGTAGCACCATGGAGACATGGTGCAGGCAGGAGTTTGTTCTGGTCTTCTGGGGCTGGCACACTGGGACTGAGGTAAGCATGACTGAGAAGAGCAGTTCCACCAAAGTGCAGGGAGTGCTTAGTATAAGCAAGTTAGGCAGACAGTATCCATGCTGCACTGCCCTTGCAGGTGGCTCTGTGTTTATGCTGAGGGGCAGGAGAGGGAAATGGCGCCAACCTGCTCCTTTACTCCTGAAGAGGTGTCTCCGTGAATACTACCTCTCAGAGACATGCTCTGAGAAGAGCAAATAATCTCCCCATTTTGTGCCCTGGGCTCTCTTCAGATGTTTCCATACTGTACATCTCAGGGTTGTTTCCCTGCCTTCTCTCCAGGAGTGTGGCAGTGCCTTCCAGGATCTATCCTAGTCAAACCCAGTGACATTGAAAACTCCAGGCTTTAAGACCCTCTGGTTGCAAGAATTTATGAAATTCAGCCCCTCTAATTTTCCAGCCCAAAGGCTTTGGGGAAATGTTCTACTTCTGTGATCTCCTGTGTGCTTCTCTCTCTCCTGCCCTTCTCTGCAACCGTGGCTCCTTCCCCTCCATAGCAGCCAGGATCCGTTTCTCCATTAGACCACACCTCCACAATTTTTAACTTCTTCATTGTGGCCTCTTCTCTCCCTTTAGTTGTGGAGTTCATTCTGTTAGTCTTCTAACAGAATAACAGATTTCTGGGGTGTTTAGGATGATTGGACAGTTATCTAGTTGTATTAGTGGGTTGAGGTGAACCTAGAGTTCTCCTACTCCACTGCCATCTTCCTGTCTCTCTCACTTCTGTCACTGTTAAGATTAGCTCACTAAGAAAGAGGTAAAAAGCACACTTGCCTACCACCAGCTCTTAAGTACATTCTAAGACCTACTGGCTGAACTTTTATATTAAAATTCCCTACTAAATGGAACCAAGACTCCCGGAAAAGTAACTCCTTCTATATATCAAGGAAAGAAATCACAATGGGTATAGAAAAGTGGTTCTGCAAATTCAATCCCAGGACCAACAGCATCACTTGGGAACTTTAGAAATGCCAGTTCTCTGATTCCACCCCAGGCCTAGGAAATGAGAAACTCTGGGGGTGGCGCCCAGCCTTCTGTGTTTTAATAGGCACTCTGATGCAGCTAAAGTTTGAGAACCACTGATAGATCATTTATTGTTTACAGAAAGCAACACTGCTTTCAAGAATGCTGATACTTAGAAGACAAAAATTCACTTAAAGTATATGAAAAGTTAGTTGTAACAATAGATGAATGAAATAAATGTTTAGCTAGAAAATTACTTCTAATAAGTACTAATAACCCAGGGTGCTGGGTTTCATCTATTAAGTATATGTTTTTAAAAGATCAATATGGGAAAGGGGAAGGTGGCGGAGGAGTAGGGAATCTTATTTCAACCAGTCCCCTGAATTGAGCTGGATATCTACCAGACCATCCTGAATACCCACGAAATCAGCCTGAGATGTAGAAGATACATCAGGATCTCTACAAACAGAACATCTCTGGAGCTTGGTCTCAAGGTATGAAGTGCAGAGCCGAGAGTATGCATGCAGATATTGGAAGATAAACAGAAGGGGGAGGGAGCTGCTGAGCTTGGGTGCCGGGAAGGCAAAAGCCTCCCGCACTAGCAAACTGGTAGCAGTGGGGAAACCAGACTGAAACCAGGAGCTCGGGAGCGCGCGTGGGAACCGGGGGCGGCTGGTGGTGTTAGAACCACAAAGGGCAGAGACGAGCCAGCCCTAGGAGCGAGGACTGGGAGAGTGGCTGTGGGGCGCATAACCCGGGACGTTGCGGGGTTCTCAGCAGCACCACGGAAAGGGAGTCAGTGTGGCCTGGAGAACTCAGTGAAGAGCAAACTGCAATCTCTCTGTTCTGAGACAGGGGTTTGGATATGGTCACTGCTGCTCCGACTCTCAGAAGAGACACAGAAAGCCACCATGCAAAGCCGCCAGAGAACAAAAAGCCCACCAAAAAACTGGTCTCACTGAGCGTATCCCCCCCCCAGGGGGGCAGGGAAACTCTGCCCAAACAGGGTTGCCTGAGTATCACTGTGGCAGGACCCTCCCCCAGAAGACAGGCTGAAAGAACAAGAAGCCCACATCCCTAAGGTCCATATAAAACAGGGGCATCTTGCTTGGGTCCTGGTCAATAATTTGGACTCTGTACATCCCCATAAGCACACCTCATCAGAATGACTAAGAGGAGGAACCCCCAACAAAGGAAAGAAACAAAGACTGTGGCCTCTGCCACAGAACTAATGGATATGGATATAACCAAGACGTCGGAAATGGATTTCAGAGTAACAATTATCAAGATGATGTATAGGTTTGAGAAAAATTTTAACGAAAACAGAATCTCTAAGGGCTGAAATGAGAACGAATCTGGCGGAAATTAGGAATTCTATGAATGAAATGCAGTCTAAATTGGATGCTCTGACTGCCAGGGTAAACGAGGCAGAAGAACAAATTAGCGAGTTAGAGGATGAGATGATAGAAAAGAAGGAAAGAGAGGTAACATGGGGGAAAAAAACTTCAATTTCATGAAAAAAAGCTTTGGGAGATTACAGACTCAATGAAATGATCCAATGTGAGAATTATCGGGATCCCTGAGGGGGTGGAGAAAGAGAGAGGTCTAGAAGAGATATTTGAACAAACTGTAGCTGAGAACTTCCTTAATCTGGTGAAGGAAACAAGCATTCGTGTCCAAGAGGCAGAGAGGACCCCCTCCCAAGATCAATGAGAACAGACCAATACCACGACATATAATAGTACAATTTGCAAATCTTAGATCCAAGGAAACAATCTTGAAAGCGGCAAGGGGGAAGAGATTCCTTATGTACAGATGGAGGAACATCAGAATAACATCAGACCTATCTACAGATACCTGGCAAGCCAGAAAGGGCTGGCAAGACATGTTCAGAGCACTAAGTGAGAAAAAGATGCAGCCAAGGATCCATTCAGAATTGATGGAGAGACAAGGCTGTCATTCAGAATTGATGGAGAGACAAGGACCTTCACGACCGGCAGAAACTGAAAGAATATGTGACCACCAAGCCAGCCCTACAAGAAATATTAAGGGGGGGTTCTATAAAAGTAGAAAGACCCCAAGAGTGATACAGAACAGAAATTTACAGAGAATCTATAGAAACAAGGACTTCACAGGCAACATGACATTAAAATCATATCTCTCAATAATCACTCTCAATGTGAATGGCCTAAATGCTCCCATAAAACAACACAGGGTTGCAGATTGGATAAAAAGATATGATCCATCCACATGTTGTCTACAACAGACTCACTTTGAACCTAACGATACATCCAGACTGAAAGTGAAGGGATGGAGAACCATTTTTCATGCCAACAGACCTCAAAAGAAAGTAGCAATTCTCACATCAGACAAAATAGATTTTACACTAAAGACTGTAGTGAGAGATACAGAAGGACACTATATTATTCTTCAAGGGTATATCCAACAAGAGGATCTAACAATTTTAAATATCTATGCCCCCAACAGGGGAGGAGCCAACTACATAAGCTAACTGTTAACCAGAATAAAGAGACATAAAAACAATAATACGTTAATAGTAGGGGACCTCAACACTCCACTCTCAGCAACAGACAGATCATCTAAGCAGAAAATCAACAAAGAAACAAGAGCTTTGAATGACACACTGGACCAGATGGACCTCATAGATATATACAGAACACTCCACCCTAAAACAACAGAATATTCATTCTTTTTGAATGCACATGGAACTTTCTCCAGAATAGACCATATACTGGGTCACAAAACAGGTCTCAACTGACACCAAAAGACTGAAATTATTCCCTGCATATTCTCAGACCACAATGCTTTGAAACTGGAACTCTATCACAAGAAAAAAATTGGAAGAAACTCAAAACACTTGGAAACTAAGGACCATCCTGCTTAAGAATGTTTGGGTAAACCAGGAAATTAAAAAACTTAAGCAATTTATGGAAAGCAATGAGAACGAAAACACATCGGTCCAAAACCTATGGGACACTGCAAAGGTGGTCCTAAGGGGGAAAAACATAGCCATCCAAGCCTCACTCAAAAGAACAGAAAACTCTAAAATGCAGTCCTTATACTCACGTATATACTTATACTCACACCTTAAACAGCTGGAGATGGAACAAAAGAACAGGCCTATGCCACACATGAAAAGACAACTGATTAAGATTAGAGCACAGATCAATGAATTAGAAACCAGAAATACAGTAGAGCAGGTCAACAAAACTAGAAGCTGGTTCTCTGAAAGAATTAATAAGATCAATAAGCCACTGGCCAGACTTATTCAAAAGAATAGAGAAAGGACCCAAATTAATAAAATTATGAATGAAAGGGGAGATAACGATTAACACCAAGGAAACAGAAACAATCATAAGAGACTATTATCAACAACTATATGCCAATAAATTAAGCAACCTGGAAGAAATGAATGTCTTCCTGGAAACCTGTAAACTACCAAGACTGAAACAGGAAGAAACTGACAATCTAAATAGACCAATAACCACTGAAGAGATTGAAGCAGTGATCAAAAACCTCCCAAAAAACAAGAGTCTGGGGTCTGATGGATTCCCTGGGGAATTCTACCAAACATTTAAAGAAGAAATAATATCTTTTCTCCTGATGCTGTTTCAAAAAATAGAAACCGAAGGAAAGCAACCAAACTCATTCTATGAGGCCAGCATTACCTTGATCCCCAAACCAGGCAAAGACCCCATCAAAAAGGAGAATTACAGACCCATATTCCTGACAAATATGAACACCAAAATTCTCAACAAGATCCTAGCTAATAGGATCCAACAATACATTAAAAGGATTATCCACCACGACCAAGTGGGATTCACCCCTGGGATGCAAGGGTGGTTCAACATTAGCAAATCAATCAGTGTGATAGAACACATTAATAAGAGAAGAGACAAGAATCATATGGTTCTCTCAGAAAAAGCATTTGACAAAATACAGCATGCTTTCCTGATTAAAACCCTTCAGAGTGTAGGAACAGAGGGTACCTTCTTCAATTTCATAAAAACCATCTATGAAAAGCCTACAGAGAATATCATTCTCAATGGGGAAAAGCTGAGAGCCTTTCCCTTAAGATCAGGAACATGACAAGGATGCCCACTCTCACCACTGTTATTCAACATAGTACTAGAAGTCCTTGCAACAGCAATCAGACAACAAAAAATAAAAGGTATTCAAATTGGCAAAGAAGACGTCAAACTCTCTCTCTTCACAGATGACATGATACTTTATGTGGAAAACCCAAAAGACTCCACCCCCAAACTACTAGAACTCATACAACAATTCAGTAACTTGGCAGGATACAAAATCAATGCACAGAAATCAGCTGCATTTCTATACACTAACAATGAGACTGAAGAAAGAGAAATTAGGGAATCGATTCCATTTACAATAGCCCCAAAAACCATAAGATATTTTGGAATAAACTTAACCAGAGAGGTAAAGGATCTATACTCTAGAAACTACAGAACACTGATGAAAGACTTTGAAGAAGATACAAAACGATGGAAAAACATTCCATGCTCATGGATCAGAAGAATAAACATAGTAAAAATGTCTATGTTACCCAGAGCAATCTACATTTTCAACGCCATCCCAATCTTTTTTAAAGTGCTGGAACAAACAATCCTAAAATTTGTGTGGGATCAGAAAGACCCCGAATCGCCAAGGAAATGTTGAAAAAGAAAAACAAAGGTGGGGGCATCATTTTGCCTGATTTCAAGCTATACTACAAAGCTGTGATCACCAAGACAGCATGGTACTGGCACAAAAACAGACACATAGGCCAATGGAATAGAATACAGATTCCAAAAATGGACCCTCAACTCTATGGTCAACTAATCTTTGACAAAGTAGGAAAAAACATCCAATGGAAAAAAAGACAGTCTTTTCAATAAATGGTGCTGGGAAAATTGGACAGCTATATACAGAAGAATGAAACTTGACCCTCTCTCACACCATACACAAAGATAAACTCCAAATGAATGAAAGACCTCGACGTGAGACAGGAATCCATCAAAATCATAGAGGAGAGCATAGGCTGTAACCTCTTCGACATCGGCCACAGCAACTTCTTTCATGACATATCTCCAAAGGCAAGGGAAACAAAAGCAAAAATGAACTTTTGGGACTTCATCAAGATAACAAGCTTCTGCAGAGCAAAGGTAACAGTCAACAAAACAAAGAGGTAACCCATGGAATGGGAGAAGATATTTGCAAATGACACTACGGATAAAAGGCTAGTATCCAAGATCTATAAAGAACTTCTCAAACTCAATACCCAAGAAACAAATAATCAAATCAAAAAATGGGCAGAAGATATGAACAGACACTTTTCCAATGAAGACATAAGAACGGCTAACAGACACATGAAAAAATGTTCAACATCATTAGCCATCAGGGAAATTCAAATCAAAACCACATTGAGATACCACCTTACAGCAGTTAGAATGGCAAAAATGGACAAGGCAAGAAACAACAAATGCTGGAGAGCATGTGGAGAAAGGGGATCCCTCTTACACTTATGGTGGGAATGCAAGTTGGTACAGCCACTTGGAAAACAGTGTGGAGGTTCCTCAAAAAGTTAATAATAGAGCTACTCTATGACCCAGCATTTGCACTACTGGGTATTTACCCCAAAGATATAGACGTAGTGAAAAGAAGGGCCATATGCATCCCAATGTTCATAGCAGCACTGTCCACAATAGCCAAACTGTGGAAGGAGCCAAGATGCCCTTCAACAGACAAATGGATAAAGAAGATGTGGTCCATATATACAATGGAATACTACGCAGCCATCAGAAAGAATGATTACTAAACATTTGCATCAACATGGATGGGACTGGGGGAGATTATGCTAAGTGAAGTAAGTCAAGCAGAGAAAGACAATTTTCATATGGTTTCACTCATTTGTGCTACATAATAGCAGGGAGATCATTAGGAGAAGGCAGGGAACAATGAAGGGGGTAAACAGAAGGGGAAAATGAACCACAAGAGACTATGAACTCCAGGAAACAAACTGAGGGTTTTAGAGGGGAGGGGGGTGGGGGGATGGGCCAGCCCGGTGAAGGGTATTAAGGAGGGCACGTATTGCATGGAGCACTGGGTGTTATACGCAAACAATGAATCATGGAATGCTACATCAAAAACTAATGATGTATTGTATGGTGACTAACACAGCATAAAAATAAATAAACAAACAAATAATCAATATGCTTGTTTCTCTATCTGTTTAAGCAGGTGTGACAGCCATGAGACTATGCCTCTCAGATCTCCAGCTATGGAGAGTGTAACTGACAAAGGCCCCCACTGGAATCCATCACCTTGACATGCTGGGGCCATGCCTTCCCACAGGCTGCTGCCAGACAGTAACTGAGTGGGCAGGGATACTGTTAAGGCCCATTCCTGGGAGACATAGGATTCCACTGATGGGTAACTTTGGCTTAAAGTCTCCTCAGAGGCCTAGCTGAACTTTCTTAGAACTGGGCTACAGTATAAGATGTTTCTACCCAATGTTTCTTCCTTCCCTCTCCCCTTTACAAGGGTCAGACATGCACTGTGGTCTGATGGCTCTTCTAACCTGCCCTCTCTATGTTTCCTCACAGGCATTTTCTGTAATAAATCTCACACACTCAACCCTGTTTGGGAGTCTGCTTTTCAGAAAACATGAAGAGAAAGAATTGTGAGCAAGTTAAATAGCACCACAGAGAGGAGGAACCGTGTGAGAAGCACAAAGTCTGATCAGCAACAGCAGTCACATTTAATAAGAGTAGCATAGCAACAGTCCATTCAGTAGTTTATCATTACTGACAGTCACATAACCACCAACTAGAAAAAGAGTTGAACAGTATGTCCCAAGAAGATCAAGTAACCAAATATCCTCAAAAGAAGAGCCAGCTGAACAGACTCCATCTTTCCTTTCTTCAGAGATAAGGCCTCTAGAAGGCTCTACAAATTATAATAAGATACTAAGGCACACATAAGTTCCAACAAGGCTAGCAGATCAGGACAACATATAGTAATCACATGTCTTTTTGGCTAAGTTAAACTTGAAGAATATATTATTTTAAGGAAATGCATGTGGCTACAAAAAAAAATGCAACCTATGTGGAAGGCGCAGGCTTTCAAAAGTCTGATACGACAACTGAAAATCAATTAGAAAAGAGGCTGAGTAGGATGACTCAGGTCTGAATGGCCTTGGGAGAAGCAACCATGTCCAATGATCCAAACACAAATCAACTGGGTGATGAATGAGATGTTGTATTTGGAGTTTTCTCTGGGAAGACTGCTGTACCCCAGGGACGTAACTCCTCTAAGCCTAGGTGGCATCAGGGGAAGTACCACTATAATTCTAAGAAGTTATAAAAATACATTTAGTAAAAATTAATAAATTCAACCTGTTGTGTTAACATAGTTATTTAAGATAGTTAAGTGACATTGTAGTAAGTTTTGCAATGATTATATCTGAATATGTTTTGTGTATTATTCAAGATGTTCGAAGTGCTCAAAAGAATAAATTCCAATTAAATTTGTAAATGGAATTTAAATTTTTCAAGGAAATTTGTTTGCAAAATGAATATATTTAAGAAAAACTGATATTCAAAATTTTAAGTATCTTAGTATATTTGAATGACCTTTAAATAAAAAACAAATAGTAGTGGGTATACCTTTATATATACACAAGTCTTTTAGACATTAAATATTAATATCAACTAATATTTAATTGTTCTACCCTGATAATTACAATAACATCTACCATTCATTCAGTTCTTGATTTCATGCCTGGTCATGACACACAATTAAATGTCACAACAACTCTGAGATGATGTGAGGAAATGGATCTGTGGGAAGATAGATACCAGAGGCAGACATATACCAGTTTGAAACATCTTGGATTAATTATGCATTTTTCTCCAGATGAGAATGTGTTCTCACTGATGCTGAATTTGGTTCAAGAACCAGTACTTGATCTTTATAAATATTCTCTTGAATTGAAGAACAGAGTATGTAAAACCTTTCTAAAAAGTGATGCATACCCAAAGTGTAAAAGGACTGAGCAAGAAATAAAGGTTCTCAAACCTAGCAAGACTTTATGATGGGTGGACGATATCACCTATGAATGCATGCCTCATGTGTCAATTTGGAGGGTTAAGGAAAACGATGCTAAGGTTACCTCTGGTCCTGTTCTGCATGGCCACCTTGCTAACTCTGGGTTGTTACTCCCTGGGAAACTGGAAATTTATAGTCTAACGCTACAGTATGTGTGTGGCCTATCTGCATGTCCCATGATACCATGAGGCAGATATTATTCTTACACACATTCCATATAGATGAAGAGTTTGAGGTTTAGACAGAGGTAAAGCAACTCGTTCAAGGCTGAACTGCCAAGTTTTAGTTGTAAATAAGTTTTTCTATTCCATATGTTAAAGTGGTTTCTCTTTTAGCAGAGATTTGTAATTTATTCTGTTTGCCCAGTACATTTTCCATTTGGGAACTGTCCTACCCTTGATCCCACTCTTCATCCGCTGGGATTTTCAATCCCATGGCCCTGCCTACCCTACTCAGAGACCTTTTGAGTAACTGCGTGGACACTGGTGATATGATGGGGATATGCTCTTCTCTTTGTTGTAACTTGCTGTGAAGAATGATATAAGCCAAGAGTTGTCAGCAGCCATGGAGAGAGTCTGACTTAGAATAAAGTCAGTACAGAGAAAGGAGGAGCTCAGAGATGGAGAAAGGGTCTTGACTGCATCACTAGAAGCCCTAGTGGGGATTGCCTGAGGCCAATCCCATTTCCAGATTTTTTCCAGATGTTTTGTTCCACTGAAAGCAACTTTCTAAGAAGCTATTTATATTTTACAATCGTAACAATTATATTCTAATTAATTGGGCAAAATCAATAGGATTATATGTAATAATAAAAAAACCTTTCTTTCATAGGAAAATAACTCACAAATTGCATCTTTATAATGACAGCAGTTAAGCACTGTTAGCATCAAACCTACAAATAACCATATTTGTAAGTGAAGATTTAAAATAAAAAAGTTATTCTTACCTCATACCACTGTCTAATTGGCTGGTTTTATTTGTGTTGGCATCCCACAGATGAATGCAACTAGATTTCTCAGCAATCACTGCTAGGATATCTCCATCTTTATCCCAATCCATAGCAACACAGTTACTTTTAAAAAAGAAAGCAAAATATTACTATATATCTTCTTAAAGTAGGAAAAGAAATTTAAATATCTATTTGTAATTTTCATCTACAATAAGACCACTCAATCTATTTTGAGTAGGTCATAAACTTTCTAAAGTGAGAAATACAACTCACTATTCACTGCTTAGATAATACTAATTCTTTTTTTTAAGAGAGAGAGAGTGTGCAAGTGGGTTGGGGGAGGGCAAAGGGAGAGAAAATCTTAAGCAGACTCCGAGCTGAGTGTGGAGCCTGATGTGGGGCTCCATCCCTCGACCTTGAGATCATGACCTGAGCTGAAACCAAGAGTCAGATGCTTAACCAACTGAGCCACCCAGGTGCCCCACTAAGTTAAATCTTTTATTGTTGTTGAGGGGATGGGAAAATTTTAAATTTTATTTTAAGTATCATTTATATATACCACATTACATATAATCACACCTAGTAAGCTAGCACATTTTCTTAGATCCTGTAAAGAACGTGACCTTTTGGTAAAACAAACTCAGCAAGCATCTCTACAAAGGAATCACACCTGGAATTAAGAGGTAATTCATGTGACCAAGTGTGGAAAGGTTATTTCAAGTTTACAGAGAGAAAAAGAAGGTACTGATAAAAAATGAAGTTATATCCAGATAAATTGTGTATAAAACAGATCTTGGTTGGGTAGATGTGGGATTGTAAATAATGGAAAAACTAGATTTTGAAGCGGTAAGAAATGTTATTTTCATTTTATATCAGAATAAGAGTGATTCCATTAAAATGACAAAATAGTTATAAACAGGAAATGCTTTTTACATATGTTGTTGTTTAAAATTATTTCAAAGTATTTATTATAAATCAAAAACTTACTTGAGGTTTACCTTTTTACTATCTGATGCTATTTTTCATTTTGAGACTGTTCTGGGATATTGGCTAAGCCATACTCAGATTTACAGTTAAGACAGTTGGGAGTTACTTTGGTCATTTTATTTTTCAAAGTGTTAAAAAATGTTTTGGGATCTTAATTTTTTCCAGTATTTTCAGAGATTTGGGGAGTGTGGAAGAGGGATGCTTTCAAATTTTTGATAAAATCATCTAACAATTAGAGACAATACATATGGTATTTTATTTATCTGGAGATCCTCTGTCAGTTGAATTCAACTATGATAAACACAGCAAAGGAATTCAGAGGTTAAAAAAAAATACAGCCATTGTGTAACCAAAATAGAAGTCACAGAGACGATTTAAAAAACTTCATACAGTTTACTCAAAGAAGTTCTCTACTAAGTGCCTTCTTATTTTTAAACATAATTACAACTATCTTGACTTCTGTTTCCCAAAATACAGAAAACAAGCAACAATTAAGAAAGCGATGGGAAATGCCAAAATGGCGGCATTGGGTAGGCGGGGCAGAGCAGGAGGTGGGAAAGGCTGTTAGAGACTTAGAGAAGTAAGACAACCTGATTTGCAAAGATGGTGGCAATAAACTACAGAAAGCAGACATGAATTTAAAAAGCATGGCACCGTAAGACCATTCAGGTGAGCGACTCTGGATACCTTAAAACCACTAAGACTATCAATAAAATAACTAATAAAGGTAATGATTACACAGAATTATCAAAAATGCTTATGTTATGGGGCGCCTGGGTGGCACAGTTGGTTAAGCATCTGACTCTTGGTTTCAGCTCAGGTTGTGATCTCAGGGTCATGGGATGGAGCCCCAAGTTGGTGCAGAATCGGCTTAAGACTCTCTCTCCCTCTCCCTCTGTCCTTGCACATGTGCTCGCACTCCCTCTCTCTAAAATAAAGAAAGAAATCTTTTTTAAAAATGCTTAAGTTATGTTTTGTGTAATCTGGAATGACTTCCTGGAAAGGATAGGCTTTGTTCTGTAAAAAGCATGTCAAGGGGCACCTGGGTGGCTCAGTCGCTTAAGCATCCATCTCCTGATTTCAGCTCAGGGTCATGAGATTGAGCCCTACATGGGGCTCTGCACTGAGCACGGAGCCTGCTTAGGATTCTCTCTCCCTCTCCCTCTGCCTCCCCACCAGCCGCCCTGCTCACATGCACGCACACACTCTCTCTTAAGAAAAAAAAACAAAAAAGTTTAACAATGACGTAGGGATGCCTGGGTGGCTCAGTTGGTTAAGCATCTGCCTTCAGCTCAGGTCATAATCCCAGGGTCCTGGGATCCAGTCCTGAACTGGGCTCTTTGCTCGGCTTCTCTTTCTGCTTCCTTGCTCCCCCTGCTTGTGTGCACTCTCTCCGACAAATAAATGAAATCTTAAAAAAACAAACTTTAAAATGTATGTTGAAAGTAACTATTTTCCAACAATTTATGAGAGGAAATAATACGGTGATATGGGCTTATCTTTTCTGCCTATACACAAAGTAAGACTTGTTTATAATTAAATAAGAATCTTTCATATGGACTCATTTATAATTGTACCTTAAGGCTTCCCTGCGGATGTATGGAGGTTATAAATATCAACTCTAACTCATATGCTATATGACTATGTATTTCACTAACAACTCATGTATAAAAAAACAAACCCCTGGGGAGCCTGCGTGGCACAGTCAGTTGGTTTTGGCTCAGGTCATGATCTCAGGGTTTGTGGGATGGAGCTCCACACGGGGCTCTGTGCCGAGCACAGAGTTGGCCTGGGATTCTCTCTGCTTTCCCCTCTGCCCCTCCTGCTTATGCTCTGTCTCTAAAAATTAGTAAATAAACCTTAAAAAACAAAACAAAAAAACAAATCCCTTTGCCAATGAAGAAAGCAAAAGAAGAGACACAGATTAAATACGAGTTGTAAAATCCTATCTGATTACAGCTTTAAGGCAATACTTTTTACCTTTTAGGAAGAAAGCTTGAAAAAGTTTTTGACCCACCTCTGTACTTACCCAGGTAAGTTAATTTCACTTCTTTTTTGACCATGGCGATCAAAGATTTTCACAATATGATCAGCTCTAAAAACAATTAGAACACAAATATATAATTTAAATGTGTCTTTTTATAAATGTACGTTAAAAAATTAAGCTGCCATCCAAGTGATTTCCGAGTTCTCTCATGACAGCTGCATAATCTCTATCTAGGTTATTACCAGAGAAAGATTATCAACTGTGATGTTAATGGAGGTGAATGTATTATTTTTCCCACTATACAGCCATCACACAAGAACGTCTACTAAATAAATGGTGTGGTTATGCAGGTGTACAACCATTTGAAGTCAGGATGATTTACTTAAAACATTCACTGATTTCTTACCCTGTTACTGCAAGGTAGTTTCCTGATGTTTTTTGCCAGGTGAACTGTATCGGTGCGCCAAGCCAAGTCTTTTCTAGCAGTGAGAAAATACGCTAAAAAGATAAACGTAATTTTGATATTTTCAAAACATATAGTTTAAGGGTTGGTCAAAGATACCACAACATGATCATGAAAACAGTAGGGTTCAAGATGGTAACGGCTTACTGTTGGAGCTTATCCAGAAAAAGTCAACAATGTAACAGACAAAATAATCGGATCAACCAACCAACCAATCAACCAAATTCTACAATCTGGTTGTTTGTATGGACAAACAACAAACTTTGTATGAAGTATGGACCTTAATACACAGGCAAGCATTTATTATAAATTTTGGTCTTAAATGGTTTTGAATATTCTATAAAAATTATAATTTTAGTTTTATATGTTAAAGAGTAAAATAATTTAAACTTGAATTTAGCTAATAATCAGTAGCATGGATTTTTTAAAAATTTTTAGTTAAATTCAGTTAATTAACATATATTTTATTATTAGTTTCAGAGATAGAAGTCAGTGATTCACCGGTCTTATAGCATACGCAGTGCTCATTACATCACATGCCCTCCTTAATTTCCATCACCCAGTGACCCCATCCCCTCACCCCCCACCCCTCCAGCAAACCTGTTTGTTTCCTATGGTTAAGAGTCTCTTATGGTTTGCCCCCTCTCTTATTTTGTCTTGTTTTCCTTTTATTCCCTCTCTTCCCCATGATCCTCTGTTTTCTTAAATTCCACAAATGAGTGAAATCATATAATTGTCTTTCTCTGATTGACTTATTCTGCTTAGCGTGATACCCTCTAGCTCCATCCATGTTGTTGCAAATGGCAAGATTTCATTCTTTTTGATGACTAATATTCCATTGTATATATATATACCAACTCTTCTTTATCCATTCATCTGTCGATGGACGTCTGGGCTCTTTCCACAGTTTGGCTACTGGGGACATGGCTGCTATAAACACTGGGGAGTAGCATGGATTTCTTAGATTAAACTTAACAAAACTACCATTTAAAAAATCTAAACTATGATAAAAATACAAACTACTTCATTCAAAATTTTCTTCCTTTACCCATTAGTTATATTTACTCAATCATTAAGTACTTAATTTAGCAATTGGGTGAACAGCATATCAACTGAAAAGCCTTTCTTTTCAGTCAAGAACTGGGTTATCTAATATGGAAGCCACAAAACACAGCTGGACTTGAAATTTTATTGAGGGCTTGAAATGTAGGTAGCCCGAATTTAGATGTGTTGTAAATGTAGATACATATGCATTTCGAGGAATATAAAAAATGTAAACTATCTCACTGATAATTTTTTATATTGATTACATATGGAAATAATATTTTGGATATGCTGGATAAAATAAATTATTTAAATTAATCTCACCTTTTTCTTTTAAAGCATTTTAATGTGGCTACTAAAAATTTTAAATTACATTGGCTCACAGTAGATTTATATCAAACAATACTGATCTAGAACAATTAAGAACATAGAGCTTGAGGGGCGCCTGGGTGGCACAGCGGTTAAGCGTCTGCCTTCGGCTCAGGGCGTGATCCCGGCGTTATGGGATCGAACCCCACATCAGGCTCCTCTGCTATGAGCCTACTTCTTCCTCTCCCACTCCCCCTGCTTGTGTTCCCTCTCTCGCTGGCTGTCTCTATCTCCGTCGAATAAATAAATAAAATCTTAAAAAAAAAAAAAAGAACATAAAGCTTGAATGAAAAAATACAGATTTTAATATTAAGTCAAATTAGACCACGTCTAGGCATATGAAGTTTAGATACGCCCACAGGAGGCTTGACAATCTGAGGGGCCACACAAAACTCATTCAATGCTTGAAATTAAACACCAAGGGGCGCCTACGTGGCACAGCTGGCCAAGCGTCAGGCTCTTGATTTCCGCTCAGGTGACGCTCTCAGGATTCTGAAATTGAGCCAGGCGGTCAGCTGTGAGTGTGCTTGAGCATTTCTCTCCCCTCCTTCTTTGCCCCTCCCCCTGCTCACGCATGTTGGCTCTCTAAAACTAAATAAACCTTTTTTTAAAAAATTAAACACCAATCAATCAGCATTTGGTATGTTAAGTAGATGAAATCCACCTCTATTGAAAACAGGAGTGGTCAATAAACACAAGTGCACCCACGTTTTGTGGAGTCTGAAAACACCTTGAAGGGGGGAAAGAAGCAATAAAGGCATCTTTTGCAATTTTTTTGACCACGTGGCCGAGGAACCCCCTCAAGCAAGTGAGGGATCCTTAAACTTCATTAGCTTCATGGTAGACCTCTTCGGGCTGTGATGTTGCGTCTTTTTCCTCACTGGAACTACATTTACGTGCACCATATATGGTATAGTGAAAAAGTGCTAGCTTCACAACCAGAAAACCAAGGTTTGGACTTCGCTTTTTACATATTAGCTGTAGGGCTTAAAACAAGTCGCTCAAATTGCCTCTAGCACAAAATTCTTAATTGTAAACCAAGAATAATTATCTCCTCCGTTTTGATACTTCATAAATTGTGAAGCGCTTTAGAAATTTATGATTACCGGTCAATTCCAATTTCCACGCTAACAGCCACGAGGAATCATTAAGAATTAATTAATTTTTAAATTGAACTATCCATTTCTTTGCCAGGTCAGGGCAGAGGGCTATTGCTGTAGTAAAGCAGAAGGGTTTTGAAATGAGCTGTAGCTAGTGACCGGGGATGGGATTCACCAGAAGCCCAAGCGCAGGAACGGTGCATGCAGAGGAAGACCTGCGCGTGCAAGTGCAGATTTCTCCGTGAATTATGTACACTAGCCACTGAGTGATTTGTACATTAGAGTAGTCACAAGCTATACAATCTGACATTATTCTTTAAGATTTTCACTCTTTTTAATTACTGAGCAGTCGCGCAGCTTGCCAGGGGTTCAGCTGCAGGAAAAGCAGCAGCTCGTGACACCCAATCCAGTCAACTTCACTGCGACCCTCCAAGCATACCGTTCTTTCCGCGGTGCGAAGTTCGAGGTCTTCTCTGACCCAGACTGTTCATTTCA
Organism: Ursus maritimus; assembly: GCF_017311325.1. Classification (NCBI taxonomy): domain Eukaryota; kingdom Metazoa; phylum Chordata; class Mammalia; order Carnivora; family Ursidae; genus Ursus; species Ursus maritimus. The sequence goes on from NW_024426996.1 coordinate 51,014,029, forward strand.
GGCCGCGTCCGGGTTGCCTCTGCTCGCACCGCTTCAACTCCGTGCGCGGTCCCAGAAATGAGGCCTCCCTCTCCGCCTCTCCAATTTTCTTTCCTTTCCCCTCCTTCCCTCAACTTCGCCCCCGCTTTCCCCCTCCCCGCTCACCCAGCTCTCTTCCCCATTCCTAACGCACTCTGGAGGACGGAGGGGGACACAGGCCCCTATCCTCAAAGTGGCTCCTCGAGCTAAAAGCCAGTGGTCGCGTTTTCCCGCCCCCTAAGTTATTTACCTTCATCTCAAGGCTCCAGCGGCCGCGCGATCTGGCAAATGCGCAGGCGCACCTGGTCTGCTCCAAAAGAGCTAACGCGTTCCCGTCACCCAGGAGATCGCGCGAGCAGTGACCAATCAGCGAACACTTGCTACAGGGAGGTGCCTCGTGGGGTCCTCCGCAGGGGAGGGCGGGGGTTGTGGACTGGAATCTCGTCACGCAGGCCGAGGTTGGCCCGGAAAGATTGCGCATCAGGAGGCCCGGCTGCGCCTTGGCTTCCTAGTTGGGCTCTGATTGGATGAGACCGGAGGACTCGCCCCGAGGGAGGTGGGCTCTGTGAGCCCTGAAAGGCGCCTGCGTACACTTCGGCTCCTTGTTTCTAAGATGCCAATGGTGGTGGGTGGGGGCGCCCAGAATCCAGGAAACGAGAAGGCGCTGAATGTTGGGTGAAACGAGAACGGAAATTTGCTCTTGGGGCAAATACTGTTACATAGTACGCGCAAAGAGGACTTGGATGGGCCCGTGTGCCATCCGTTTTTTTCCTTTCCAGGCTTCTGGGTTAGAAGAAATAAGATGTGTTTTTTGTTTTTTGTTTTTCCCCAAGGCGTTAATAGGCCAACTAAATTGGGCAAGAAAAATGAACACGAAGTGCTTCTTCTCTCTTTAGGCTTTGGACCTGTCAACTCTTCCTCAATTACGCCCTGCCACAGATTTGTGCTTTAGTATTTAGAGTATGAAAGTAGTTCTTTTGCCCAAGTGTCTGAAAATGTTGAACAACCCACCCTTTTCTTTTTGACTTCAGGTAGGAATCGTACTGGCTTAAAGAAAATGATTTCAAAGAACTAATGAGGTGTGTTACCATTCTTGAGGGTCCTGTTCCCTTGGTTTGGGGTTTTGTTTAGTTTAGTTTAGTTTAGGTTTCCCTTTAGTTTCAGGTGCAAGACCTGCCCATTAAAATGAAGATGTCGTTAATAGGTGATTGAGTGAGAGAAAAAGGTTAAGAGAAACAGAAATTCAGAAATCGGCCATGCAACATTTAAAAGAGTGAATGGGACTTTTTAGGTTTAGGGAATGTAGGGGAGACAGAATTTTGCCTCTGCCCTCTCAGGGTTTTTCAGCTAGGCCTAAGAATTAAACTGACCTAAGACGGATTAACTGAAGAAAAGCCTACAAATATGTATGTGTTACCTGAAATGGGAGCCATCCTAAGACCCAAAGAAATTATGACATCTACATGCCATGCTTTTATATTAGGTTGAACCAAGAGAGGAAACTGTGGGAATGCAATTAAACTATGTGGTGAGGCTAAAGAAAAATAATTATTTTAATGAGGTCTGTTTGTATAGACTCTCAATCTCAGCTTCTGATGATAAGAATGTTATTTTCCTTCTGGTACAGAGAGGGTATCTTTCACAAGGGAGTTTTTAATTCCCTGTTTTCAGGAAGAAAAGATTACTCATTTGCATCTGCTATTTTTTAGGTGCCTTTAGCTCAAAATTATCCTTATATCAGAGTGGTTTATTTTGTAGTGGCGTATTCTGCCACCCTTCAGGGGAAGTCTACATAACAGAAATAAAATTGGGCCAGAAAAATGAAAATCAGGAGAGTGTAGATTCCTGCAAACCAAGGCAAAGCATTTTAAGCAATTCAAAGTAGATATTATTTATTTTTTAAAAGATTTTATTTATTTGAGAGAGAGAGAGAGTGTGTGTGTGTGTGTGCATGAGCAGGAGGGAGGGGCAGAGGGAGGAGCAGGGAGCCAGATGCGGGACTCTATCCCAAACCCCAGGATCGTGACCTGAGGACACTTAACCAACTGAGCCACCCAGGTGCCCCCAAAGTAGATATTATTTAATAGACTATTGGGTTTGTCTCAGAAGAGGATGTTAAGGTAAAATGATAGAGTAAGGATAATGAGAAATTGAAAGAGGTCAACTTATTTAGAGATAGTAGGTAATTAGGCTTACTGGGCTTTTCTCTTTCTTTCTTTCTTTTTTTCTTTTGTGGGAACTTATTTTTTAGTTACAAATTCCATGTCCTGTCATAGGTCTAATCGAATTTTGTACTTCTTTTTGAGTCAGCTTTGATAGTTGTGGCTTTCCTAGGAATTTGTTCTTTTCATCTAGGTTATCCAATTTGTTGGCATACTGTTGTTCACAGTATTCCTTTATACTTTTTTATTTCTGTAGGGTCAATAGTGATGTTTTCTCTTTTATTCCTGATTTTGGTAACTTGAATGTTTTCTCATTTTTCCTCTCTAGTCTAGCTAAATATGTCAATTTTGTTGTTGACCTTTAAAAAAAATAGATTTTGGTTTTGTTTATGTGATAAGTTTAGTTTTGTCCCCCAAAAAGATATGTTGAAGTCCTACTTGTGAATATAGCTTTATTTGGAAATAGGGGATTTGCAGATATAATTAAATGTCATTCACATGGCCCTAATTTAATATAATTTATGTACTTATAAGAAGAGGGAAATTTGAACACAGACACACAGGGAGACTGCCATGTGACAATAGAGGCAGAGGTTGATGTAGCTACACCAAAGAATGCCAAGGACTGATGCCCACATCAGAACTAGGAAGAGGCAAGTAATAATTCTCCCCCATATTTCAGGGGGTGCATGGTCCTGTCAAACACCTTGATGTTGGACTTCTAACTTCCAGAACTGTGAGATGATAGATTTCTGTTAAGTCACATGGTTTGAGGTATTTTGTTACAGTAGCCCTAGGAAACTAATATAGATTTTGGTACCAGGAAGTGTTGTGCTGCTATAACATATACCTAAAATGTAGTAATGGCTTATGGATAGAGGCTGATAGAATTCGGAGGTACTTGGTGGTAAGCTTAAATTGCTTTGAAGGCATTGTTGGTTGAAATGTGGACATTAAATGTGTTTTGAGAGCTCAGACAGGAGAGCTATAGAGGAAGTTTCTGGGTTTTTTAGAGAATACATAGATTGTTATAACAGAATGCTGAAAATATGAATGTTCACAGTGCTTCTGGTGAGGCCTCAGATGGAAATAAGGGACATGTTATTGGATGCTTGTTATAAAGTGGTAGAGAATTTGGCTGAATTGTATTGTGTTGGGTGGAAAGCAGAATTCGTAAGTGATAAACTTACATATTTAACTAAGGAGATTTTCAGTTAAGGTGTTTGAAGGCTCAGCCTAGTTTCTCCTTGCTGCTTAGTAAAATGTGAGAGGATGGAGATAAGTTGAGAATGAACTGCTAAGCACAAAAGAACCAGCACTTGGTTATTTGGAAAATTCTCAGCCTCTTCAGATAGAATGTTCTGGAAACAGGGTCAAGGGTAGGGACAGACAACCATTTACTAAAGAGGTTAGGCATGTGACTTATGAATCCAGTCAACCAGCTCAGCAAGAACAAAGATTAGTGAACTTCAGGATATGGCAACATAAACATCCCCTTGTGCCCTGCTGTAGGCATACCCCTCCCCCCGCAAAACCCAACAGCCAACCACTGAGAGATGTATAGAGCATCACAGAGCTGTGAAACAACTTCCAGAGCCTAATTTATGTGTGACTGGAGTCCCAGAAGAAGCTGGGGATGGAGGAATAGAATATTTGAAAAAGTAAAGGTTGAAAAAAATTTCCAAATTTGATGAAAATGCTAACCCCCCAGATCCAAAAACTCAATGAACACCAAGCAGAGGAAACACGAAGAAGACTAACAAGTTATTTAAAACCTGTGATGAAGGAAAATCTTAAAAGAAGCCAGATTAAGAAGATAGATGCACAAAGGAGCAAAAATAAGAAAATGAGCGACTTCTTGTTGGAAACCGTGCAATCCAGAAGACCATGGAGCAACATATTAAAGTACTGAAAGAAAAAAGCTGTCCATATAGAATTCTATACTCAGAAAAAAGATCTTTCAAAAATGAAAGTGGCCAGCAAACTGAGTCCAGCATTATATATATATATATATAAAGGAATGTATACCATGACCAAGTGAAATTGATCCAAGAAATGCAAACATAGGTCAGTATCTGAAAATCAATTAATACAGTATACAATATTAATATAATAAAGGACAAAAAATATGATCACATTAATAGACACAGAAAAACACTTGAAAAAAATCCCTAACCCTTAAAACTCAACTTTCATTCATGATAAAAATACTCAATAAACTAGGAATGAAAAGTATTTTCTTCAAACTGAGAAAGGTCATCTACAAAAACCCATATAACTAACATTATACTTAGTGGTGAAAGATTGAATGCCTTTAGAGATAGTAGGTAATTAGGCTTAGGGAAAAGAGATATCCACTCTTGCCACTTCTACTTACCATTGTACTGGAAGATCTAGCCAGGGGAATTATTAAAGAAAAGATTGGAAAGGAAGAAGTAAAACTATGCAGATATCATCATCTTGTACATAGAAAATTCCAAGGAATCCACTAAAAACCATTACAGTAAACGAGCAAGTTTGCAGGATATAAGATTAATACACAAAAAAATCAACTGCATTTTTCTATACTAGAAGTGAATAATCCAAAAGTGAAAATTCTTAAAAGTCTATGTATAGTAGCATTAAAATAAATAAAATACATAAATTTAATAAAAGTACAAGACTTATACACCAAAAACTACAAAATTTGTTTGTTCAAAGAAATTAAAGAAAAAAATAAATGTGAATACATACCACGTTCATGGATCAGAGACTTAATATTCTTAAGATGCCAATACTCCCCTAATGTATATAGATTCAATAAAATCTCTATTAAAATCCCAGCTACCTTTTTGAGGAAATTGAGAAGGTGATCTAAAATTCATAGGAATTTCCAGGGACTCAGAATATGCAAAATAATCTTGAAAAAGAAGAACAAAATTGGAAGACTCACACTTTTCAATTTTTAAAACTTACTGCAAAGCTTAACAGTAACCAAAACAGTGTGTTACTAGCATAAGGATAGTTATATAGATCAATGGAATAGAATTGAGAGTCCAGAAATAAAACTGTGCATCTGTGGGCAACTGATTTTCAACAAGGTTGTCAAGACAATTCAATGGGGGAAAGAATTAAATTCAACAAATGGTATTATGACACCAAAACCACAAATGAAGAAAGACTTCATAGAAATCAAAACTTTTGTCCCTCAAAGAACACCACCATGAAAGTGAAAAAACAACCCATAGACTGGGAGAAAATATTTGCAGATCATATATTTGATAAGAGATTTTTATTTAAAATATGTAAAGAAATCTTACTACTCAATAATAGAAGGACAACTCCATTAAAAATGGGCAAATAATTTCAACAGACATTTCTCCAAAGAAAACATATGAATGGCTAATAAACCCATGCAAAGTTGCTCAACATCACTAGTCATCAGGGAAATGTAAATGAAAGCTACAATGAGATATCACTTTACATGATATTCATTGTTAGTTTAATTTGCGTTTCTCTGGGTGCTAATGAATTCAAACACTTTTTTTGTTGGTCATTTGTGCTCTTCTGCACATTATTTAACAGTATTCACTAATTTATGGGGTTGCTATTTATCCCCAATTTGTAAGAGATTTTTGTATAATCTTGTGTGGTTAAATAAGTGTTTTAAAAACAGCAACTTGGTTCTGGTCTTGGTTTTCAAGTTTCCCCTTGCTTATAGACTTTCTTGAATGATTTTTTTTAATTCTAATTTTTTACATTGAAATCTTTAATATATAGTATTTATTTTTGTCTGTGGTATCAAATGGGCGTCTTCTTTTACATTCCGTGTGGCCCAAACTCTTCTCCAGACAGTCAGTCATTGCTATACCACATGTATTTTTATTATACCCAAGAAAGGAGTCTGCAGGCCAGAGCAACTTCAGTTACTCAACTTAGTTTCAGAAAAAAATCATTCCATTTTGATCACACTGCTTCTGTGCTCTTGGCTCACCATTCTGGTGCTGGCAAGAATGCAGATATTCTGCATTAGGCTCCTTATTTTGTCTTTTTTTTTGGGGGGGGGTCTTTTTCTTCCCCCCAAGATCTTGGTAACTTGCATAATTCCTCTACTTTCACTGACTTGACTTCTTGTATTTTCATTATCTAGACTT
>NW_024426996.1:51020349-51021530 GCF_017311325.1 Ursus maritimus
TTCCCTACTCTAAATCATTTCCTTATGATTAATATTGCCCATCCAACAATTCTTAGTCCAACCAAAGGCCTTTATTTCAAGTCTTTTAGGAATGCTAGAACTTCACCATATATTGTACCTATTTTGTCTTTTTTCCACTGTATTATAAAATTGTATGTTATCTTAGCTTTTCATGTTTATTTTTACATTTTTTTAGCTTTTCATTTTTAATATTCACTTTTATCAAAAGTTTGATGAAAATTACAGAACTGGTCAATTTTAGTATGTTTTTGAGAAATTGCTGGGAACACTTTCAGGCTTATGAACATAATTTTTCTAACATTTCAGTGACTTAGTAATTAAACAAAGCTGGTAAGTAATGGTCATTGCATATTTAACTTTAAATATGAATATTAAATATGTTTGGATTTTTCAAAATTTTAATTTTTGTGCGCTGCCTCATAATATGTGTTTATAGATTTAAATGTTTTTCAATTATAAAATGATATGACTCTTTTAAGGACTGCATAGTATAATAGTGACTTGAACTTGGTCATAAACCCCCAGTTTAAACCCAGTTCATGACACTTAATAGTCTGGGTTTTTTTTAAGATTTTATTCTGTAGAAATCTCTACACCCAACTTTGGCTGGAACTCACAACCCTGAGACCAAGAGTCACACGCTCCACTAACTGAGCCCGCCAGGAGCCTCTAGTTTTTTGACCTTGATCAAATTACCACCTCTGACTTTGTGCTCTGAAGTTTAAAATGGCGATAATACCTACCCTCATTTGATTTTAGAGAAAATTAAATTAGTTAAAAAGAGGGAAAAAAAGAAAACAAAGTTCCACTATCAATATGTATTAATTTTTTTGTGTATTTTCTTCTGGGTTTTGCTTCTATGTATACATATTTTACTATGCATTTATAATTATGGTGGGTGCATATATTTAACACATTTATTTAGGTCAAGTAATAAATACAACATATTAGGCTGCTCAGTACTGAAAATAGAAAAGCATACATTCCTAATAAAATGGATTTTTAGTTTTCCCGTACCAGGTTAAGTCAATTCTTACCTCTTCAACTGCCTTCTGCTGAATTAGAGGCTGAACCACTTAGATCATTGGTTCTCTAACTTTAGTGTGTATCTGATAAATTCAGTGTGTTATTAGAATCACCGGGGGGGGGGGGGGGGGGAA
>NW_024426996.1:51021540-51045782 GCF_017311325.1 Ursus maritimus
TGAAACGGATTGCTTGGCTCCATCCCCGGAGTCTGATTTAGTAGGTTAGGGTGCATCTGGAGAGGTTGCATTTCTTTTTTTTCTTTTTCTTTCTTTCTTTCTTTCTTTCTTTCTTTCTTTCTTTCTTTCTTTCTTTCTTTCTTTCTTTCTTTCTTTCTTCTTTCTTTTTAATAGTAGGCTTTTTTTTTTAAGTTTTATTTATTTAGTTATTTGAGAGAGAGAGAGAGAGAATGATCAGGGGGAGGGGCAGAAGGAGAGGGAGAAGCACTGAGCAGGAAGCCCAACATGGGGCTCCATCCCAGGACACCGGGATCATGACCTGAGCCAAAGGCAGACACTCAATCCACTGAGCCACCCAGGTGCCCCCCAATTTTTTTTCTTTTTTTAAGATTTTGTGTATGAGAGAAAGCCTGAAGGGGGTGGGTAGCAGAGTGAGAGGCATAAGCAGACTCTCCACTGAGCGCCCAGCCTGATGGGGGCTAGATCTTACGACCCTGAGATCATGGCCTGAGCCGAAGTCAAGAGTCTGGCACTCAACTGACTGAGCCACCCAGGCACCCCTGGAGAATGTGCACTGCTCACATGTTCCCAGGTGAGACTGATTATGCCCATCTGTGCATTGCTCTTTGAGGCCGTTGATCTCTATAGTCTCCTAAGTCGCCTTCACTTTTTATCATATGTTACACTGAAACACCCTGTATTCTTTTCAATGTTAAGTTTACCAAGCAACAATACTTTTCCTAGTATATGCCTTCTGAAAATTTCTAATTTATTATTTTTTTAAGATTTTATTTATTTGAGAGAGAGAGCGTGCCAGAGCACAAGCAGGTACAGGGGCAGAGGGAGAGGGAGAAACTGCTGAGCAGACAGCCCGATGCTGGGCTCAAGCCCAGAACCCTGGGATCCTGACCTGAGCTGAAGGCAGACCCTTAACCCACTGAGCCACCCAGGCATTCCTCAATTTATTATTTTTAAGTTGCAAGAAGCATTTGGTATTATTTTATATGAATCAGGGATCCTAATTAATTCCTGGTTTTCTATTTTTTTGTTATTCTTTTTCTCATTAGGCTGACGGAATAGGTAGGATTTCAGTAGGGGGATAAGAAAAGATACTGAGAGATAATAAGGTACAGTGGAAGAGGCAGGCAAGGCGATCTGAACTCAATAACAACCCACTTAGTAACTTGGATAATGTACTTAACTTCCTCAGCCTCACTTTCTTTAATTAAAACATGTCTGACATACAACATTGTGTAAATTTAAGGTATACATGTTAATTTGATACATTCATATATGCAGTATAATTGCCATTGCAGCAATAATTATCAGCTTCACTTTTTCTTATCTACAATGGAGCCTGAAAATTAATAAAAATATTTTTGTTGTATTCCTCTGGAAATAGTTGTATCCTTTGCAAATGCTTGAATCCTTTCCTGAATGCAAAATCTTTTGTAATATCATATTTGGGAAAGAAGGAAAAGCCTGCTCCCCATCTAAAATTTAAGAGCCAGGAACATGATTAAGCCTGTTCATATGGGAAAGGATCTGGTGTCCACTTATTTGGGAGAGATTCATTGAAGAGTTAGTTAAGCCATTACACAACCTGTGGGAGGGGTAATTCTAGAATGCACAGAGCTATTTTTGCTTAAGCTATACAATTTAAAATTGATTGCTTATTTAAGTATAAATAAATAGCTGTTATTATAGCAATCTTCAGAAACCTCTAATTTATTTGGAAAAGCGTGGCATTATGAAAAAGTAGTATTTTCAGAATCTGCTATAAAAACTGGTAAAGATTGCAGGAAGCTTGTCAAAAGGATACTGAAAAAAATGAACATAATTTGCTATAATATCAGAAAGAATGTTTTTCCAAAAAGAGAAAGTGAGAGAGACAAAGAGAAGGGAGAGTTTCCAAGATGAAGAGAAAGAGAGATAGCATGGGATTGGGGATGGAAAATAATGATGTTTCTACTAAACACAGATAAAGGTATAGGAAATTTAGGTAGAATTCAGGTTCTTTGTTGCACATTACCTTTCCAGCAAATGCCAGTATTGGTGATCACCTTATGTTTTTGCCTCCAACTTATCTTTTAGACTTCTAGTCTTTAAGATGGCCATTTGAAGGAATAATTTTTTTCTACCAATATTATACAGAAAGGAAGTCTAATAAAAAATAATATCTGGCTAGGGATCCTAAATTGAACATTTCCCTTTGGTTTCCTAATATCACTAGCTAAAAATAATAACGTCATTTAAAATTATTAACTGCTATAATATATGATTAATTTTAAGCTTAAAATAAAATTGGATGTTCCACATTAAGCCAGTTATTTTTGTCCAATTCTGTCTGACGCATGATTCTAGGTACAGATACATGGCTATGAGTCAAATAGCCAAGGAAATGAAGAAATTAAAGTTAGTTCTGGGTCCATGACAATTTAATGATTCCTATTCTCTGGGGGGAAATTTTTGCATTACTTCCCCAGAATTCATATAGAGTAGTTCTAATGATGGCTGCCATTAGAATTACCTGGGGGTCACTTGGGGTGGCCCAGGCTCAATCCAGATTTAAAATTAAATTAAATTAAAACAGAATTTCTAGAGATGGAGCCTGGATGGAACTTTCTTGCTTGATTTCCTTTTTTGTTTTGTTTTGTTTTGTTGTTTAAACTCTGTGGTATACAGCCAGAATGGAGAACAACTGATTTATTCTACAGTATGCTAAATCCAAGAAAGCAGATGGAAATCCTGTTTTGTTTCTGAAGGCGAATAGCCTCTTCTCTTAACAAACCTATGCTCAGAAATGTAAAGGGACTCTGTCACTTTGGAAACCAGTTTGATGGTTCCTCAAAAAGTTAAACATAGAATTACCGTAAGACCCAGCAATTTCACTCCTAGGTATATACTCCAAAGCACTGAAAACAGGGACTCAAACAAATACTTGTACACATATGTTCAGAGCAGCACTATGCACGTCAGCCAAAAGGTGAAAACAACCCAAATATCCCAAATGGATAAGCAAACTGTAATACACCCATACCGTGGAATATTATTCAGCCATTAAAAGGAATGAAGTGTTGATATGCTTCATGCTACAACATGGATAAATCTTAAAAATATGTTAAGTGAAAGAGGCCTGACATCAAGAGTCACATGTCATATGATTCTATATGAAATATCCAGAATAGGTAAGTCCGTACAGATAGATTGAAAATTGGTGGTTGCCAGGGGCTGGGAGAAGAGGATATGGGGGGAACTACTTGATAGCTATGGGGTTTTCTTTTGGGCTTACCTGAATGTTCTAGAACCAGATAGAAGTGGTGGTTGTACATCATTATGAATGTACTAACTGCTACTAAATTGTTCATTTTAAAACGGTTAATGTCATGTTATATGAATTTTACTTTAATAAAAAAAAAACTATGCACAAACATCAGATCTTTACATTTAATAATGTGATTTTCAACTCCGCGAACACCTTGGTTGTGGAGCGGCCTTTGGTGTGTCCTCTGCACATGGGCTCTGTGGCCTAGCATCCCTGTCCCCGCCACCCGTGATTGCACACCAAGGCCCGCAAGAGGTTTCCACCAGCCCACAAGCGACAGCATGGCAGCCGTCCCCTCCAGCCGCTCACTCGTGGCCACCCACGACTGTCACCAGTTCCAGTAACACTCCTGCAGAAGTGCGAAGCGTCTCAGGGAAGCCATCCCTCACCACCCCGGTCTCCCAGGGCAGCCCCGGACACTGGTGGAAAAGTCTTTTCCCGGAAATCCAGTCTCCCATACATGGCAAGAGTCTTGAGGTCCCCAGAACGCTCGGAATCTTCCCAGGCTTCCAGCGGCACAATCACCTGTGACTTGGCTCTGGAAGCCATGAGGAAGCAGCCTGGTGGCCAGCCTAGCAAAGCCAACACTGGGCCCCAATCCAGAGTGGCCACACCACCATGCTTGAGGAGGCCCGGCCCCTCCCCTCCCTTCCCCTCCCCTCCCTTCCCTTCCCCTCTCCTCCCTTGCCCTTCCTTTTCCATCCCTTCTCTTCTTTTCCCTGCCCTGTAGGCTGCAGCAAGCAGAAGCAGTTGGGTTCTTTTATACCAAAACAGCAAAACACCAAAAAGTAAGTTGAGAGATCCTGCAATGGTGTGCCTTGCACCAAGTGGAAAATAAACTCCAAGCAGCCAGTTAAAAAAAAAAAAAAAAAAAAAAAAAGGTGATTTTCCCGCTAAAACTAGCTTTTCTGAAATTAGATTAAAGCTTGTCATTAAAAACAACTAATGAACCCAATTAATCATGTGATCGAGGTGTTTTGTCTGTCTCACAGATAGCCTTAGGTAGAAGCTGTGACTTATCTGTTATCCAGAATATATTCTGAATACATCTAAGAACATACTGTATCTGTACCGGGAGGTTTGAATTTCTTTACAACGGGGTGTTTAGGCCTTCGATGAGGAGGATGCAGGGACCAAAGGTTATTCCTCGCCCCAATAATTAGTGTTAGCGATTGCAAAACTCCTGGCCCTGTCCTCAAAGGGTAAAGGATTAAAGATACTGTTTTCTCTAAAGGAGAGAGAAGAGGAAATTAAGGAGAATAAGGAGAGAATAGGAAAATCAGAGCAGGAGGGTCGAGAGATACGGGTACTGTCTTAAGTAACTGCAGAGTTAGAGGTTTGGGGTTTTTTTGACAACACACCAGACATGTGGATTTTTCTTAAAAAAAAAAAAAGATATAAAGATGCTCCTATGATATTTAAAAATGCCAGGCAATGGGATATATTTGGAACCTAGGAAAAGTTGCTGTTCGAGAAACAATCTTCTGAAAGGGCAAAAATGCAATAAGTAACGCAACCATTCTGCCATGAGATCCTGTGATCACACACATAGGACAGTAGGGTCAGAGGCCCGACCCCTGCCCTTAGATTCTTTCTAGCTGAAGCCCATATCATCAGGAGGATGGAAGATATAACATGGAGCTGAGGCCCTAACACACTCTGGTTACATCAGGCCTTTTAAACCCTGAATCTAGCCCTGAGGATAGAACACATTTTGACCTTTTCAGTTAACGTGTAAGAAATATACTATTTGTAGGAAATGCTGCCATACTGCCATCGTGACTCACAAAAAGTGAACTGCCATGCCTACCTAATAACTAGCAATTCCCTCCCCGGCTCCCCTGCTCGTCTTGGTATTTTCAAGAAAATCACGTCAAATGTAAAGATTTAATTTTTGTACATAGGCTTCTTTTACTTTTTACTCTGAAATAATTACCGATTTATAGGAGAGTGCAGAGGACTGTGCAGGGAATTCCCATGTACTCTTACCCCAGCCTCCCAAAATGTTACCATCTTACACAACTATGGTGTAATATCAATGCCAAGAAATCAGTATCAGTACAATGCATATAGTTTATTCAGATTTCACTAGTCACATAGGCACGTGTGTGCGTGTGTGTGTGTGTGTGTGTGTGTAGAGCTGTAAGCAATTTATCACAGACTTAGTCTTGCATAACCACCACCGCAACCAAGATACTCAACCTTACCCTCCCAAGACTCTTGTAATATTCCCTTACAGCCACATTCATCCCCCCTCCACCATCTCTAACCTCTGGCAACCACTAATCTGTTCTTCATCTGTATAATGATGCTATTTCTTGAATCCTAAGGAAATGGAACCATGCAGTAGGTAACCTTTTGGCACCAGCTTTCTTCACGCAACACAAGCTCTTTAAGGAGGTCCATCCATGTTGTTGCATGCATCAATAGCTTGTTCCTTTTTTCTTTGCTGAGTGGTATTTCGTGGTGTGGATGTACCATATTTGTTTAGCAATTCACCAAGTGCAGGACATTTGGGTGGTTTCCAGTTGGGGGCTATTAAGAATAAAGCGTCTATGCACGTTCATATACAAGTTCCTGTCTGAAAATTACACTCCATTTCTCGGGGATAAATACCTAAGGATGCCACTGCTGCCTAGTATGGTAAGCCTATTTTTAGCTTTGAAAGGGACTGCCAAATATTTTCCAGTATACGCACAGGCTTGTAAGAGGGGAAAATGTTCACTTTCAGAAAGAAGGAATTTCACAAATGAAGTCTTCCATATTTCCCTAAAGAAGTGAAATTTTTAAGGGAGAAGAGAAAGGAATCCTTCCTAACATATAGGGGCACCTGGGTGGCTCAGTCGGTTAAGCATGTGATCTTGGTTTCGGCTCAGGCCATGATCTCATGAGTCAAGAGATCAAGACCTACATCAGGCTCCTTGCTCAGTGGGGAGTCTGCTTGAAGATTCTCTCCCTCTGTCCATCCCCCTACTCTAAATCTTTTAAAAAATAGACATAGTGCTTGGATTAATTGTATTTTAAGGTTTGTGACTCGGACATTTTCTTTTTCTACTTTCCTCTGTAATGATTCAGATGCTGCTGACATCAGTTGACCTTCTGCGAGTTGTGGTCTTACAGAAAATGAACATAACACGACACCCGAGACAGCTGTCAAGGGCTCAGGGAGAAAAGTAATTTTTTGTACTTTGGTTAAAAGAATCATGAAAACAATCTTTTCCAAGAAAGATTTATGAAAGAAGACAATGATAGTTTCTATCTGCCCACTGACTTGTAAATAAAGGAGGACTCTCTCATGGTTCAGTATTATAAAACTTCATATAAGCAAACTATGGCAGCTGCTAGCCTTCTTAAATAATGAAGGAGAGAATGAAGGAGATGGAGCATTTAGCAGTTGATATACTTGACGAGGGATACTGGCATGTAGGATGGGACAAGCTAGATGACGGGCTAGAGAAATACGGTCTTCAGCATCAATTAACCTGTTCCTGGATCTCGTGATTTTCCTTTCAATGTAAGCGTAGCAAGTTGTGCATCTTTTCACCTTCTTTGTTCCTGTCTCCTTTTTACTTTTCCTCTGCCCTTGGAAATCATAACTATCTGAAAAATAAGCTTTTCCCTCGAAATAAGCTTTTCCCTTGGCTCATCACTAGCAAGATATTGTAATGTAAATATCACCTTAAACTCATAAAAACGTTAATTCCAGAGGTCTCAGCATTTCTTTCCATGCCTTCATTCACTTTCTCTTATCTCTCCCACAGGAAAGGGGATCAATTTTCTCCTAAGAATTTCTTGAAAGGCATAGAAAACTGAATTTTGTGTGCTTCATTGCTCTATCACAAATATGGTTATTTTCATAGACTCTATCTCATATGGATGGAGTTATAGGCAGAGAAGCTATCAGCAATTCTGAGATCAGATGTGCCATTTCCAAAAATCAATTATTTGCAGGTGATTTGCAATTCCACTAATGTTTGTTTCCTAGGCATCTGAGGAAGGCAAGAAATTTACTTTGTGGAAAACTGGAAGGAGGAGGCCCAGAACCCAGAGAACATGTATCAAGCTGAAAAATGAGCCTTTTTAAAAATATATTTTACCACATTTTGAAACAATCGGAGAGTTACAGAAATATAATTTTTTTTCTGAAGTGTTCGAGAGTACATTGCTAGCATAATGGTCCATCACCGCAGAAAACTCTGTATTTCGTACAAACAAACTTCTGTACAGAACCACAACACAACCATAAAAAAATCAGGGCATTCACAGGACACGTAACTAT
Source organism: Ursus maritimus (assembly GCF_017311325.1). NCBI lineage: Eukaryota > Metazoa > Chordata > Mammalia > Carnivora > Ursidae > Ursus > Ursus maritimus. Next base: position 51,029,145 of record NW_024426996.1, read on the forward strand.
CACCTAACTGTCTCTATCATGTCTTTGAGAGTGACGTGCACTGCATTGGACCGTCCTGTTCCTTTAGTCTTCAATCTGCTCCAGCTGCTCAATCTTTCCTTAACTTTCAAGCCTCAGCATGTCTGAAAATTGCAGGCTAGTGATTTTGCAGAATGCCCCTCCAATGACCCTCTGATATCTTCTCCTGATTAGAGTCAGGTTACGCAACCTTAGCAGGAACCTCGCAGAAGCGATGCCGTGCTCTTCTCAGCCCGTCTTGTCACGTGGCGTAAGATTTTGATTTGTGCCATTACTGATGATGACCACTTGATTACGTGATTAAAGTGGTGTCTGCCAGGCTTCTCAATTTAAAGTGACTCTTCGCCCTTTGTAATAAATGAATATTTTGGAGGGAGGTACTTTAAAACTAGGTAAATATCTTGTTCCTCATCAAACTCTTAGTGCTTGTGGTTGAACAGCTGTATGGGTTCATATTTTAGTCAAAGGGTTATAGTTCATTGCTGTCATGTATTTTTAAGCTTAAATAGGCTCCAGGGTGTTTAGTGGAAGCCCCTCTAAGCTGGCTTCCGTGTCCTGCTCCCATGTCCCCCACATTTTTGAGCACAATGTTGTTTACTGGCACCATCAGATGTTTTAGGTTCGCCTTGTGTTTTTCCTGCCCCAACTCTGGAACCAGGCATTTCTCCAAGACTCTTTCATTCCTGTTAGAATATGGTATTTAGAAGTCAAGATCTGGGCACAAGGTGTGATCACTGCTATTCCCAGATTCTCTCTGTGGAGAGAGAGCGCTAGGGAATATTTGTCCGTTTGTCCGTCTATCTAAACTATCTTGAACTGTGAGTTCACACAGATTCATCCAATCCCAACTCAATACCAGGATTCATTGTAGTTTTCACTATTCTGTATTTATTACTCGCTTCTCCAACAGTGAGAACCTTGTGTTTCATTATCCTTAATAATAACTAATTCGATTAATCCTCTTTAACCGCTTTGGGGCCAATCGCAATGTCTGTGGGTTTTTTCCATACCACCAAGTAATTCTCACACATCAGCTGGGTGTCCTACAATTCAACTCAATTCTTTTTTTTTAAGATTTTATGTATTTACTTGTCAGAGACAGTGCGCGTGCACGAGAGCACGACGCGGGGCGGGGCAGTAGGCAGAGGGAGAAGCGGGCTCCCTGCCAAGGAACAGCCCAATGCAGGACTGATCCCAACACCCTACGATCATGACCTGTGCCGAAGGCAGACGCTTAACTGACTGAGCCACCCAGGTGTCCCTCAACTCAATTCTGACACTACCTGGTGATAAGGTCAGAACCCACAGGTTAAGGGCTCAGTCCCACAAGACTGCTGCCCCCATTCGCCCAGTTCAGACATTCGTCACAAGTCCAGGTTGCCCCCTGTGCTTCTGATCAACTGGCTGTAGACTGGAGTTTCAAACAACCCCCTCCTTGAGTTCGATTAATTTGCTAGAATGGCTCACAGAAACATTTTACTTAACAGTTTGTTATAAAAGGATGTAACTCAGGGAGAGCCAGGTGGAGAAGAGGCATAGGGTAGGGTCGCTTACCTGAAAGGTGCGGGGCTTCTCTGCACCCTCCCAGCTGCCAGGTTCCTCAATTCTCCACAGACTCACCAACCCAGAAGCTCTCCAGACGCCACCCATTTTTGTTTTTCTCTTCGGGAGGTTTCATTTCTTGGGCATGATTGATTAAATCATTGGCCACTGGTGGTTGAATTCAACCTAGGTCGGGGGGCGGGGAGGGGACTGAAAGTTCCAACCAGCTATTCACCTGGTTGGTTCCCCTAGCAACCAGCCCCCAGCCTTAGGGGCTTTCTGGAAGTCATCTCATTAACATAACAAAAGACACCTTCATTGCTCTCCTCACTTGGGGAATTACAAGTGTTTTAGGAGCTCTGCCAGAAACTGGAAGACAAAAAAATGTATGTTTCTTATAAATTACAATATCATACCCTTGTACGCACACACTTCCCAATCCCTGTCCCCACGTTCTCGGTGTCCAGATACCCGCCGCTCCCTGCTGGGCTCTGACTCCCCTTTCCAGGCTGTCCCCCTTGGACACCTTTTTCACTCTGCTCAGCCTCCGATTTGCCAAAGGCAGGCTGCCCCACGGTGTGGTTACCCTCCTCACCCTGCTTGGACTCCAGCGCCCCACACTGGGCTACCACGTCTTCCCTCAACACCACTGCCCCTGCTGTCCTTGCCATGTTCCTCCTAATGGCTTTAGATTGCATTATTAGGGAAGAAAAATGCTTTTTTAAAAATAAATTTTAAATTACTCAAATGCTATTTATGTTTCTATTTGAATAGATTCATTCTCCAGTCATTCTGGTTCTCTTACCTAGTTTTAATTTGGCTCAGCAACAAAATCAGATGGTACCTCGGGCTGACATTACTGGTAGCAATGTACTTTTTTCAAGGGCTATTGTTTTTACTTTCAGAAGCCATATAAAGCTTGATATTTTGTTCCCTACTCTGTATTTTCCCCTTTTCTGTTCAAGTCCATGATGTCCCATGTAAACTTTTTTTTCCTTTGCCATCTTCTTTAATTTCTTTCTCTTTTCTTCCATTATTCAGTGAGCTCATTTTTTCCATTTCTCCAAGGAAGGGTCCATAGGTTGGTACGACGCAGTCTGAGATTGCCAGAATAGGTTTTGTTGTTATTGTTAGGCCATGCAGCAAAGGAAGGGAACATCTCTTTCCCCTTTCTAATTGACGTCTGGCTGGGAACATGAGATTTACCTCCATGTGCTCTCTGTTCAGTATATATCCTGGAGTGGAATTGCAGGAACGTAGGGTATATTTGCACTTAGGATTAGCAGGTACTGACAAACATTTTTACAAAGTGGTTATATTAATTTAGACTCCCACCAACAATGTGTAAGAGTTTTAACTGAACAATGAACAACAGATTATGATCAACCAGGCTAGAGGATCATGAATTGCCTTTCTACCTTTCTCTACTCTCCACAGAAATAGTAGAAAACTCTTGCCATATGATGAGGTGATCAGTAAGTAGGCAACCAAAAACTGTAGGAGAAAAGTATTGTAGAGACATGTCAGACAGTTCATAAAATCATTTCATTCTTTAACTTGTACCTTGTAGATATTTAACCAAAAAAAATTTTTTTTAAGATTTTATTTATTTGTCAGAGAAAGAGAGAGCACAAGCAGGGAGAGCGGCAGGAAGAGGAAGAAGACGGCTCCTCGCTGAGCAGGGAGCCCGATGTGGGACTCGATCCCAGGACCCTGGCATCATGACCTGAGCCGAAGGCAGATGCTTAACCGACTGAGCCACTGAGGCGCCCCTTAACAAATGTCTACTTAACTAATTTCTGAAAATGTTTGCTCGTCTATAATGTGTTTGATGTGTGGTCTTTGAATCTTAATATATTATCTGGGGTGAACTGACCATTGAAGGAACTCTCATTTTTCTCACTTCTTCCTCTGAATTCTCCCAAAGTTCGTAATCTGTCCCAGTTGTTATTATTTTCTTGTACTGGGATTATCTGTCCATATCCTTCCTTTCTACTAGAATGTTTCCCTCCCTTTTCCCCTTTTGTAGTAAAAGGGACATTGTCATGGTTAGCTGTCGGTGCCCCCCAGCTTGTGAGCTCCTTAAGATCGCTGAAGGGTTAGGGACTCTGTCTTTTGGTTTCTTCAGCTCTCAGCACACGGTGGAGATCACACACACACACTTGTTAAAATGGATTGAATAACCCTCTTCCTTCTATTCTATATTTTCTAGACTATATCGTGATTCACTGTGCCTTGTACTACTGAAAGTCATATATGCCAGTTTTTAATTTACGGCTTCTCATCTCCGATCTTCATTACCTGCTCTGTGAAGATGGAGATGGGCCTTTTCCTCCTTTCCCAGCTGGCACAATGTTAAATGCTGGAGACAGCAGGCAACCTACTGCAGTCCCCGAGTGTCCCTCTTCACTGCTATTAACGCTGCCATGTCTCAGTGTCGTGTGTGTAGTGAGAAACCTTGAGGACAAAGAGCTGGCTTGTCTACCACTTACTACAAAATCAGTGAATGCCCCAAGCTCAGTGGATTCCCCACCTGCTCCTGTGGGACCTGGGGGCAGGGGAATTAACCCAAACTATGGCAGTCACACTCGTTTTTGTACTCTGGGTCATAAAGGTCTTTGTCTCTGCCCCAGTTTAGTGTCCTCTGCCAGCAGCCATGAAACAATGACAGGCTAATTTACTAGCCTGCAAGTAGGGCAGTCAAATCCCAGACCACGATCACCAGCCAGTCCTGCGGGAGTCTCACCTTCTGTAATAGTATGTAATTCCTTATATCAGACCTTCTCTGTTCCAGGTATGGTGTGGGTTCTGTCTCCTGACTGGACCCTGAGTGATGCGGCACAGCTACACAATCTTCCTCCCGTCCTGAGGATTCTGAAGCACTTGTCTCTCTTAAATTATATTAGACGTTGAACAGTGGATTTATGACTTGCTACTAACGGCTCATCCTCTCATTTCCACTCATTACTGCTCCACCCGGCATCCCTGCTCGTGGCTCTATTAGCAGCAACAGCTCTCTGTCCCCAGGACATGAAATATGCCGTCCTCACTAAAATGCCCTTCTTCCGTCCTCTCACAACACAGCGGCACTTATTAAGGACCTGTTTGTGTGTGTGCGCGTAGGCACTCACGCACATAATAGGCAGAATTACATAGCCCGTTCCCACTCATTAAAAGTGAAAATTTAAAATGTGGCACAGATGCGATGACGACACCATCACAACATCTGACCTTGGCATCAAATAGGTATCATCCTCGGTGATAAAGACAGCTAAAGCTCACCCCCCTGTGGCAATCTTGCACAGGTTTTTAATAAAGACTCTAAGGTCATAGAGATCTGGTTTTTTCAAATTTGGTTCTGCCATTTACTAGCCAGTTCCTCCACCGTGAAGGGGGAATAACCCCATCTACTTCATAGGGCTGCTGTACAGATCCTAAGAATTCACGTGCATATGAAGAGCTTAGCCCGGTATCCGCCACAGAATCAAGGTGACGCCAACTCTCTCCATTTCAGTAAACAGATGACCAAGTCCGAGGCAATTTAATAAAAACATGAGCTTTTCACCCAATTTCACTTGGCTGCCTCAACAGCTAAGAGAGCCTCTAATCATCTTCAGGCCCAGAGAAGACTTCTCCAAGACTCGGGGGTGGGGGGGACATACTGAGTTCAAGGCCTCATTCCTCAAGACTTTCCGCCTCTCTCTGTTGTCTTCCAATCACTTTCTTGCTAGTGAAAGCTCCCTCTTGGTTTACCATTTTCTTTGCTCTGCATTTTCCTCATTTCCACCCTCTCAGAGGCCTCATCTCCTAGGTGATGGAAGAATGATCCTCCACGAACGGGTTGGCAAACTTTTTCTGTAAATGTCAGGAAAAACATATGGTTTCTGTCACAACAGCTCAACCTTGCTGTTGTGCACAAAAGCAGCCACAGGCAACGTGTAAACCAACAGGCACATCTGTGTTCCAATAAAACTTGACTCACAGAAACACACCGCAGCCAGACTTGCCCTGTGGGCTATAGTTTGTTGACCTTTGATCTGTAGTTTCTCTGCCTTTCTTTACTCTTTGAACCTAGAGAGCTGAAATATAATTTTGAGTTGGCCGTTTTTCTCTGTGTTTGGTCTTCAAAAGAGAAACTCATTTGTGGAACTTTGCCTGACCACAGGTAAAAACTTCATTTTAAACGTATTCTCTATTCCAGTAGTACTTACTGTATTTTACCATGGGCCTTCATTGAATGGTTCTATCTGGCTCCCTGAGAGTCTATGGTCACAGGCTATTTATTATATGTATGGAGATGATTAGATACAAAACTACCTTCAGCCTAAATCGTAAAGCACTGTGTAATTACTGGAAAAAATGGCAATGTGCAGAATAGCATTAACTATACAGTAACAATGAACAACGCAGAATAATGAGTCAGCATAATTTTTATACTTTGATGTAATATTAGGAAGTCCATAGTCTAAAATTTCTATTGCACAAGACAAAGAAAAATTGAACCGAATAATTTTTATTATCAACAAGAGAGAATAATTTCAAAATAATGACTATTAAAATGTTTCATATTTATTAAGTCATAGTTTTATTATGATCAGAGAACTTGTCACCATTATGCAGTCATGGATGTATTGGGATTTTGGTTCTCTTAACTCTCAGTTGATATTTTGTAGGTTTTGCAAGTCTTTGTGAATGCTCAAACATTATATAACATGATTATACTAACGGCAATCATCGCAGTGAACAATATAGAAGACTAGATAGAACTAGAGAAGTAACATCTTTCACCATATTTTGAATAAATACAGAATTACTTTCATGAAATGAACAAATTTTAGTATTGTTGAAGGTCGTATGAATGAGAGAAATATTTTATTGAAATTGTGTAGATAGGGTATTTCTTTGATGTCATTTTCCTGACAATTTTCCGAGTGCATATTATTCTGTTTAAATACATTTTGTCTTCCTTGACTGGTAGAAATCACCAGTGAAAATATCTGGGCCTGGAGTTTTCTTGTGAGAAGATTTTCTTTAAATGATTATAGGACTATTCAAATTCCCTATGTCTCCTGTAATGTAAATCTGGGCTGCAATTTTATGGCAGGGGTGTGTGTGTGTGTGTGTGTGTGTGTGTGTGTGTGTGACGTGTGGTCACCTGTTCTCAGAGATCCCAAGGCATTTTCTTTTCTTTTCCTTCCTTCCTTCCTTCCTTCCTTCCTTTTTCTTTCTTTTTCAGTCTCCTGATAATGGAGAATGAGTAGGTATTATTTTGGTTGGCCACTTCCCTTGAGCTGCAGCACCCTGAGATCTCAGCTTTATAGAGGTAGAGTCTTTCCACCTTGGGCATGTCTTGGGATTTGACTTCTCTAGCCCACACCCTAGGAGGCCAACAAAACCAAAGGAAAAGGTCCTCAGTTTGGGGAACGCCCTCAGGGTGAAAGAGGTTCAGTGCTCAGCTCATCTTTCCCGGTCTTCCCTTTCACTTAGCTTTTTGTCTTCATAATCTTTAATATTTTGTTTGTTCTTCAATGCTTTGAAGAAAATGCATTTTATTCAGAATTTTTGGTTGTTTTAAGCAGGATGATTCATCTAAACAGTCTACGCAACCATATCCCCAGAAACGGAGGAAGTCTGCTCTGAGTTGTTCATGTTTTTCAAAGCTGCTTTTCATTTTAGACCATCACAACTATCTTCTCAAATAACTTTGTTAAAAATATTCCATATCTTCTACAAAAATACTTTACAGCCTCACTGATTTGGTATAATTTGGGAAAAGCTCATCTAAATTGCGAAAACCTCTAAATGGTATGTTATTTTAAAATAAATTGTATACTTTGCACATGCTAAATAAAGCTAGCAAAATATTATCACGTAGTGGTCCTTGGGGGAACTTGAGCGGATAAGAATGATTTGCAAGCTCATAGCTATGTGAGGAAATGGCTCTCCTAAAAGGGCTTGAGGGTGCTTGAAAAGTTCGCTCTTGGTGTGACACTGTGGCGGTCTGTTCCGGCTGCTGTAAAACACACCACCCACCGGATGGCTGATAAACAGCAGAAATGTATTGCTTCCAGTTCTGGAGGCTAGAAGTTCAAGATCAGGGTGCCACGTGGTTGAGCGAGGGCCCTCTTCTGGTCAAAGACTTCCCGGGATAGCCTCACAAGGCGGAAGGATCTAGAGATCTCTGTGGAGCCTCTTTTATTAAGACACTAATCTCATCTAGGAGGGTTTCTTCTTCTTCCCAAAGGCTCTGCCTACTTCCACCGCAGCTCGTGGGCAATAGGATCTTAACACACGACTTTTGCGGGGACACACACAGACTATACAGCAAGCACAGAGGTCCTTGATTTGAAGAAGTTGGCAAGCGATGACATAGTCTGAGGGGAGTGGAAGCCACACTGTGTGTCATTGGCCTAGGTAATGGTTCTCTACTGTGGCTGCACATTAGAATCCCCTGGGTTCTGGCTAGGACTGACATCTTGAGATGGCATATATGGGGGAGAGTCCACGCATCCGGGGTCTTTTTAAAGTTCATTAAGTAATCCTGATGGGACGCCATGGCGGAGAATCACTGGACTAGACAGTGCTAGCAATGGGGTGATAACTCCATTGCATTCTGGGTTCTGGCTGGGAGGCTATCCCAAACTGTCCTGTCTGGTGGATATGAACAACGACAGATAGTCAGATGATATTCAACCTACATTAGTGAGTACTGGAGCTGGAAGGGACCTGAGCAATCATCTAGTACAATCTTTGCAAAGACTATTTCTTATTATGAAAGATTTATGTAACAGGGAAAATACAAAATTTCCCTACCACCCAAATATTGAGTTAAATGTTCACATTTGAAAATTGTAATTGTTGTAATATTGCTGGGAGAAGAGAAACTAGACCATTTAGCTGATATATTTTAGCTGTACATGGTCCCATGGCTACTTAAATAGGGTCAGCGGGGAAGAGCAGGGAGACAGGGTATAGCGGGGGCCTACCTGTAGACTGCGTCCCTGCGTTATTTACATCCATCTGGAATTTCTTCATATTTTGGAGTCTTGTGCAGATAGAAACAATGACTCTCATTTTTAATTTGAATAAAACAATAAATGAGCCAACCTTTCCCTCCATCGCCCTGCATGTATCTGATCCCCGGGCAGTCAGCCTGGGCTGCTCCTTCCTTCCTGAACACATTCTAATTTTCTCACTCCTGTGCTCATGCTTTCTACCCCTCTCCTCACGTCATAAACTTCTTTCAAAATGTGAACAAGGAAATCTCATAAATTCTTTTTGTTCTTTCAGAATCTGTATTGCTGTAAACCCACATCTCAATACATCTGCAGTGACTGACCTCAAAGACCAAGTCTACTCCATATTTACATCAACCAGTAATTAGCAAGAGCCTGTTATGTGAAGGTGTAACAGTGGGTAAAATGCTAAGTGCTGCAGTGGGTACAAAAAGATACCCCAGTATGTGTCCTTAGGAGCGAACATTCTTTCCCCTTCTTTGTGTCATGATCAATGATTGTTTAAGATTTTAGTCTCCCTACTGCTTTGCTCAATGCCTTATTGATCAGAAAGTTTCTGAGATAAATGAATTCTCAATTGGATTAGGTCCCCCCACCCCCACTCCCAGTCCTTCTCTGCAGCTTTGCTACTGAGTCTGTGACACAGAATCAGCCAGGTAAGTAGGTCAGCTTTTGCCAAACTTACTACCCTGGCATTTTCTTTCTTTGAAGTCCTCACACAGCCCAGCTATTCTTGTCACTGACACAGGCAGCTCTTTGAATGACAGCTTTTCTCTAACCTCATCGCTCCAGCCACCACTAAGCAAGGACCTCTTTCCTGCCACAAAATTTACTCCATCTAGGTTTCTTTTGAACTGCTCAGCTTATCATGCATTTTAGATTTGTAAAGATACATAACTTTAAAAAGCGATTTAAAAAATGTAGTGGATTCTACTTCTCAATTTCAAGTAGCGTCTTTGTACTGTCTTAAAAAGCGACAATAGACTTTCTGGGTAGAATTCACCCAAAAAATATAAATAAGCAATCTGACTAGTTTTGAAACTAATATAGTCATGATAATTTTAATACCTTGAGCATGCCACCACTGCTGGTATAACCAAAGGGTCATTGAGTCATTGTTTGCTTTCCCAACTTCTATTAGTTATTTTTTTAGGCACAAACATATTATACAAGTAGTATTCATTCAACAATATAAAACTATTTACAAATACTTTGATTAAATATGTGTTTATTATCCACAAAGAAATGTCACCAAATGGAACCAACTTCAGCTTGGGCAAAGATGGAGGGCCCTGAACATGGTTCCCAAGCTTCCTTGGCTTCACCCTTTGAATCCACCTCATTAGCCCAAGGAGATAATTCCCCCAGGGCTGGGGGAAAATATGGTGGCAGTAAATGCTAGTCGTGATGCTAATACCTACATCAATCAATAGTCCATTTCTTCAAGAGATTCACAAGATGCCAGAATTGCTTAGGCCCAGGAAAAGATACAAAACAACGTGGTATTTTCTTAGGTCTTAGGAGTAAGGAAAGAGTCTCTGATGGGGGGGGGGGGGGAGTTGGTCCATTTTTATAAATCATGGAAAGTATCTGAGATTGAGAAGGATGAAAATGCCAAATGTAGGCTTTAATTTTTAATGGCATTTGATTTATTACTCCAGTTAAAAAATGAAATAGGATGAAAATATTAAGTGGGAATTTATAATCCAGTCATAGTAAAATGTCATTTTACCGAATATTCGTTCAATAAATTAAGAGAATACAACAATTTTAAGCATTATACAGTTTATGAAAAGATACTTACTTTGACTTCTAACATTTATGGGATGGCTTTGTGTACCAGGCATTGGAAAAGAGCTTCCAATTTCCTCTTTGTCATTGTTTCTCACTCTTAGACTGGAATTACAATCTAAAAGAATTTTCTGTTAGACTTTTAAAAATCCATTTACTTGCAGATTACATTTAGAAAAAATCTTTTTTTCTATAAATGCAGAGTTTTAATCCTAGCAATATATAGAGAACGCCTATCGTTATGACATTTAAATAACAATCTGTAATGTACCTAAGCTTTTTATTGTTGTAAAATATACATAAAATTTGTCATAAGTGACATTTAGTACCTTCACCCTGTTGTGTAACCACCACTAATTAGTTCCAGAACATTTTTATCACCCTGAAAGGAAACTCCTTACTCATTAAGCAGCCATTCCCCACTCCCTCTTCCTCTCAGACTCTGGCTGCCTCCACGAATTTGCCTAGCTTGTATGTTTCATATAAGTGGAATCATACAATAAGTGGTCTTGTGTGTCTGGCTTATTTTACTTAGCATAATGTTTTCAAGGTTCATCCATGTTGCAGTATGTATCTGTACTTCATTTCTTTTTATGACTGAAAAATATCCTATTATGTACAACAATTTGTTTATTCATCAGCTGATGGACATTTGGGTTGTTTCTGCCTTTTGACTACTATGAATAATGTGGCTAGGAATATTTGTGTACAAATTTTTGTTTGAACACCTGTTCTCAGGGTTTCTTATTTTGGTGGGGGGATATATACCCAGGGGTGGAATTGCTTGGTCACATGGTAATTCTATGTTTAGTTTGAGGAACGACCGAACTGTTTTCCACTATACCTATATCATTTAACCATCCCACCAGTAATGTATGAAGGTTCCAATTTCCCTACACCCTCTCCAATACTTTTCTGTTTTTAAAATTATAGTCATCCTAGTGGATGAACCATATCTAATTATGGTTTTGATTGCATTTCCCTAATGACTAATGATGTTGAGCATCTATTCATGTGATTGTTGACCATTTTATACCTTCATTGGAGAAATGTCTATTCAATTCCTTTGCCCATTTTTAAATAGGTTGTTTATCTTTTTGTTCTTGAGTGTAGGAGTTCCTTATATATTCTGGATAGACTCTTATATGATTTGCAAATATCTTTTCACATTTTGTGGGCTGTCTTTCCACTTTCTTTATAGTGTCCTGTGATGCACAGAAGCTTTTAATTTTAATGAAGTCCAATTTATCTTTTGTTGCCTTGTGCTTTTGATGTCATATATAACCATTGCCAATTCCAAGGTCATGAAGATTTATGCCTATGTTTTCTTCTTAGAGTTTTATGGTTTTAGCTCTTATAATTAGGTCTTTATTTTGAGTTTCTATTTATTTATTTGTGAATTAAGTGTCCCATTTCAATCTTTTCCACATGAATATTGTTTCAGCACCATTTGGTGAAGAGACTATTCTTTCTCTATTGAATGGTCTTGGCACCCTTGTTGAAAATCAGTTGACCATAGTGTCTTGACCATAGTTTATTTCTGGACTTTGTATTTCATGCTACTGGTCTATGTATTTATCCTTACACCAGTACTACACTGTTTTGATTACTGTAGCTTTGTAATATATTTTGAAATCAGGAAATGTGAGTCCTTTAACTTTGTTCTTTTTAAAGATTGTTTTGCTCTTTGGGTCACTTGCAATCCCATATGCATTTTAGGATCAGCTTTTCCATTTCTGCAAAAAAGGGCCATTGGGTTTTTGATAGGGATTGCATTGAATATGCAGACTAATTTGGAGACTAGTGCCATCTTAACAATAACTCTTCTAATCCACGAATGTGGGATATCTTTCCACTTATTTAGATCTTTATTTCATCAATGTTTTGTATTTTTCAGTGTGCAAGCCATGCACTTCTTGGTTAAGTTTATTACTAAGTATTTTATTCTTTGTGATGCTACTATAAATGGAATTGTTTTTAAAATTTCCTTCTTGGATTTTTTTTTTTTTTTGCCAATGTATAGAAATCACTTGACATTGTGTGTTGATTTTGTATCTTGTAACATGTCTGAATTTGTTTATTTGCTCTCAATTTTTGTTTTGTGTGTGGATTCTTTAGACTTTTTAATTTATAGGATCATGTCAGCTACAAATACAGTAGTCTTACTTCTTCCTTTATAATGGGGATTCCTTTTATTTCTTTTTCTTGCCTAATTGTTCTTGCTAGAACTTCTGGTGCAATGTTGACTAGCAGTGGTGACAGTGGACATTTTCTTGATCGTAAGGAGAGTTTTCAATCTTTCACCATTTAGTATGTTGTTAACTGTGGGTTTTTCATGAATGCCTTTTAATAGTTGAGGAAATTCCATTTCTCCCTAGTTTGTGGATTTTTTTTTTTTTTTACCATGAAAGGGTATTGGATTTTGTCAAATACTTTATCAGTTGAGATGATCATGTTGTTCATTCCCCCTTATTCAATCTTTTTTTATAACAGAGCTTTATTTTCAAGTCATTGTCCTTTATTTTCACATCATTGTCCAACTAGGACAATGTTGCTCCCTTCATGCTATTAATGTGATATGTGATAGACTGATTTTCATATGTTGAAACATTCCCATATTCCTGCAGTAACTATTACTTTGTCATAGTGTACAGTCTGTCTTTGTCTGGCTTTGGTATCAAGATACTGCTGGTTTTATTGAATAAATTAAAAAGTGTTCCTTTTTTTTTTTTTTTTTTTGGAAGAGTTTAAATGTTTGGTAGAGTTCACCAGTGAACCCACCTGCTGCTGTACTTTCTTTGTTGGGAGTTCTTGATTATTGATTCAATCTCTTTACTTGTAATAGGTCTGTTCAGATTTTTTATTCTTTTTAACAATTTTTTATTATGTTAGTCACCATACAGTACATCCTTAGTTTTTGATGTAGCGTTCCACGATTCATTAGTTGTGTATAACACCCAGTGCTGCATGCAATACGTGCCCTCCTTAATGCCCGTCACCAGCCTATCCTATTTCCCCCACCCCCCTCCCCTCTGAAGCCCTCAGTTTGTTTCCCAGAGTCCATAGTCTCTCATGGTTCATTCCCCTTCTGTTTACCCCCCAGATTTTTTATTCCTTCTTGAGTCAGTTTTGGTAATTTGTGTGTTTCCAGGAATTTGTCCATTTCATCTATGTCATCTAAGTTTTTTGGCAATAAAGGCTTTTTGATAAATAAATCTATTTATGGTCCAGTCATCCAAAATACCATGCAATTTATCTAATATTTATAAAATGTGAAGTATATATTGTGTTTTCTTGCATTTACTTTTCTAAAGCAATTTTTTATGTAAAATTCCATAAGAGATCTAAACAAAATTTCCCCAATGAGACTGAAGAACCAAAATTTTCTGAGAGAGTATGACTGGTATAAATTTTACTTCTAAAAAGCATAAACTTTCTTCATTTTCTTTTTATTAAAATAAATGGTTCCTCATTTATTAAAAAGAAACCTCTCTTTTTCTACCTAGAGAAAGAAATAAGAGTATGGACTCTCAAGTGCGGAGTGCCTGCATTCAAATTCCTGTCCTACCACTTACTTGCTATATACAATCTTGGGGTTAACTTCTCAGTGCTCCAGTCTCCTCATCTGTAAAAAGGAGAATAATAATGGAACCTACCTCATAAGGTTGTTGTGAGGATTAAGTGCATTAATGTGTGCAAAAATCTTGGTTCTTAATTCATACTAAGCATTCAATAATTATTAACAAATATTATTTTTATAAGGTCTCACTAATTGAGGTTAAAGAGCATCTAGACATCATCATCAATGAACAAGCAGGTAAAAGTCAAGGCAGCAATGTTGGATGACAGATACAAAGAAGAGTCATATTTTCCTCGAGATTTATAAGACCCCAGACGAGCAGAAGAATGAATGTTTTGGCGAGCATTCTGTCACTAGAAAGAATTGATTCTCTTTATTATTATTCAGGAAAGCAGGTCCTCTTGACCACAGTTGATCTTTGAACAACACGGCTTGAACAATACAGGTCTGCTTATATGGGGATATTTTTTTTCAATAAATACAGTACAGTACTGTACATATATTTTCTCTTCCTTATAATTTTTAAAGAACATTTGCTTTTCGGTAGCTTACTTTATTGTAAGAATACAGTATCTAATACATACATTATACAAAATATGTGTTAAGCAACTGTTTACATTATTGGTAAGGCTTCTGGTCAACAGTTGGCTATCAGTGGTTAAGTTCTGAGGGAGTCAAAAGTTATATGAAGATTTTTTTGCTGTGTGGGGAGTTGGGACCCCTAACCCCTGTGTTGTTCAAGGGTCAACTGTACAAAACTGTATTAAAAAGGCCCTCTATCAGGGTAGAAAAATCAAAGGCACTGTTCATGAATCCCATAAAGGAAAGGAAGGTCCAGAGAGGAGAACAAGGTCCTTTACTTTAACATGAGTCTGACCTCCATTGTGGGCCACAGGAAATCAGACAGTGGATAGTGAGTTTTCAAAGGAATAATCACAAGTATAAATCCTGTCCTTGTACAAGTATAAATTCCTTTCGAATCGCAGGCCTAAGCCTCCCCAAGAAGGTGACGATGTGCTAACACATTTCTGCTTTTGATTTTTTTTTTGTTTTGTTTCCTATAACTTTTCCTCTTCTTTTCATCTCTCTTCCCCTAAATACATAAATATACTCCAAGTCTGATCTCTCCTTGTCATGAAAATAATTGAATTTATATCCATAATATAATGAATACGGAAAATATTAATGTATTTTTCATTATCACTATTATTTTCTTTGTGGCCACACCAATACAATGACTACAAGATGTGCTTTGGGAATGGAAGTATTCAGTTTCTTGGTTTCCAAGGCAGAAACATTTCAAGAGCATTCAAAATTGTCTCCCTCCCACCCCACCCCCCACCAAAAAAGAGCTTGGTTTAATTTTTAAAGAAAGCAACTAAAATGAAGTCTACCTTGATATAAAATGTAAAAGCACATTAACCACACCACTGTATTTTAAAAGATGGGAATTTAGTTTATACTCATTTTTATATTAAGACATAAGTTAATGACTTTTATATCTTAAAGGATTTATCATAAAATGTTACTGCCCAGTGCATTTTTGCAGACAATAAACAATTCACTGAGAGTATTAACATTCACATGTGTAATTGGAGTTTACAAATGTACAAAACTTTGGGTAATAAACACTTTAAACTTCTTTTTCAAACATTCAATAAGCCCATTCCCCTTCAACTGTTCGAGTACAAAGAAACACAAAGGGTTACTAACTGCAGCAACATATAAGAAACAAAGCAAGGGAGGCAAATCCAGATTTGAGAAGATAAGAATATCCAAACAGTTCTGTCAATATCAAAAGACAAAATCAAAACATCTTTTATAATAAAAAAGAAAACAAATCCAAATAATTAAGTACTACTTAGGTGAAAGAACATTTTAGGGTATATAACATTTATTTCCTCTACATAAATTTGCATATCTTAAGTTAATGCAAAACACCATGTTTCAATTCCAATTTGAGAATATCATAACACGTAGCTCTCAGTGCATCTCAATATAATAGGATGAATATCTTAAAAGAATCCAGAGATCATTTTGTTTTCATTTGGTCATTATTGTTTTAACTCTTGTTTTTCTTTATTCATGAGACTAAGCCAATTGAGAAATAAAATCCACAATCAAAGCGTATATAATGCAGCTATTTCTGAAAAAACTGAATATTAGCATAGTGTTTAGTATGTCATTAAAGCAGCGGTTGTGGTTAAACAAACGGATAAAAATTACTGCAGTCCACGGACGATAAAGTTACAAAGCAAAGGTTCAAAGTGTTATCTTGCGTATGTGCATCGTAGTAAAAGAAATCTGGATAATGTGAGTAAAATGTGATTCATTATCAATAAATGACATGCCCAGCTACCACTGGTTGCGGTTAGCAGCAGCGCATTTGTCATGTTATGTCAGGGACATAGGTTCACAGTCCCCCAGCTGTAGTTCTGATTTGCTGAGAAATGACTTACTGAGAAATGTAGGGTTTAATCCTGGGTCATCCACTCGTTCCTCCCTTGTTTTACCACCTTTGCGTTGAGCCCGGGCACTCCGTGCCCAGGAGTGCGGCATTGCAAATGGGCTAAAAATGCATCCATTGGTAGGAGAATAATTTTACTAAATTCATAAGGAAGACAGTATCTTCATTTAGAAAACAAAGCACTATATTATAATTTGACAGTTACAACGCAAGCCCCAGCTCTT
>NW_024426996.1:51045789-51047018 GCF_017311325.1 Ursus maritimus
TGGAGCAACCTAAAAAAAAACACAACAAAAAGATATATTTGTTGGGTGTGTAGGTACAACCATACTAGTCGGTAAAATACTGAAATAGTCTGTGCTTGTCAAAGAGCTGCTGGTGAACGCTGCTGCCCCAGCCTTACTGTGGGGCCCGGGCCCCTCCTCCAAGCCCCCTGCTGCTGTCAGAGTTTCACAGACTCAATTGCTTAGGATATATCACATTATTATGCACTATTCCCTTCTCTTTCAAGGTATTTCTAATGGAGGATATGGATAATGAGGAAATGTGCAACACTTTGTGACCAATGTGGCGAAAATATCAAGTATTATCTAGAGGGCCTGTGACAGATACGCTGTCTCGGAGCACCGCAGATTCGCCGCACGCCTGGCTGCTTTTTCCAGGGGCACCAGTCATCGCACATTTACCGACCGCCTTCTCCGTGCAGAGCTGGAGAATCTAAGCCCAGTCTACCACTTTTTAGCACAGTAAATAAATAATAAATACGCCTCCTCCAGCTCCCTAGGAGTAGAAACAAACTTGGTGAATAAACTCTATGATGATGAGAAACAAGGGCAGGGTGCTAGGGAAAGAAATACAATCTTAGTTTACGGATAAGGAGTAATTCCTAAATCTTTCACTTACTCTTTTTTTTTTTTTTTTTTTTTAGTACCCTAGACACCGAGGCATTCAGAGTGAAACTTAGTGTAGACAAAGATAGTTTTTAAAGGATTACCTTGAGCAGAGTAAGACCTAAGGATTAAAATGACAGTATTTAGGGAAAGGGTGACCAATACAAAGGACTGAGAAAATTTGTTTTGCACGTATGTGTGTGGGGGCATGTAATAAAGTGTTTTTGTCAAATACATGATATCAAAATGACTCCCTCATCAGGTTGGCCTCTCTCCCCACCTTTCCAGACCACTGAGTGGATTTTAAGAACACACAAGATTTCAGCTGTCAGAGACTTCTCAGTTGTTCTCTATCTGAATCGGGTGTTTTGATCATTGCTCTGTCTCCTGGAACAATCAAATCACCTGCTCGAAAGCCATACCTACCTACAGTTTTCTAGCAGTAACCTCTAAGCCATTTCAGTCAAAATGTCTGTTTGTAATTGGCAGCTTTTCTCAAAACACCGAAGACCTGAAGTCCTTACACTGTGAAGAGTTGATGTTGCCGTGACAACCCGCCAGAAAGTTCAGCTTAGAGTATTTACTAAATACAAAGCAGTCACCTC
>NW_024426996.1:51047028-51071337 GCF_017311325.1 Ursus maritimus
TATATATATATATATATATATATATATTGCTCAGGACTTATTCCACCTGAAACACTTTACTTGGCCAACAGGATGGAGGATATGGATAATGAGGAAATGTGCAACACTTTGTGACCAATGTGGCGAAAATATCAAGTATTATCTAGAGGGCCTGTGACAGATACGCTGTCTCGGAGCACCGCAGATTCGCCGCACGCCTGGCTGCTTTTTCCAGGGGCACCAGTCATCGCACATTTACCGACCGCCTTCTCCGTGCAGAGCTGGAGAATCTAAGCCCAGTCTACCACTTTTTAGCACAGTAAATAAATAATAAATACGCCTCCTCCAGCTCCCTAGGAGTAGAAACAAACTTGGTGAATAAACTCTATGATGATGAGAAACAAGGGCAGGGTGCTAGGGAAAGAAATACAATCTTAGTTTACGGATAAGGAGTAATTCCTAAATCTTTCACTTACTCTTTTTTTTTTTTTTTTTTTTTAGTACCCTAGACACCGAGGCATTCAGAGTGAAACTTAGTGTAGACAAAGATAGTTTTTAAAGGATTACCTTGAGCAGAGTAAGACCTAAGGATTAAAATGACAGTATTTAGGGAAAGGGTGACCAATACAAAGGACTGAGAAAATTTGTTTTGCACGTATGTGTGTGGGGGCATGTAATAAAGTGTTTTTGTCAAATACATGATATCAAAATGACTCCCTCATCAGGTTGGCCTCTCTCCCCACCTTTCCAGACCACTGAGTGGATTTTAAGAACACACAAGATTTCAGCTGTCAGAGACTTCTCAGTTGTTCTCTATCTGAATCGGGTGTTTTGATCATTGCTCTGTCTCCTGGAACAATCAAATCACCTGCTCGAAAGCCATACCTACCTACAGTTTTCTAGCAGTAACCTCTAAGCCATTTCAGTCAAAATGTCTGTTTGTAATTGGCAGCTTTTCTCAAAACACCGAAGACCTGAAGTCCTTACACTGTGAAGAGTTGATGTTGCCGTGACAACCCGCCAGAAAGTTCAGCTTAGAGTATTTACTAAATACAAAGCAGTCACCTCCTGCTTTGGGTCAAGGTGGGTAGCAGGGTGGGTGATGGCTTCAGACTTTATAATCTCATTTCGTTCCCTGAATAAATGTCCTCTTATCCATTTGTTGGAACACTGAATGGAAAACATTTATGTTTCAGATTCTACAGTTATAAGTTCAAATTTAGATGCTTAAAAGTAGTAATAGAGGTGACATGCAAACAAAATGGCTATGTGGACACAGATTATTAATTTTGATAAGATAATGCAATAATTCAGCATAAAGCATAAATTACCTGTAATAACAAGTCTCAAATACTGGCCAAAAGATTTCTTTATAACGAACCTAAGAGCATAAATCAAATACATCTTAGAAAAAGAGATTCTTACATCTCTTTTTTGGGCTCCTTGATTATCATTCACATTGCCATGGCTGGCGGGAGGCTGATGGTGGATAATCACATAATTTCTTTTTTTAAATTTTTATGTATTTACATATTCATTTTAGAGAAGGAGGGGCAGAAGGGCAGGAAGAGAGAGAAAATCTCAAGCAGACTTCCTGCTAAGCACAGAGTCCAACGTGGGACTCATTCTCACGACCCCAAGATCATGACCTGAGCTCAAATCAAGAGTCGGTCACTTAACCCACCAAGCTACCCAGGTGCTCCAATCACATAATTTCTGATGAAATTCTGTAGCGCCTATTCATGCTCTCAAATTATCTCTTCTTCCCTTCATCCAGTGACCCCATTTAAACTTAAGAAACAAGATCAAGGTCACACACTAAGTCCCTATTTCTATCCTCTTCATTTAAAAACTCCCTGTCCCTTTCTACACTCATATTCTCATCTTCTTCTCCAGGCTTGGAAGAGATCTTTCCTCCAGTCTGAGGAAGACCAGTCTTTGCTCTCAATTCTGTTTCCTGCCCTTCTTTCAGAAAAGTGTCCTTCAATGCTGCTCTCTCTTTCTAGCATCTGGAATCTCTACTCTCTAGTTTTCATCTCTACTGTGAAAAAGACCTATGGCTCAAATTCTAACTCTACCACTGATTTACTGTGTGACTTGGGTCAACTATTTAACCTCTCTGTGACTCAGATTCCTCATCCAATAGAGAGACCCTGGTACATAAAATGTGTTCGAGTAAATGTTAACTTTCTATCATCATCATTATTTGAAAATTATATGCCCCTCCACCTCCCGCATTTACTTATTTTTCTCCTTACTTTTTACACTGTGTGGTGGTTTCTGCTTCTATTACATTCTCAAAGGTTCTTAAAACATCACAAATGACAAATTACCTTCATTCATCCTTACCCGTTGAAAGTCTGTATCCTCTCTCTAAATGCTCTATTCTGTTATCTTATCTAAGACACTTTCTGGTCATTCATTTGCTGTTTTCTTCAGAAGTTGAACCTTTAATCCAACGCAGTAAGTGTAGAAAGAAAGAATAGACTGGAGGTGGTAATATTTCTTGAATCCATCTCTAGAGTTGACACCTCAAGCCTTACAAGTGAAGCAATCTTCTAAATGTTTTATTTTTATCCAGCTTTTGCTTCCCCTGCCTTTAATCCAACTTATCCTGTCCCCAACTGCCACATGAACTTTTTATTACTGTGTCACTCTCCTGGTTAAAAGTCTCCACTGGCTTCCCACTACCAAACTCTTGAAGCATGGCCTTCACCGACTTCCATCCTGACCCCAACCTGGCTCTCCAATAAGAATGTCCACAATAGCCAAACTATGGAAAGAGCCTAGATGTCCACTGACAGATGAATGGATAAAGAAGATGCGGAATATTATGCAGCCATCAAAAAATGAAATCTTGCCATTTGCAATGACGTGGATGGAACTAGAGGTTTATTACGCTAAGTGAAATAAGTCAATCAGAGAAAGACAATTATCATGTGATCTCACTTATATGTGGAATTTAAGAAACAAGGCAGAGGATCATAGGTAAAGAGAGGAAAAAATGAAACAAGGTGAAACCAGAGAGGGAGACAAAGCATAAGAGACTCTTAATCATAAGAAACAAACTGAGGGTTCTTGGAGGGGAGGAAAGAGGGGGGATGGGATAACTGGGAGATGGACATTGGGGAGGGTACGTGTTGTAATGAGCACTGGGTATTATATAAAACTGATGAACCACAGACCTGTACCCCTGAAACCAATAATACATTATATGTTAATTAATTGAATTTAAATTAAAAAGGGGGAAAGAAAAAGAAGTCCTACTCTTACTAATCAAGGATCCTTATAACCAGCTACCCTTCCTTGATATATCTTGCATATTTCTGCTTCAGTGACATTTCTTTTGTGTTTTCTCACACAATTTCCCATTTCTTTCTACCTTTTTGAATTGGATCAATTCAAAGCTTAGCTTAAGTCCAACTTCTTCTCACTAAAGCACTCTCAACAACCATTTCATTTTTTCTCTTTGATTTCCTACACCACTCAATGCCTACACCAGGGAACACTTGCTACCGACTGTTCTACCTTGCGGGTTCTCCCCTTACACATGCAGATCATACCTACTTAAGTAGTTAAGTTCTATGGCAGTGGGGATTCTTCTAAGTTTTGTTTTCTTGACAGTACTTACCATTGCTCCTTGTATGTAGGAAAAGCTTGGCTCAGTTAAACATCTGAGTTTCTTTCAGGTACCAGATACTGAATTGGGGCACAAAATTCCTAATTCTGTTCTTGGTAATGATGGAAACAAAGATCTCAAAAGATCATTCTTAGAAGTACTAGGCCCTCCAGAAATAGACACAGCTGGAATTCCTTCTGTTAATAAGCTTGCCAGGTCAAGTTTCTTACTTGTTAATGTAATTTAAGATTGCCATCTTTATTAGGTAATGCCCAGACATTTCATCTGCTCCCAAATACCAGTGGCTTGAGTATTTAAAAATTACTGTTCATCTAGGATGATCAGTAGGGGAAGAAAGGGATAAAGAAAGGGGGGATAATCCGAAGGGGGAATGAAACATGAGAGACTATGAACTATGAGAAACAAACTGAGGGCCTCAGAGGGGAGGGGGTGGGGGAATGGGATAGACTGGTGATGGGTAGTAAGGAGGGCACATATTGCATGGTGCACTGGGTGTTATACGCAACTAATGAATCATCGAGCCTTACATCGGAAACCGGGGATGTACTGTATGGTGACTAACATAACAAAAAAATCATTAAAAAAAAAATTACTGTTCATGTATGCCTAAGTGGTTCACATTTTTCTGATTTCTATCTTTGTTTCTTATTTTCCACAATCTCCCCTCCCTTTGCCAT
The DNA here is from genome assembly GCF_017311325.1 of Ursus maritimus. NCBI lineage: Eukaryota > Metazoa > Chordata > Mammalia > Carnivora > Ursidae > Ursus > Ursus maritimus. The sequence continues at coordinate 51,051,325 of NW_024426996.1, forward strand.
AGCTCTCTTGTGGTCCTATCTGCTCTATCAATACTAGAACAGCTCATCAGTTCCCAGTAAGCAAACGGTGGCAGATCAAAACTATTAATAATTTCTCTGAGTATTAACTTACACTTTAAAGATGATTTTGGATTTTAATTATGTCATAAAATTAAACATTCCTTATTTCATATATTTACTCAAAAGATGACTTTATCATGCTCATGCAATATATTTTGATATTGGATAAAATTAAGAAGATCATTTTTACCATTTTAATAAAAACAGGGAAGTGTAATAATGAAAAATTAAATGCCATACCTGGGTCCACTCATTTGTCTGGGGATCATAAGCCTCCACTGTATTAAGATAAGTCTGTCCATCATACCCTCCAACAGCATATAACTTATCACCAAGTAAACAGACCCCCACTGCATCTCTGCTGATGCTCATGGATGCCACTGCAGTCCACATATCTGTTTTGGGATCATATCTGAAAAAAAATTTTAGAACTGGAGCTGACACTGTTCTCACAATATTTTTATGTAAAAATAGTTTATGGATGAAAGACTCACATGTCAGACCTGATACCATAGGACTCGTAGAAGAAAACATAGGGGGTAAGCTCCTTGACACTGGTCTTGGCAATGGTTTTTTGGATTTGACACCGAAAGGAAAAGGCAACGAAAGTAAAAATAAACAAATGGGACCACATCAAACTAAAAACCTTCTACATAGTGAAGGAAACCACCAACAAGATGAAAGGCAACCTGTGGAGTGGGGAAAAGAATGTTTCCAAATCATACATCTGATAAGGGGTTAATATCTAGAAGATATAAAGAATTTTACAACTCAATAACCAACCCCCCCCCCCAGATAAACCACTTAAAAAATGGGCAGAGGATCTCAACAGATTTTTTTCTAAAGAAGACATATAGATGGCTAATAGGTACACAAAAAGGTGCTTAACATCACTAATTACCAGGGAAATGTAAATCAAAACCACAATGCCTGTTACCAAAAAGATAATAACAAGTGCTGGTGAGGATATGGAGAAAAGGGAACCCTTGTGTACTGCTGGTGGGAATGTGAATTAGGGCAACTGCTATGGAAAACAGTATGGAGATTCCTGAAAAAATTAAAAATAGAACTACCATATGATCTACTAATTCTACTTCTAAATCTAAATCCACATAATTCTACTTCTGGGTATTTATCCAAAGAAAATGAAAACACTGATTTGAAAAGATGTATGTACCCCCATGTTCACTGCAGCACTATTTACAGTAGCCGAGACGTGGAACCAACTACGTGTTCCTCAATGGCTGAGTGGATAAAGAAACTACGGTACACACGCGCATGCACATACTAGGATATTACTCGGCCATAAAAAGGAATGAACTCTTGCCATTGCAACAACATGGATGGACCTTGAGGGCATTATGCTAAGTGAAACAAGCCAGAGAAAACAAGTACCTATGATCTCACTTATATGTGGATGCTAAAACAAAACAAAAAAACTAAGCTCATAGATTGGTGGTTGCCAGAGGTGGGGCATGGAAGGGGTGGGTGAAGCGGGGCAAGGGGGTCAAAAACTAGGGACAAATTTCTAATTATAAAATACATGAGTTATGGGGATGTAATGTATAGCATGGTAATATCATTAATAATACTGTACCGTATATTTGAAAGTCGCTAAGGGAGTAGATCTTAAAAGTTCTCATCACAAGAAAAAAAATTGTAACTATATATGGTGATGGATGTTAACTAGACTTATTGTGATCATTTCTCAATATATACAAATGTCAAATCATTATGTTATACACCTGAGACTAATATAATGTTATATGTCAATTACATCTCAATAAAGAATACCTACATATCCAAAAACACCTGGGAGAGGCAGTATAGCAAAGTGGTTAGAGAACGGGCTTTGGATTTGGACTGAAGAATCTTGAGCCATTATTTCTCCAATCACTAGCTCTATGGTATTGTAAAGGTACTTAAAATCTTTACATCTTGATTTCTTTATTGGTGAAAATACTGCTTCCCACATAGCACTGAGGATTAAATGAAAATGCATAGTAAGCATTTGATAAATGTCATCTTAAAGATGAGTTGGCTCATTTATTACAATTTTTTCCTATTGGCAAAGAATACATTCTTGTAGCAAAAATTCAAAGATTACAAAAATATATAAAAATGCAATAACTAGCCTCATTTCCTTCCAACTTTAATTACAGAGTCAAGTGGTAACCACTATCAGCAGTTTGGTTTGTATTTGATCTTCTAAATATTTCACTTTTTATTATTAGGGCTCGAGATGCCTATTTCAGAACATGTTTTTTATTCAGTCTTTTTCTTTCTATGTAAAACATTAACATTTTTTTCTCTCAAGAAAATAAAAATAGTTTAGTTCTTTAAGCCTACCCTTTATCTTATTACTTTAGATAAAGTACATTTGAACATATTTTAGAAAAATATCAATATTTTCCTGAAAACTTTTAACTCACAATGTTATAGATTCATTTAGTAAATCCACAGCACTTGAACTATTCCAAAGAGCTAAAGTAAATACTGAAAATTGCTTTAAGATTTTCAATTGCTGGGGCGCCTGGGTGGCACAGCGGTTAAGCGTCTGCCTTCGGCTCAGGGCGTGATCCTGGCGTTGTGGAATCGAGCCCCACATCAGGCTCTTCCGCTAGGAGCCTGCTTCTTCCTCTCCCACTCCCCCTGCTTGTGTTCCCTCTCTCACTGGCTGTCTCTATCTCTGTCAAATAAATAAATAAAATCTTTAAAAAAAAAAAAAGATTTTCAATTGCCTACTGAAAATCTGAGGAAGTCAATACGTGAAGTTCTGTGTAAGATGGCTTATGGATGCAATCATTAAAGCTGTCCACTTTTGAAGCTTCTTGTTCCTTTCATGAAATATATTCACTAGAACAGCCCCAAAAAGTTGTCTAAGAGCAGATACATCATGCTAAAATGTCCTATATTGCTTCTAATACCTCTTGCACAATGAACAATCTTTCACTGGGTGCAGTACTGCGGTGAGCCTGTAACTTATGGGGTAAAGTATACAAAGACTTCCATATCCTTTACTGGAGTATAACAAGCAGCAAGAGTAGTCTGGATTGCTTGCTCCCTAACACAGCTGAAATGCAGGTATAACTTTCCTGCGTTCTCAAAAGACAATAAACCAACCCTCCTTATTATTTCACAGAAAGCACTCATTGTCATCAAGCCTGCATTTCACTTTTTTGCTTTTTTCCAATCATGTATAATTAAATAACACACGCGCGCGCGCGCGCACACACACACACACACACACACACACACAACTTCCCATTGCTCTTTAAAATCCAGAATCCTTAAGACTCTATGTGATCTGCCCCCATCTCCACCCTAGTCTGCCTCCTTTTCTGCCACTGTCTCCCTCACACCCTGTTCCCCAGACACAGTGGCCGCATTTCAGTTTTCTGAAGGAACCATATCCCCTTCTGCTTTGGAGTGTTCATACACGGTCCCATTGACTCCACCTCCTAAATCCATTCGATTCTCTCCATTCCTTGAACTAGACTAAAGATAACAGATGGGAGCCTGAACTATTGTCCAAATCGTCGATTGATGTTAGGCTCTTTACCTGGCCCCATACTTGAGTTTCATGAGGCCAGTCTGAATGACTTGCGTAAACTTTAAGCCATATTAGTTTTTTATTTTATTATTTCATAGTATTTCATTCTATCAAACTGTGTTAGAAATGTTCCTCTCCTTTTCACTACTTATTTAGCCTCCAGCCCTAGTCCTTCTCTCTGAAATTCATCAAACTCCTCTCCTTTTCCTGTCAGGTACAGTATCCAGTATAAAATAGGGACACAATTAGTGTTTGTCATGTGACTCAGTTAATAAATTATATAATCAATTCCAAGGTAAATTTTAAGTAGGCAGTAATATGATGAGAGAAGAATCTGAGTAAGCTGTTAGGAGAAAGACCAGGAGATGGCCAGAGCAGACCACCCATTTTACAAAGCTGTGAAGGAAATGCCTTGCATGGGGTAGATGTTCAATAAGGACACATTCATTTGTCTGGAGTGTCAGACAAAGGTTTCCCTCTCAGGAAATTACCTCTCCACACAGTCTGAGAGTCTGGAAGTCAAGTTGGATGCAGGAGCATCGTGTCCTCCAATCGCATACAGCAATCCATTCCAGGTAGTTACTCCTACTCCCCCTCTCCTTTTTGACATTTGTGCACAGAGTGTCCATTTGTTAGTGTGAGGATCAAAACATTCTACTGATTTGAGGCAAGAACTTCCATCGCGACCACCAACTGCATAAAGTCTATAAGAACAAATGGGATAATAAATAAAAAAGAGTACCATCATTTATGATTAAGACACAGGGATGATTCTTATGGTATTTCATTGCATTTAAGGTGCCATAGATTATAAGACACACTGTCAACTTATGTGCCATCAAGAAAGAAGATAGGCTACCAATTATATGACATATGTCATATGTGCAGATATCACTCTATATGTACATAAAAAAGAACAAACTCATATGAAAGCAATGACAACTATTTCTGACAAGTCACCACTGATTATTAGACGCATCACAATTTTAGAGGCATAACATGTGTCTTAGAATAGATCAAATGTGGTACATAAATATACCATGACTTATTTCTTAAATAGCTAAGATAGGACCAGGTTATAAAGGAAAGAAACTAACCTTCTCTGCACCTACCACAGCTAGACATTTTACATGTATTAATTTCATCATCTCAATGATGCTATGAGAAACCATTTATATTCCTGTTTCATGGGTGAAGAAACAGGCTCTTGGAGATTAAGAGGCTTATACAGGGTCAGAAGCAGAACCGGGACGCAGTTAGAGTAATGAGCATTTGTACTGTGAGCAGTCATCTGGGATGTTCTCGTAGTAGTGAACTAGGAGAATGAAAGGATTGCTTGAAACAGTGGCATAGAAATTAATATTTATTACATATGAACAGTGATCCTTCATTAATTTAAATTACTGCAGAGAAAGATACTATAAGTTATCTAAAATGGATATGGTATATTAATGTCCTAAATGTTGCCTAGTAGATAAATTTTAATTCATTACCAATCAATATTCTGCATTAATTTAAAAGTCTTTTCCTCTGACCTTAAAATACAGATAAAATATTATATTTTTCTAATAGCTTTTTCAAAAGAGTAATAAATTCAGATCATTGCTTATATAAAAGTCCCCACATTTTGAAATTACAAATGCCTTAGTATCTATTTTTTTTTTTTTTTACCTCAGGAAATAATATTTGAACTATACCAAGTATCCTCCAATTAAAGCTCTAAGCATTTATATTTGGGTAAATATGTATATTTTAAAGACATCGTTCATTTTAATTCATCATGTAAAGTATACTATATGTCACTCAAACTGGTTCTTTAGTGAGAAGATGACCGTATCTTAGACAGCAACATATGGGTGTACCAATATCTTGTTCTAAGCTTTATATTAATAGTATGGAAATTGAAATTTATTAGAAACTTTGTTAAAAGTTTTTATCTGTCAAAAACTACTTTTTTGTGTTATTGTTCTTAATATTAAACTGTTCTCATTTTTAACTAATACTTGGTAGAATAATTGTTTGAATATGGATCACAGAAAATCAGAAGACATCAACAACTCTAAGAAAACATGCATAATTAAAAACATGTACACACATGCATGCCTGTGTGCTTGTGCCTGTGTGCGTGCACGCACACACACACACAGATTCAAGGCACCGTCCCCTCTTCAGAGTGAACTCATGGGTCTCAATGTGAAAAGTGGTGTAGTACAGGGATTAAGAGGTGAACTCTGGAGCCACACTCTGCATTTGAACCTTGGTTCTCACACTTACTAGCTCTGACAGTGGACAAGTTATTTAACCTCCACCTGCCTGAATTTCATCATCCAAAACATCTCTAACATCATAGGATTCTTGATGACCAAATTTAAAATACTTTGACCAGTGCCTTACACATGGTAAACATGGGGCAAGTGTTTAAGGGAAAAAATTCTGTCTCTATTTATATTCTTTTAGAAAATGGCATTTTTAGATCTTAAGTGTACAAACATTTATACTGAGCTAATGCTAAGGGCTAAAATGTACTGATACCACTTTCTAGAGAAACATTATCTCAAACAATGGTTTTCAAATTGTTTTCTAAGAATAGGATTCTGTGGAGTACTTGAGGAGGTCCCCAAAATGGTGCATTTGAAATTCAAGTTTTGTTTTGTTTTTAGAGACAGAGCGTGCACACATGTGTGCGCTCCCGTGCAAGTGGGGTGGGGGGAAGAGGGAGAGAGAGAATCTCAAACAGGCTCCAAGCTCAGTGCGAGTCTGACGCAGGGCCCCATCCCACGACCCTGAGATCACAACTCAAACGGAAATCAAGAGTCTGACACCCAACTGACTGATCCACCCAGGTGACCCTGAAATTCAAGTTTTCATAATTTTCAAAATGTCACCTGGCTCAATTAAATGCCATACAAGATTCAGAACTCATCTCTTTTCCCCATGACAGTATCTATCATAATAAAAAGAGAAATATTATGTCAAATTGTGAAATTGCATCAAATTGTATTATACTATACACTTTAAAATAAGACTTAGTCTTGCCTGACTTATAAAATTATGATCAAGAATGCAAGGGGTTGGTGGATATTGAGATTTAACTTAGGAAAAAAAAATTTCTACTACTCTCAAACCACATCAACAATTTAACTGAAAAGTTTCCTAAGAGTCCAATTCTCTAGTAATTAAAGTAACTGTTACCATTTTCAGCTACTGATCTGTGAATCAGGATTTTCTTTATACTGAACAGTAAAAACGAAACACAAAGATAATCTGGGTGTTCTTTAAAACAGACTTGTTCTTCTACATTGATTTTTATAATAAATACATGCTACAAACTTGAACTTAAAATAAATTCAAGGTAAGTTTATAATAAACTTGAGTTTCTATCTGCCTCAAGTATTGAGGTTTTTGTAAGGTTTCATTTGAAAGAGAGATTCTACTGCCAAAAATATTTGCCAGCCAGTGGCTTAAAAGTAGCCCGAGCAATTGGAATTCTAAATAAAGTTTCTTTCTCTCAAACATGGTAGAAAAAAAAATTTTAACACTGAAATTTTCAAGATACAGGATGTAACTCATAAAACATTCAAACAAGTTCTTCTCTAAAGAAACAACTATATTTTACATTAGGAAGCATTATAAAATAAATTAAAATAACAAAAACAGTAGTTAATCTAGGCTTTTCATTTTGTAGATTAAAAAACTGAGGCACAGAGAAATGATTTATTCTAAATCATAAAGGAGTAGTAGAGAAAAGATGCATAGTTATTTTTTTTCAATCAACTGAATACTTTTTAAAAAAAACAACATGATTTCTTTTTTTTTCAGATTCTGGGTATGTACCTAAAAATGGAAACCAACAAAATATTTTAAAATATTGCTACTTCATTTTAAAGCAAGCTTAGAGGGGCGCCTGGGTGGCTCAGTTGGTTAAGCGTCTGCCTTCGGCTCAGGTCATAATCCCAGGATCCTGGCATCGAGCCCCACATGGGGCTCCTTGCTCTGCAGGGAGTCTGCTTCTCCCTCTCCCTCTGCCTGCCACTCCCCTGCCTGTGCTCTCTCCCTTGCTCTCTCACTGTCAAATAAATAAATAAATAAATAAATAAATAAATCTTAAAGAAAAACAAAGCAAGTTTAGAAAAGTGCTGTTTGATAGACTAACACATCCTCTTCTTGGGGGTGATTAAAGCACCATTGCATCTAAGTGGTACCAGAACATTCTTTGATAAGGTTGTACACTTCAGGTGATGTTCTAGGTACCAAGCTAGGTGTAAGGAACAAAAAGTCAGACCAGGTCACTGAACACCAAGATCTGCTATAAGAGATGGACCAGTAAATAACAACAACAACAGAGTGGTTCCTGCTGTAATACAATCATACACAAATTCTGCACAGTGAAATGCTGAGGATGGAATGGACAGTTTGCACAGGGGGGATGAAGTGTTCCAGGGAAGACTTTTGAGTAAGTTTCAAGGATGCTGAATTTGCCAGGTACACAAGTGGGGAAACAACACTCTAAGACAGATGGAATGAGTTAAAAGAGAATGGGAGTATGAAACAAAATGTATTTTTCACAAATAGGTTAGTTTTTTAAAAAATATTTTATTTATTTGAAAGAGAGAGAGAGAGAGAACATGAGCAGGGGGAAGGGCAGAGGGAGAAGCAGACTCTGCATTGAGCAGGGAGCCCACCATGGGGCTCGATCTCAGGACCCTGGGATCACGACCTGAGCCAAAGGCAGATGCTTAACCAACTGAGTCACCCAGGCGCCCCTCAAATAGGATAGTTGTGCTGGAGTGTAATAGGAACAGGTAGAGGAGAGGGGAGTGGAGAGATGTGGACAGAGGCAGGACCATAAAGGAGGCTTAGTCACGTAAGCTACTGAAAGCTTTTAAGCAGGAAGGTGACATGGTCCTATTTGTATTTTAGGTAGAACATTAGTAAGTCTCTAAAATGAAGGACGAAAGGGAGAGAGTTAATATTAGGGGCAAAGGAACCAGTTTGGGAGATACCCCAACAGAACCGTTAAAATCACAAAGTAGATATATTGTACTTTCAAAATTAAATGTCTTAATAATTAGTAGATGAGAGATCTTCAGCTTCTGATATAATTCTTTGATTGTCCCAGTGTCAAATTCAATAAATTGTACCTTAGATGGGCTAAAGACTTACTTCTTGTAAGAGAGCAAGAGACGGTGAGAAAGTAAGATATTTCCATGCCTAGAAGTTAGAGCTGATGTAGTTTTAGAAATTAGATTTTAGAGAAGGCAGCTATTCTTTTGTGCTGTTAGAAATAAATATTTCTAGCCAGAAACAAAGGCTAGGAAATATGCCAGTGAACAAGAATTAGATCAATGAACTAATTCCAGAAATTTTAACTGAAGGGTCAAAACTGAGAAGATACTGTTAGTTTTCTCTCTTTTTTCTCATTTACTAGATTCTTTGGTGACTGACTCTGCTACCAAAGAATGAGGAAAGATATGTAGTGACAAATTTTGAAGTTCTTTCTTTAGCTAAACAAATGAAGGGAAGGCTGTGGAGATCAGATACATTTTAAAAAGTGAGTTTCTTTTTTTTTTTTTTTAAAGATTTTATTTATTTATTCGACAGAGATAGAGACAGCCAGCGAGAGAGGGAACACAAGCAGGGGGAGTGGGAGAGGAAGAAGCAGGCTCATCGTGGAGGAGCCTGACGTGGGGCTCGATCCCAGAACACCCGGATCACTCCCTGAGCCGAAGGCAGACACTTAACCGCTGTGCCACCCAGGCACCCCTAAAAAGCGAGTTTCTATTTCTCTATCTTATCACTTGCAACAGTGCTAAAAACATAAAACGTAGGACATAACTAATAGGTCCTGAAGAACCAAGACCTTAGGTCATAAAGTATAAAAGTTTTACTAATATTTCCTCATTTTTCTTTTACCAATCGATCAATACAATTCTACATATAATTTTAAGTCTCTTTTAACTTTGATTCTTTCCCCTTTCTGGAAATGATGATAAAGCATTTTAAGGGAGTAAAGGTAGGCAACAAACAACTTTTACTTAATAACCACATAGGGCTTCCTTTTATGGAAGAAAGGCCTTTGATATGTGTTTAGTCTCTGAGTTACCAAGAGTTATTGGTGATGGTTCTGTCCAAATCTGTTAACTCCAGTTAGACTAGACAAGAGCCAAGGGAGCACCTTTCTAAATCCATTTCAGTTTCCAGCAGTTTACCAAGATAGGAAAAAAGTAAAAGTAAAGATAAGTCAGTAGAAGAAATGGAAGGAATTATTTAGAAAACACTGAGAGGGCCTATACCACATTTAAAACACTATATGCTTTAAAGCTATATAAACCACCAACTTTTTACTATATTGAATATTTATATAAAACTTCTTCACTCAAAATAACTTGAAATTTATAATATCTGCACATTAGAATGACAACCTAACATGGTGAGTTATTTATATTTAGAACTACAATAAAAAAGAGACTATTTTAAAGTCTGCATCACTCTGAAAGTTTTTCTCTTTTGGGATTTTGTGTATTTTTTTAATGCATATTTTTAAGTTAGGCGATATACCTCAATAAATTTGGTTTATTGTGTTTTAAATGGAATTTTAAATATTTCCTTACTTTCCACTTAGTACTGCCACACCAACTGTACTCCTGGGGGTGGACATAGTAGCGACAAAATTCCACTGGCGAGCCTGCGGGTCCCATCTTTCCACTGTATTCAGATAGCTCCAGCCATCATGTCCTCCGACTGCATACATGGGGCCTTCCAATACAGCCACACCTACAAGGAGACAGGAAAGGAGCAATGACTTCAGATTTGCTTCTAAGTCTTAAAGATCACATTTTAATTGAAATAAAAATATACAGTTTACCACCCATGTTTTCATCTATGAGCTTTATGGTTCCAGGTCTTATGTTCAAGTCTTTAACCCGTTTTGAGTTTATTTTTGTGTTTGCTGTAAGGTAACAGTCCACTTTCATTCTTTTGCATGTGACTATCCAGTTTTCCCAGCACCATTTATTGAAGACTGTCCTTTCCCCATTGTATACTCTTGGCTCCTTTGTTGTAAATTAGTTGACCACATATGCATGGTTTTATTTCTGGACTCTATTCTGTTCCATTGATCTGGGTGTCTGCTTTTTTTTTTTTTTTAAGATTTTATTTATTTATTTGACAGATATAGAGACAGCCAGCGAGAGAGGGAACACAAGCAGGGGGAGTGGGAGAGGAAGAAGCAGGCTCATAGCGGAGGAGCCTGATGTGGGGCTCGATCCCATAACGCCGGGATCACGCCCTGAGCCGAAGGCAGACGCTTAACCGCTGTGCCACCCAGGCGCCCCTGGGTGTCTGCTTTTAAGCCAAATACCATAATGTCTTAGTTATTATAGCTTCATAGAATAGTTTGAAATCAGGGAGTGTGATGCCTCCAGCTTTGTTGTTCTTTCTCAAGTTTGCTTTGTTATTCTTTTTTGTTTTCTTTTGATTTTTTTGTGGCTTCATACAAATTTTAGGATTATTTGTTCTATTTCTTTGAAAAATGTCCCTGACATTTTGATAGGGATTGCACTGAATTGGCAGATTGCTTTGGGTAATACAGTGAAGCTCACACATGCAAATTTAATTAAGGAAACATTTACGGTAAAGATACCTGGTTTCCTTCTAGCTCTTCTTGGTTGGTAGGTGGGTGGGTGAGGAGGGAAAGCAGTACTACAGCTCTGTTCTAGTAAGTTTCAGAGTTCCAACAGTCAGAAGTTATTTAAAACTATACAAGATGCACACATTGCCATATTTAAAAGATTTTTCAATAATTCAGATTTAAGATATATCTGAAAAATCATTTTTATTCCTTTCCCCCTATTAATTCAAATTCATGAGATTTTACTGTAGTTAGACTTGATACCACAATCTATTGGTATGATTCATTACCAGGGAACCAAGCCAGATTCATTTGTTCCCTTACTCAACAAACATCTATTTAGTTTTTATTAAGAGCCAAGCACTTAATAGAAGATAACAGATAAGGGCCCTGCCATCATGGACCTAATATTTTAGTCAGGAAACAGGCAAATATATTTCAGGTATTAGCAAGTGCTAATAAGAAAAATGGAACTGAGTAGAAGGGTAGGGAGGGTCAGGGGAGACCTCTTGGAAAAAGTGACATTTGAACAAAAATGTGAATGAAGTTAAGAAACCAGACATAGAGATATCTGAGAGAAGAGAAAGTGAAGGGAACAGTATGTACAAACTACACACAGACACGCACATATATAGTCCCAAATATATAATAAATACATCCAATTAAGTGTGTATGTGCATGTAATTAATGAAAGAGCTGGAAGAAAAATTGATAGGTCCATCTAGTTCAACTCCTTAAACAATATCTTTGAAAATAAATTTTAGCAGTAGAATCACTTCTTCAAAATGAAATCTTTATTTAATTCTCACATGTAAGAGATAAAAGGAGTGTTTCCTATGTAAGAGTTTCTTTTATAAGTTCAAATTTGTAACATTGATTTATTATAAGGTAAATAAGTAAGAACAAGAATGACAGAAAGATTTGGGGAAAAAAAACTTCAAGAAGACATTTGAATCATATGATCATTCTCCTTGAACTTGCTTCAATAAAGCATTTTATATGGTACCTAGAATTACTGACAATATTCTACGCACAATCTAATCTGCATAAAACATAGCTGGATTATGGGCATTCTCATTCTATGTACATAAGAATTTACCTTAAGTTAAAGTTAAATTTCTTTTCTCCATCATGAGGGAAAGTATGCAGGTGAATTACGCTGTTGATCCTAGATTTTATGGTCAACCCCAGTTTTAAGTCATATTCATGCTGATTTTAAGATACATTCCCAATAAGTTGATTTTATGGACTCAGGATTATTACTTTAGTTTTGTTAAATTTCATATAGTTAATTTTAAGCTCCCCTCTCAGTTCCTTACCCATAACCCTCTGGTTTTACTTCCTTACCAAACTTGAAACTTAAGATCACCTTGAACTGAAACCTAATTGCAAATAGTAGCATCACTCGCTGCTTTGATTTTTTTGCTATACCCACTGTCAGACCAATTTTCATCCCTAGATAATTTTCATTACTGGCTATTGGCTTTTTTTTTGGCAGCCTCTACTCTGGTGCTCAGCATTAATAAATTCAATGTAGTACGAAGGCATGCTATCTAAACTGAACTATGACTTCATTGCTACTCATCCATCTTTTAATTCATCTTTTATGGTGAACTATCAAATTCTTTATTGCAACTAATTTAAACTTTTTCCAAATTGTGATACATTGACAATATGGTCACAAATTCTTCCTATCACTGAATGCACACCTATTTTCATGTGACTGTTTAGCTCCTCCCACCAAGAAGAGTAGTGTCCATCAAAAGATGAATGGATAAGAAAGATGTGGTATCTTTCACACACACACACACACACACACACACACACACACACACATTACATTATGAAAATGATGAGATCATGCATTTGAGATAACATGAATGGACTTAGCGGGTATTATGCTAAGTGAAATAAGGCAGACTAAGAAAGACAAATGCCATATGATTCCATTCATAAATGGCACCTAAAAAATGAATAAACAAAGAACAGAATCAGAACTATAAATACAGAGGACAAACTCATGGTTGCCAGATGGGAGGGTATGGGACGTTGGGCAAAATGGATGAAGGGGAGAGGAAGATACAGGCTTCCAGTTATGGAATGAGTAGGTCATGGGAAGAAAAGGCAGAGCATAAGGAATACAGTCAATAATATTGAAATAAGAATGTATAATGGGACAGATGGTAGCTATACTTGTGGTGAACACAGCATAATGTGTAAACTTGCCAAATCGCTGAGCTGTACACCTGAAACCAATGTAACATTGTGTATCAACTAGACTCAAATAAATATAAATATGAATATAAACAGAAATACATATATACATACAGAAGAACAGTCTTTTTCTCTACTCTTTGAATCTGGGCTTGCCCATGTGACATGTTTTGGCCAGTGCAACATTAGCAAACATGAGGCAGGCAGAAGCTTGAAAAGTCTTTGGGCACTGTGGCTTGCCTTCTCTTGCTGCTTTTTGAAACCCCGTGACTGCCACCATGTGAAGAAGCCTGACTAGCGTTCTGAATGATTAGAGGCATGTGGCCCGGTTGTCTCTGTTGCCCAGGCCAACAACCTGCCTACCACTTACACATGTGAATAAGGCTATCCACCATCACCTAGCTGACCTGCCAGCCCACCGGAGATCCATGAGAAAACCCAGCAGAAATCATCCAAGGCAGCCTGGACCAGAAGAATGGCTCAGCTGACCCACAGATCCATGAGCTAAATATATGGTTGTTTTAACCTCTGACTTTTGGAGTATCTGTTATGCAGCAAAAGCTAGGGTGATACAGATCATGTCAAGCCCCATCTAATTTTATTTCAAAAAAGATAGGTCATGTGATACAAGACCCCAAATTATCTTCTGTCATCTCAGAGTGAGCCATCAGTTCCTTCAGAGTAAAGACAGTGTCCCCTTCATCTTTGTATACCTACTGAGCAAAGAGTATGGCACACAGTTCATGCCATCAATGTCAGTTCAGTGAAGTATTGAATAAAAGAATGAAAATTCTCTAACATTATAGTCTCTGTGCCACCTCAAGATTTCTCTGGGTTTTTACTCATTTCTGCTTAAAAACTAGGGGCTATAGATGAAAAACGATAATGCTAAAGATTTTTAAATAAGCATTCCAATCAGGTTAGGTTAACACTGATTGTCAACACAGAACACATATTTTAAAAGGTGGCCATCATGCTATAATAAAATCCTTAAATACCCACATTTCTACTTGAGCTGGTTGCTGTTACATTTATGTATATGCTTGTTTTTCCTGATTCTGCTTCTCAGTTAAGGAGCATGAGAAGGAATGCTTGGTGACTGATTGTTGCTGACTCAGCAGCTGCCATGATGGTCTTTTTCTGCCTGGTACAGAATGTAAAAATGGTGTGGAAGCCTAATGTATGATATCATGAATGAACCTGCATAGTTATACTCACCAAGACCATGCCTGTGGGTGGACATAGGAGGCATCACACTCCAGGTTTTTGTTTTGGGATTGTAGCATTCTACAGTGTTCAAAGTCTTCAGTCCATCTCTTCCTCCAACCACATACAGTTTGTCATCTAACACTGCAACACCAAACTGTAGCCTCCTCCCATTCATATTTGCTACAGGAGTCCACATATTTGTACGAAGATCATACTTTTCAATGCTTGTTGCTCCTTAAGAGTATATATAGAAGTTATGTAAATAAAAATTTTACCATGTTTGCATATTTTATGAATTTATACATATAAAAGTATAACTTTATTAGCATTGACAATAATACTTTTATTATATTTCAGTGAGCTCCTGCATGGTCAGGCCCCTGCTTATATCTCTGACCTCATCTACTATTCTCTAGGACATACACAAGGTTCTGTATTAAAAGGTCAAGTGAGAAAGGATTATTTGTAACAGCTAGAAGTGGGAGGAAAAGCAGGGTAGGTTAGCGTCATGGAAGCCAAAGGAAAAAAATTGTAGCAGGTAGTTTTGAAGGAAGATGGTGGCAGAATAGGAGAACTCTAGGCTCGCCTCATCCCACAATTACAACTAGATAACTATCAAATCCTAAACATCCCAGGAATGAATGTGAAGACTGACAGAACAAACTCCACAACTAAAGGTAGGGAAGAGGTCATACTGAAGATGGTAGGAAGTGTGGAGACATAGCTTGGGAGAGAAACAGATCATGGCTAATGCAGTGAGGAGGGAGCCATGGTCTTGGAGAAGGGTAGGAGACAAACTAGCACACAGGGGAGTGCATGGAGAAAACGAATCCTCTTAGCAATTGGCTTGGCAAGTAAGAGGGCCTGTATTTCATTAATTCTTGCAACCCGTGGGGCTTAAAGCCTGGAGTTTTAAAAGTCAGCATGCTTGGCTCTGGGAGAGCTTGGAGGACATTGGGGCTGCTCCGAAAAAAGAGGCAGGGGAAACAGACTATGAACATAAAGCACGGAAACAATGATCTGAAGAGCACCTGGGGCACACAGTGGGGAGGTTAGCTGCTCATATTGGAGCATGTCCCAGGGAGGCAGCATTCATGGAGACCCCTCAGGGAACAAAGGAACTGGCAGGTGCCATCTCCCCTCTCCTGCTCCTCAGCATAAGCACAAGGCCAGCTGCAGGAACCAGTGCAGCGCCAACACTCACCACTACCTTGCTTACACCAAGCCTTATTCCTTCAACTCCAGTGGAACTGCCCTTCCCAGTCACACTTGCCTTAGTCCCAGCACAGCAGACCCCTTGCCCAGAAGACCAGCCCAAACCCCTGCCAACACCATGTCTGTCAACTGAGGAGTTTTGTGAGGCCTCAGTTCCAATGGCAGTGGTGACAGGTCTCATTTCACAAGCATACCAGAGCACACCTAGTTAAAATGCACCACCTTCAGGTCAGGGACCAAACACTGCCCACGACAAGCAAGGAGAGCCTCTGAGGACAACTGGTCTGAAGGATAAAGTGGCCAGGCCACAATAGCAGAGTACAAAGAGCACACACTGGAGACACTCCAGAAAGTACCAGTCCCTAGGGAACAGGGGACACTACACTGCAGGGCAATATAAGACCTCTTCTTCATAAAGCCATGATCTTCAAGAACAGGAGATATAGCTAACTTTCCTAACATGGAGAAAGAGGGAGACGTAGATAAAACATAGAACTTAGACAAAATGAGAAGACAGAGGAATCTGACCCAAAAGAAAGAACAAGATAAGGCCACAGCTGGAGATCTAAGCAAAACAGATATAAGTAATGTGCCTGATGGAGAATTTATAGCAATTATCATAAGGATATTCACTGGACTTGAGAAAGAAGTGGAGGACATCAGTGAGACTGAGGATAAACTTAGGGAACTCAATGACTCCATCAAACATAATTAACATTTGTATTATAGGAGTCCCAGAAGAAGAGACAGAAAGGTGGCAGGGAATTTATTGGAAGAAATAATAGCTGAAAACCGCCCTAATCTGGAGAAGGAAACAGATATCCGGATTCAGGAAACACAGAGACTAACAAAATCAACAAAAGCAGATACATACTAAAACATATTGTAATTAAAATGGCAAAATATAGTCCAGGCCAATATCCCTGATGAACACAGATGCAAAA
Organism: Ursus maritimus; assembly: GCF_017311325.1. Lineage (NCBI taxonomy): Eukaryota > Metazoa > Chordata > Mammalia > Carnivora > Ursidae > Ursus > Ursus maritimus. The sequence continues at coordinate 51,068,150 of NW_024426996.1, forward strand.
ATTCTCAACAAAACACTAGCAAATTGAATACAGCAATACATTAAAAAAATCATTCACCATGATCCAGTGGGATCTATTCCTGGGTTGTAAAGGTGGTTCAATATTCATAAATCAACCAACATGATACATTGCATCACTAAGAGAAAGTGTAAGAACTACACGATCATTTCTTTTCTTTCTTTCTTTCTTTCTTTCTTTCTTTCTTTCTTTCTTTTCTTTTTTTTTTTAGAGAGAGAGAGAGCTGGTGCGTGAGTGAGTAGGGGGTGGGGAAGAGAGAGGGAGAGTGAGAATCTCAAGCAGGCTCCATGTCCAGGGTGAAGCATGATGTAGGCCTCAATCTCACAACCCTGAACCAAAATCAAGTGTCAGACACTTAACTGACTGAGCCATACAGGTGCCCCATGATCATTTCAATAGACGTATAAAAAGCATTTGACAAAGTACAGCATTCATTCATGACAAAGACCCTCAACAAAGTAGGTTTAGAGGGAACATATCTCAACACAATAAAGGCCATAGCTAACATTATGCTCAATGGGGAAAAACTGAGAGCCTTTGCCCTAAGGTCAGAAATAAGACGAGGATGTCTAGTCTCACCAATTTTATTCAACATAAAAGTGGAAGTCCTAGCCACAGCAATCAGACAACAGAAAGAAATAAAAGGCATCCAAATTGGCAAAGAAGAAGCAAAAGTTCACTATTTGCAGATGACATGATACTATATATAGAAAACCCGAAAGACTGCACCAAAAAACTGTTAGAAGTGATAAATGTATTCAGTAACAGGATATAAAATCAATCTACAGAAATCTATTGCATTTCTACACACCAATAATGGAGAAAGAGAAATTAAGAAAACAATCCTATTTACAATTACACCAAAATTATTAAGATACCTAGGAATAATTCTAACCAAAGAGGTGAAAGACCCGTACTTTGAAAACTATAAAACACTGATGAAAGAAACTGAAGATGACACAAAGAAATGGAAAGACATTCCATGCTTACGGATTAGAAGACCAAATATTACAAAACGTCCACAAAGCAAGCTACACATTTATTTATCTATCTGTCTGTCTGTCTGTCTGTTTTTTTTTTAAGTAGGCTTCACACCCAGCATGGAGCCCAACACAGGGCTTGAACTCATGACCCTGAGATCAAGACATGAGCTTACAGCAAGAGTCGGACACTTAACTGACTGAGGCAGTGAGGTGCCCCTACCTATTTAGCTATTTTTAAGTAAGCTCTATGCCCAGTGTAGGGCTTGAACTTACAACCCCAAGATCAAGAGTCACATGCTCTACTGTCTGAGCCAGCCAGGCACCTCAATCTATTCATTTAATAGCCAGGCACCGGCAATCTATACATTTAATGCAATGCAATTCCTCTCAAAATACCAACAGCATTTTTCACACAACTAGAACAAACAATCCCAAAATTTGTATGGAACCACAGAAGACCCCAAATAGCCAAAGCAACCCTGAAAAAGCAAAGCAAAGCTGGAGGCATCACAATTCCAGACTTCAAGTTATATTACAAAGCTGTAGTGATCAAAACAGTATGGTACTGGTACAAAAAAATACACATAGATCAGTAAAACAAAATAGAAAATCCAGAAATAACCCCACAATTACATGGTCAATTAATCTTTGACAAAGCAGGCAAGAATACCCAATGGGAAATAGGCAGTCTCTTCAACAAATGGTGATGGGAAAACTGGACAGCAACATGCAAAAAAATGAAACTGGACCACTTTCTTACACCATATGGAAAAATAAATTCAAAGTGGTTGAAAAACCTAAATGTGAGACCTGAAACCATAAAAATCCTAGAAGAGAGCACAGGTGGTAATTTCTCTGACATTGGCCATAGCAACGTTTTTCTAGATAGGTTCCCTAAGGCAAGGGAAACAAAAGCAAAAATAAACTGTTAGGACTACATTAAAATAAAAAGCTTCTGCACAGCAAAGGAAACAATTAACAAAACTAAAAGGCAACCTACGGAGTGGGAGAAGATATTTGTAAATGACATATCTGATAAAGGGTGACTATCCAAAATATATAAAGAACTTACATAACTCAACACCCCAAAACCAAATAATCCAATTAAAAAATGGACAGAAAACATGAACAGACATTTTTCCAAAAAAGGCAGCCAGATGGCCAACAGACACATGAAAAGATGCTCATCATCACTGACCATCAGGGAAATGCAAGTCAAAACAACGAGATACCATCTCACACCTGTCAGAATGACTAAAATCAACAACAGAAGAAACAACAGGTGTTGGTGAGGATATGGAGAAAGGAGAACCCTCTTGCACTCTTGGTGGGAATGCAAACTGGTGCAGCCATTCTGGAAAACAGTATGAAGGTTCTTCAAAAGGTTAAAAATAGAACTACCTTAAGATCCAACAATTGCAGTATTGGGTATTTACCCAAAGAATACAAAAGCACTAATTCAGGGGCACCTGGGTGGCTCAGTTAGTTAAGCCACTGATTCTTGATCTCAGCTCAGGTCTTGATCTCTAGGTCATGACTTCAATCTCCATGTTGGGCTCCATGCTGGTGTGGAGTCTACTTTAAAAAAAAAGCACTAAGTCAAAGGGATACATGCACACCTATGTTTACAGCAGCATTATTTATGATAGCCAAGATATAGAAGCAACCTGAATGTACCTGGATTGATGAATGGATAAAGAAGCTATGATATATATATATATATAATGAAATATTACTCAGCTGTAAAAAAGAATGAAATCTTGCCATTGCAATAACAAGGATAGTGCTAGAGTGAAATAAGTCAGTCAGAGAAAGACAAATACCATATGATTTCATTCATACGTGGAATTTAATAAAAACAAAACAAATGAACATAATGAGGGAAAAGAAAAGAGAGTAAAACCAAGAAACAGACTCTTAACTATAGATAACAAAACTGATGGTTACCAGAGGGGAGGTAGGTGAGGGATGGGTGAAATAAGTGATGGGGATTAAGGAGTGCACTTGTCATAATGAGCACCAGGTGATTAAAATAAAAACTTAACTCAGGTCATGATCCTGGGGTCCCGGGATTCAGCCCTGTAGGGGTCCTGGGATCAGCACGCATCTGGGGGAAGGGGGGATCTCTGGTTTTGCTTTATTTTATTTTATTTTATTTTATTTTATTTTATTTTATTTTATTTTATT
>NW_024426996.1:51071347-51184516 GCF_017311325.1 Ursus maritimus
CAAAAAAGGCAGCCAGATGGCCAACAGACACATGAAAAGATGCTCATCATCACTGACCATCAGGGAAATGCAAGTCAAAACAACGAGATACCATCTCACACCTGTCAGAATGACTAAAATCAACAACAGAAGAAACAACAGGTGTTGGTGAGGATATGGAGAAAGGAGAACCCTCTTGCACTCTTGGTGGGAATGCAAACTGGTGCAGCCATTCTGGAAAACAGTATGAAGGTTCTTCAAAAGGTTAAAAATAGAACTACCTTAAGATCCAACAATTGCAGTATTGGGTATTTACCCAAAGAATACAAAAGCACTAATTCAGGGGCACCTGGGTGGCTCAGTTAGTTAAGCCACTGATTCTTGATCTCAGCTCAGGTCTTGATCTCTAGGTCATGACTTCAATCTCCATGTTGGGCTCCATGCTGGTGTGGAGTCTACTTTAAAAAAAAAGCACTAAGTCAAAGGGATACATGCACACCTATGTTTACAGCAGCATTATTTATGATAGCCAAGATATAGAAGCAACCTGAATGTACCTGGATTGATGAATGGATAAAGAAGCTATGATATATATATATATATAATGAAATATTACTCAGCTGTAAAAAAGAATGAAATCTTGCCATTGCAATAACAAGGATAGTGCTAGAGTGAAATAAGTCAGTCAGAGAAAGACAAATACCATATGATTTCATTCATACGTGGAATTTAATAAAAACAAAACAAATGAACATAATGAGGGAAAAGAAAAGAGAGTAAAACCAAGAAACAGACTCTTAACTATAGATAACAAAACTGATGGTTACCAGAGGGGAGGTAGGTGAGGGATGGGTGAAATAAGTGATGGGGATTAAGGAGTGCACTTGTCATAATGAGCACCAGGTGATTAAAATAAAAACTTAACTCAGGTCATGATCCTGGGGTCCCGGGATTCAGCCCTGTAGGGGTCCTGGGATCAGCACGCATCTGGGGGAAGGGGGGATCTCTGGTTTTGCTTTATTTTATTTTATTTTATTTTATTTTATTTTATTTTATTTTATTTTATTTTATTTTATTTTATTTTATTTTATTTTTGGGATCACGCCCTGAGCCGAAGGCAGACGCTTAACGACTGAGCCACCCAGGCGCCCCTCTGGTTTTGCTTTTAAAACTGGATAAACTTGAGTTTGCTCACATGCTAATGGGAAGGATCTAGTTCCTCAGGAGGCAGGAAAGGGCAATGTCAGAACACAGGTGTGGGCTGGCTTTCCTAGGAGGAGGGAGGGGATACACATTCTATTGAAAGCTGGAAGGACAAGAGCATGAATGCAGATCATGAACTATGGAAACTATGAGTGTGGGAAAACTGGGAGTAACCATCTGGTCCTGTCGACCTTTTTTTAAGAATTAGAAGATTCCAGGGGCGCCTGGGTGGCTCAATTGGTTAAGTGCCCGACTCTTGGTTTCAGGTCAGGTCATGATCTCAGGGCTGTGCGATTGAGCCCTGCATCGGACTCTGCACTCAGATTCTCTCTCTGGCTGCCTCCCCCTCACTCTCTCTCTCTCTCAAATAAAGAAAGAAAATCTTAAAAAAAAAAAAAAAGAATTAAAAGATTCCAGGAACTCTTTCGTTTCCTTTATGAAGTGAAAAAAAAAAAATTAAAGCCCCACCCCTCTAAAACAACCCAACCTCCATTTATGAAGCGTTCAATTAGAATCTATTTTACTTCTCTCTAAGCGTCTAGCACAGCATGCAATCAGAGCTATCTTCATAGAATTAAAATCAGGACAAATATTTATTCTAAACTATTTGTTATAATTAGTTCATCAGAGCACTAATACTAATGATACTCTCCTAAAGTGTAGAAAGTTTTGTTTTTTATATATATATATATATTTTTTCCTCATATGTTACAGTTGTTGTTGTTTTTTTTAATTTACCCTACAAAATTCTTAAGTTATTTGGGATAGATTCCAAGTCTTTTTCCACCTCTGTATTTTCTTTTTTTAAGATCTTACATTTCAGTAATCTCTACGCCCAATGTGGGGCTTGAACTCACAACCAGAAAGTTTTGTTTTTTATATATATATATATATTTTTTCCTCATATGTTACAGTTGTTGTTGTTTTTTTTAATTTACCCTACAAAATTCTTAAGTTATTTGGGATAGATTCCAAGTCTTTTTCCACCTCTGTATTTTCTTTTTTTAAGATCTTACATTTCAGTAATCTCTACGCCCAATGTGGGGCTTGAACTCACAACCCCAAGATCAAGAGCAGCACACTCCACCGACCAAACCAGCCAGGCACCCCACCATCTCTGTATTTTTCACAGCAACAGAGTTCCTTATATGTAGCAGCTGTTCAAAATATGTTTTGAGCTTGAATAATCTTTCTTTATAATCTTTAGGTATAATGAGATTTTATTCATACGCTCAGATTATTTTATGTAATAGTATACTTTATTCATGACTCTAAATTTGATCCTTAAAAACGTCTTCATTCTGTCAAATAAAAAGGCAATTCTAATCATTTTTCCTCACTAATGAGTTTAAGGAATATATTTTTCATTCTAAGTTATTTTACTTCCAGTTCATTAAGCAGTATCATAGTTCTATGAATTGGTGACTAAAATTTCCTTTGCTAACACCAAACATAACTCTTTTTTTTTTAACACTCACTTTTCAAATTTTATTCATAACCATTGAATATGTGTATGAGAATGCAAATACATTATCACTAGGAAGATAATCTAAATAGCTAAGCAACAGACACGGTATAAACAACTGCAACACAATGATATTACTGAACAAGTCAAAGCATAAGCTTTTATGACATTTTTGCAAAAAAATGGATATTTTTATGGGGTACTTTGTATAATATTTAATTTAATTTTTTAAAAAGATTTATTTATTTATTTTGGGGGGGAGAGGGAGAGAGAGAATCCCAAGCCAACTCCCAGTTGAGACACTTAACCAGCTGAGTCACCCAGGCACCCCTATAATATTTAACTTTAAAGGAGGTAATACTGTTATCAAGGCTGTTGAACAGTGTCCCCCCAATCCATGTTTACCCAGAACCTCAGAAGATAAACTATTTTGAAAATGGGGTTTTTGTAGATGTAACTAGTTAAGATGGAAACATGTTATTGAAAAGTATGTTTGTGTGACCAAACATAATTCTTCAAAAAACCCCAAATATCCCCAAATAACAAATTCCTAATAATTACAAAATTCTATATAAAACCTTAGAACTTCCCTGACTTATACTAAATAAAAGATTAACCTTTTAAAAAGTAAGCAGAAATATATTCTAACTTTTTCTTACTGGCTATTTAGGAACATTTCCAGCTTATTTGTTGGGCCCTATACTAAGATATATGAAGGGGGCCAAGAACCCAATGATCAGACTGCCATCCACTTAATGCAAATTGCTCTTCATTATAAAGACTTTGGGTACAAAAGAAACTAAGGCCGGGGAAGATAGCTTGAATCAGATGGAAGGTGAGCGCAACTGGCATCTAGGAAAGACTTAGAAATAAAGTTGGTCAAGTAATAATGGCCAGATTACAGAAAGTCTTGGAAGCTAGAAAGAGGAATTGACATCTTATGTGGTAAGGAATGAAGACCACTGCAGTTTTTGAGCAGAGCAGTGCATGCTAACAGAAGAGGTAATGAAGCAGAGAGTGTAGTCTCCAGAGTCAATGCCTGCTTTGAATCCTGATTCCATCACTAATTAGCTGTGTACTCCTGGGAAAGACAGTTAACTCTTCTAAGTACAGGCATCCTAGGGCAATAACAACATTAGCTCTTAGAGTTATTATGAACATGAGATTAAAAACGATAGGTGAAGCACTTAACGTAATGCCTGGCCCATAGTAACAACACAAGGAATGCTATTCGTAGGAAGTGAACATGATCAAAAGACGTAGGCTCACAGGAGGCTACCCAGGAACTGGAAAGTAGCAACGGAAATTTAGAAGAACAAGACTCACTTGAAGGAAGATTGGTGATTGTTAGAAGATAAGATTGGAAGGGAAGGGAAGGGAAGGGAAGGGAAGGGAAGGGAAGGGAAGGGAAGGGAAGGGAGGAAATATATTATTTACTTTGGGTACCCCTTCTCACGCACGGGGAATTTTCCACTGTACAAAAGAGCTTTTTTGAGAGGCAGGAACCCCATCTCCCATAAAGCTGAAAAGACAGATGTTCATCCTCACTGTCCTTGGAAGTTTAGGGCCCAGGATTGCCCTAAAGCTAGTAAAATAGATACTTGAACCTAGGATTTAAAATCCAAGGCAGCATTATAAAGAAGGTGCAGTGGAGATAGTTCCTGCCTATTTCCCACGGCCTTCCTTATCTGCTTAAATGAGCCAGGGTTGGCCTCCGTTGATGCCACTGAAAAACGCTGAATTTCAGTTCCAAGTCCTCAAGTCTGGGAGACATGGTCAGAGAAGACCTGAACACAGAGTTTGAGACGAAAGCTGAACAGCAAACAGATCTTTCACACAAGTTGAAAATATGAGAATAAAAGCAACACAAGAGTACAAGCAATACAGAAATAACAATTAAAGCCCTGAAAAAGAGAGGGAAAGATGGAGAGGAAGAAGTGTTAGTAAGGCTACAAAGCCGAGCACCTGTTCCAGGCATATAGTAAATACTTAATAAGTATTTGCGGATTGACTACCTGGACTGTGGAGCTCTCCAGGAATTTCAAATATTTGTACTATAACTATCAGCTATTTAACTTTACATACTTCTGTACCATTCAGTGATCAAGCCTATATTTAGAACTTAAGTATCTATGAATACATAGTACCATATCATGTTATATGAGATAATATCTACATCTATACTTTGTTACCATGAAGCTAAACGTTAAATTACAATAAAACTCTTTTGATTAGTGCTCCTATTTTTATATTCTTCAAGGATATCACATGGAAAAGAAATCTTTAGATGTGAATAATGCATCGAGGGCTTCAGTCCTACAAATAATTCGAGAAATGGCAAACGACAACTTTCATTCATATGGCAAATATTTATTGATGCTGTCTATGTGCAAGGCACTCTTCTAGGCTCTGTGGGGATCTATTGTTGAAAAAAACAAGTTTCCTGCTTTCCAGAGCTTACTTGGGGGAAGGGAAGAAGTAGATAGATCCGGTGCTATGAAGAAACATAAGCAGAGGAACGAGATAGAAGGAGGTACGCACAAGATTAGAGAGTGATGGACAGGGGATGACTGGCCATGGAAGTCTTTTTTGGTTAAACTGATGTTTGGAGAGCTGACTGAATAATTTCTGCTAAGCATTCAAACATCAGGGCACAGAGCATTTCAGTGAGAGGGAACGGCTAATGTAATATCCCCGATGTGGGAGAATGTCTGGCTTGTTAGATGAACAAGGAGGCCAGTGGGGCTAGAACAGAAAGAGAGAGGGGAGAAGTAGAATGAGCTGAGCTCAGAGATATAGTCTCAAGTCAGGGAGGTGCTGTTAGGGGGATTGTAGGCTAATAGTACTAGGAATTCAGTGGAAAGGGAGATGAATGTACACTGAGAGATAACACACAGAAGGCTTCTAGCACTACCTGGCACAGAGTAGGAACTATACATGGTGTTTATTCCTATTACTGTTACTATTACTAACAACTGTTGCAAGACCAGTACAAAGAATTCCCAGAGACCCTTGACCCAGATTTCCCAAATGTGGGCATTCTACATTTGCTTTCGATGTATATGGTATATATACTTTTTTCGCCCGAACTGTTTAAGTTGTAGAAATGATGCCCTTGTACTCTTAATACTTCAATGTATCTTTCTCAAAACAAGAAACCCTGTTACGAAACCACAATACAATCATCAAAATCTGGAAGTTAACATTTATACAATGCTGTTATCTAATCTACAGACTTTATTTTGGATCTTATCATTTGTTCCAATTACGTTCCTTATAGCAGAAGAAATTCAAGATGATGCATGCCCTGTCTTTATTTGTATCAGTGTGGACTCAGGCATACTTATTGATTTAATAAATGATCATCTTTTATCATCATTATCTATTTTGGTGTTGAAATTATCCCAGATTTGGACAGTGGTGGCCCCTACAAACTGCCTTTTCTGGCCCTTGAACTATCTCCATTATTTGTTGAACACTTCCTTACTTTCTGGCTCTATAAGATGTTTTGGGTCTACCTTGTATTTTTCCAGTCTTGGAACCAGCCATTTCTCTAAAGAGCTTTCTGGCCATATGCGTTACTAATTAAAATTCCTCCCCCTCCACGTTCTGCCAAATAAAAGATTATTTAATACCTTTTGTTGAATCCATTCCTCCAACTGCAAATAATGTTCCAACCGTTGACTTTCTAGGTTTTGTCCGAGGGCTTTGTAACATGGGTCGTCTCTCCGGTAATAAATGGTACTTCATCGCTTCCATAATAAGTTTCTGACATTCTATATCATCCCGAAAAAGTGCATTATTTTCCATGTCTGCCAGGAACTAGAAAAGAATAGTGAGTATATATGCTGAATGAGCAAGAAAATAGTAATTAAAAGAATATATAGTTCACAAATGGAAAGGATCTCATTTAGAAAAAAAATCCAAGCCTGGACACATATTTTTACTAAAATATGCAATATTTACAAGATTTACATTCTAAATTTCATTGAGAAATATAAGCTGAAGAGGATCAGTGGTATGCTCTAACACCTGCATACTGCTTATCTTTGGGGAGTGGAGAAACTGGTGCTTCTTAAATCATCTTTTTTACTGCTTTTCTATACTGTCTAGATTTTCTAAAATAAGTCATTTTACTTTTTAAATTAGAAACGATTTTAACTGAAGAAGAGTAATCATAAATAGAAGTCGACTAATTTAGACTGCATTTACCTGACCTCTCTAAACAGAGCTCAAGGAACAACAGCAGGGGGACCTGGGCAACTCAGTGGTTAAGCATGTGACTCTTTATTTTGGCTCAGGTCATGATCTCAGAGTCACGAGATCGAGCCCTGAGATGGGTTCCATGCTAGGCAGTGAGTCTGCTTGAGATCCTCTCTCTCCGTCTCCTCCTGCCCCTCCCCACCTCTACAAAAAAAAAAAAAAAGAACAACAGCAAAAACAACTTACCAGTTTCTTAAGAGGCAAAGAACTCTAAATGGTGATTATCCTAAAAGAATTTAAATCCGTCATGCTTCATTGAATCCCATTTTTAAAATTTATATAATTTAATGCAAATGCATAGATATGGTTTCATCCTGCCTTTTAAAAAATGATTTTCTTGTCTTATCAGATAAAGGGCTAGTATCCAAAATCTATAAAGAACTTATCAAACTCCACACCCAAAGAACAAATAATCCAATCAAGAAATGGGCAGAAGACATGAACAGACATTTCTCCAAAGAAGACACACAAATGGCCCAGAGACATATGAAAAAATGCTCCACATCACTTGGTATCAGGGAAATACAAATCAAAATCGCGATGAGATACCACCTCCCACTGGTCAGAATGGCTAAAGTTAACAAACTCAGAAAATGACAGATGTTGGCGAGGATGCGAAGGAAGGGGAACCCTCATACACTCTTGGTGGGAATGTAAGCTGGTGCAGCCACTCTGGAAAACAGTATGGGGGTTCCTCAGAGAGTTGAAAATAGAGCTACCCTATGACCCAGCAATTGCACTACCAGGTATCTACCACAAAGATACAAACGTAGTGATCCGAAGGGGCACCTGCATCCCAATGTTCATAGCAGCAATGTCCACAATAGCCAAACTGTGGAAAGAGCCCAGATGTCCAAAAAGTTTGTGGCATTTCGAAACTGAGAACAGCATGCTAACAGCAAAAAAGCCAAATTAAGACATAAGTCTCAGGACCTAGGCCGGAGTATAAACTATGGTATTAATTACTCCATATCTTTTCTATGCACACAAAATATAGTTATACTTGCTACAGAAACCATTACCAAATGTGCACTGAGTTGGCTCATCTAGATTGATCTTAATGTTTATATTACTTCCGTTATATATAATTACTTTAGTCCTTTCTAAATAAAAATAAATGTGAAAAATTATAGAAAGTCAAGTCTTGGGAGATTTAATGGGTACTACAATTTGAAGTAAAATATATTCTTTTTTAAAAAAGATTTTATTTATTTATTTGAGAGAGAGAGATTGAGAACGAGTGGGAAGAGAAGCAGAGGGAGAAGCAGACTCCCTGTTGAGCAGGGAGCACGATGCAGGACTTGATCCCAGGACCCTGGGATCATGACCTGAGCCGAAGGCAGACGCTTAACTGACTGAGCCACCCAGGCGCCCTGAAGTAAAAGATATTCTTAAATACGCTAATAGTCTCTATACTTTATGAATAAATGAGATTAATCATATTTAAGTAGAGAGATGAGAGTAATAGAAGGGAATATAAAGCACATTAATCCACATATCAGATTAATCAAATGGAAAGTACCAAAAATCATTTGGAAAACGATTCAGAAGGTACTGAAAGAGAACTAAAAACTATACTTCTTCTATACTCTGCCTTTAGGCGAACACTATGCCATCTCTGCCATTAGATAATGACAAATTACTTAAATGAAGGCATTTAGAAAAATGAAGAAACATTTTCAATGTGTACCTTTTTATCTTCACTCACATACTTGATCTCCATATGACCGTTTCTCTAAAACTGCCCCCTCCAATACTAACTAACGTAAAAAACAGAATGTGAATGATTTCTGAATTCTATAGGCTTGAAAAATGTTTTGGTATCAAAAACATGTAATTAAAAGAATGGTAAAGGTAAATACTGGCTCATTTTATATCTTTGACTTTCAGTAGAAAACAGTAATGAGAATTGAGAACAGAACAGTGAAGACCAAGATACTCTTTGCCTTAATTGACAGCACCTTCCTTAATCTCGTTGCACAAATCAGAATCATTCTGGATCCCTCTTTTTTTTGGTACCCTGCGCCTTTCAATTGGTCATTAAGTTGTATCAGTTCTACTTCCTAAGTAGCTCTTGAGTCTGGTAATTTCTCTACCTGCACTGCCAGAGAGCGCCTAATTCACTTGTCTGAATCCAAGTCTTCCTAATGGATTTCTACTTTGACCGCTCCAATCCAATCTTCACAATGCAGTTAGATCTTCCTAAATACAATAATTCTGCCATTCCCTACTTAAAACCCTTTAGTGCCTCCTCACTGCTTTGGGGCGAGGACGCAAACTCCTTGCCTCACTAGAGAGTCCTTGTCTCTCCACACTGCCCTTGTATGTCTGCACTCGAGCCACGCGAGCTCTCTTCAAATTCCAGCGCATGACACGTTTGCTCATGACTCCATAACCAGGTGCAATCTCCTGTCTCTCCTGGGCTATCATGCCCCCTCTTCTGGGCAGCTACTCAGGATGCAGACCCAGTGACACTTGAGAAAGTTCTCCCAGCTTCCCCACCATCAGCCCAGGCAGGCTACTCCAGTTCCTTTCATAATGCCATGTTCCTGTATCTGTCATTGCCTTCCTCTCCTTATACGGTAGTCACAAATCTATTTTTTAATTTATTTCTTCTTCCACTGGATATACCTCCCCTGACCGAGCAATTTTACACATAGTATGTTCAAGAGGCTGACCGGTTCAGTGAAAAAGGCAGAGAACTGAACTTGGGTTCAAGATCTCCCTCTGTCTCTTATTAGCTCTATGATGTTAGCCGAGTAGCAAAGGCAAATAAAACTACAATGTAGAAGGACAGGAATTCCTGCAATCGCTTTATGATCTTGAGCATATGGTTTTACTTTTTTGGTCTGTTACTTCGTTTGTACAACAGGTGTTAGGCTAAATGACTGCCTTTCAACTCTGAGGTCTTATGGTTATGATTATCAGCAGTACCTGGGTAACAGAAATGTTAAACGTCTCTCGGAATCATGCAAATATCGTATCATAAATATTGGAAACTGCAGGGCTGAAGTCAATCGTCAGGTTACTTAATCGCACAGATTCTTTTCAAAGTCTACTAGGATTTTTCAGATTTATTTTCTTTACCCTAGAAAAGGATACGAAAAAAACTTCTGCTAAGAACGTAAACTGTAACTCTCTTCTTTAAATCTGATTCCAAGGGAAACATTTTACAGTGTTATTTTCCTGAACTGTCATCAATTAGTACAGTTTCACCTTCGATGAACTCACATAACATTCTACCTCTGAAGAGGACGTCTTTCTTGTAAAGCATCAGCACTACTTTTCGTCTCTATAAGGTAGAGAGCGAACAGTAACTTGCTAACAACCGCTGGAAATAATACATAATCCTCAAGATAAAAACAAGTAAGAAAAAATGTATGGCACTTGAACAACAAACATCTGTCCTTGACCAGTCACAGCTCATTCTTCCTTCACTTTCAAGACCTCTTTCTCTATTCAAGCCTTCAAGCTAAGCAGCAAAGGAGGCAGAGGGAATTCCTGTACAGTAATCTCCCTTAACCATGGGGGGTATGTTCCAAGACCCTCAGTGGACGCCTGAAACTGCAAATAGTGCCGAACCCTATATATACTGTTTTTTCCTATATGTGCATACCTATGATAAAGTTTACTTTAAAAGTTAGGCACAAAAAGAGAACAGCAAATAATAACACAGGACCATCAAAGTGTAATAAAAGTTATGCGAATGTGGTCTTTCTCGTGCCTTCCTTCCTCTTGTGATGACATGAGATGATAAGACATCTATGTGATGAGACAAAGTGAGGTGAGTGGACGTCGGCCCTGTGATGTGTGACAAGAGGTCAGGAGAACCATCTGCTTCCTGACCAAGGCTGACTGCAGCTAACTGACACCAGGGAAGGCAAAACTGCGGATAAGGGGGAACTACTGTATATCCCAGTTAGAACTCTACAAAGCGGAAACTATGCATGCAAATGTGTTCAGACGGACTGCTTGAATACACTTACTAGAGAGCTCTCAATTCTAAAATAATGCTGATAATCCTACCACGATTATTTGCAGCCATCTGATCTCACAGAGCACTTTTCTCATCTTTATAATAATCCCGTGAGACAGTCAAAGAGGATGTTATCTCCATCTGACTGGGGTGTGTGACTATGCCAACAGACAGAGTGGGAACTCTTACCATGCCTCAGTTTCTATACCACCAGAATCCAGCATTTAGTGGATACTTAATAAACATGTAGCGAACAAATTAATCTAAATTTTCTGGCTCCTGGCGTCCATTGCTACTTTCATCCGCAGCTTTACTAATTCTTCAATTGCTAGGGTAGGTTTGTAAGCTGAGTCAAATAAAATTACTAACCCCTAAGCAACAATGTTATTTAATTAATGCAATTTAGGTCCAGACCTACTGGGTCAAAAACATAAGCAGAAATTTTTTTTTAGCTAACTATCTTTTCATCTACACATTTCATCGGAGTATATGTAAAATAACCTTATCAGATAGAAGGAAAAACCTATAGACATGTACAGATTAACACGATTAGCATAAAATACCCAAATGCTGTTGAAACTGGGATACGGACTTTAAAAAATCAATAACGGTTTACCTGTGGTGCAAGAAGAGGTAGCCTAATATAAGCCAAAAGTTTACTGAGATCTTTCCGTCTCTGTTCCAGATCGTGACGGACCCAAGTAAGAAGCGCATTCAGGATTGTCTCCTCGTTAGGAATGTTCATGTCATCACTCGCCAAGAGCTTTGCGATTTCACTGGCTGGTAGTAATACAAATTCCTGGTTTCTAATTACTTCCATGAAATGTTCCTAGAGGGGACAAATAGCACATCAACAATATTGTTCCTTCTGTCCATCAGGTTATTTAAGAGAAAATAAACATTTTTGAATTAGATGCCAAAGCACAGTTTAATCTTGAAACCTTCCTTACAAAATAGCATTACTGTTTACTAGGAAGGAAACACAGTACAAAATAACATTTAAACTGCAATTATGTTGTTACACTGTAAGTCTCCATATCCGTAGAATTAAAATTTGCCATTTGGTACATTTTATTTTTTTCTTTAAAAAGATTTATTTATTTGAGAGAGAGAACATGCAAGTGGGGGGCAGAGGAGGCGCAGAGGGGGAGGGAGAGACAGAAAAATCCTCAAGCAGACTCCCCGCTAAGCGCAGAGGCTAATGTGGGGCTCAATCCCAGGACCCTGAGATCATGACCTGAGCCGAAACTGAGAATGGGCTGCTTAACTGACTGAGCCACCCAGGAGCCCCTACCATTTGGTACACTTTAAAAATGGACCTGGGATTTTTAGGTTTTGCTTTGTTCAAGTTAGGGAATAGTTTCAACAAGTCTTTCAAGAGGTAGAGGGTAGAAAAAATGAATTAGACTCTGAGATGTAGGACAGTCTAACACCCACGTTAGGTCACGTTTGTGGTTGCAGAAGAATTTGACTTACAGTGCAGCCAGATACCTGCGGGAGCCGTGAAGTGATTTCTCTTATCCAGAGACGGCTGCCAGGCTGGCTGGATTTCCCAAGACCGTCCTGTACCACCGAAGTCTTCTCAGACTGCTCAGGGAAGACCATGTATCCTTAGGGCTCTCCTGGCTCTCACTGGCCCCTTCAAGAGTGTTTTCATGTAATTCATAAGACCACCCAGGAGTTTAGGTCTGTTTGAAAAAGTTCTAATCCATGTATGAAGTTGTTTGGGTCTCAAAGAAAGCCAAAACAAAAGCATTGACGTAGAATGCACTGGCACTCCAGGACCTTGGACTGAAGATAATTCATTTGCAGCCACATACCAGAGTCAGTCTCCTTATAATTTGAATTGGGAGACAGAAAGGGCTTTAGCTATGAGATAATGACCTTTACTAGGATATTATGCTAAACCGTCCCAAGAGATGGGAAATTTACTATCTGGTGTGCAAGGTTACAAGTCTTAATGCCTGGATTGTTTACTTAGCTTTAATATAAATGCAAATGCTACACATATTGTCCCTTAATGTTTTTCTTATACTTCCCAGTGTGCTGTGGCTGTCTCGGTATACACGGTTTCAGTGAAATAGGCAGGGCCATTTAAATTAGAGCTAGAGGTAAAGATTACCAGCAACTATCTTCTATATTAAAATGAGAATTATATGTTCCATGTAGCCTGCAGTAACCCAAATTAGGTACCGATCTAAAATATATCTTGGGTTGACATTCCTTTCTTGGAAATTCTTAACAGGAAACCATACATGAATAATTAACTAAATTCAATTGCTCCAATTTATCACGATTTGTTAAAGATGCCCAAATGTATCTATTTTAAATGACTGATTCTCATTTTCAGAAATATATTTTAATAAAACCTCGATGTTGGCTTCAAGCAAACTGCTCTACTCAGTTGCATACTGACATTATAAAACAATCTGGTAACACATTGTAAGAGCTATAAAAATGTTGAGGCTCTCAACCCAGTTATCCTACTAGCAGTTTAATCCTTAATAAATAATTCACAAGAGGAAAAAAAAAAGCTGATGCTTCTCTAATGATGCTTCTCTGTATTATTACTTATAATAGTACAAAATGGGAATTAGCCCAAAGGTCCAGCTATAGGGGGTTGTAACTCAATAGGCTATTAAGCAGGCATTTAAAATTTCAAAAACAAAGACCACATAGATGCACAGAAATACATTTATCACATAATGTTAGGTAAGGTTGTCAAGAAATCAAACTAATACACATTTCTAATCGCTCAAAGTTGTGTATAGTGTAACCAACATTTACACCATACTGATACAACAATTGCTTTACTTTAAAATGGTATTAATGGCATTACCAATGCAATGGTATTAATTCACCAAATAGAAAAGGACTATTATACATATTATTATTATTTATTTGTTGATTTTCTATTTCAGAACCATGCCCATTCCATTCTAGTACAACTCATTTTAAGTGAAAATCGAGTCTCTCAACAACTTATGGAAAGACTAATGAACTCAAGGTTAAGCACAAAGTGCTTTTCAAAAATATTATTTGGTTTTACAGCAGGTATTTTAGCTAGAATTCAGTGTTTTTTCTAGGTTAAGAAACAAAATTCAAAAATTTAAAAGTAATTGCTTATATTTATTTCACAAATCCATAATGCCATTAAATATTTGTAATGATACACTCAGTGTTAGGCTTTTTGGTAGAGATTAAAGGACTCGTTCCAGGTCACATTCAGTGGCAGTCAGAGTGAGAACAAGTCTCCACATTCCAGGATTACAAGATCCTTTCCTACCTATGTTCATAAAGGATGAGCGAATGTTCCAAGTACGTGCACCATTTACTGATCGAGACAACTGAATTCACTATGTGGCATTATGCTCACTTCGGATTTTAAATCTATTTTGTGTTGTTGTGATGAGCACCGGGTAACGTATGGAATTGTTGAATCACTATATTGTGCACCTGAAACTAATATAACACTGTATGTTAACTAACTGGAATTTAAATAAAAACTTTAAAAAATCTATTTTGTGATATAAATAGCTATCATGCTACCAAACGCTTGCTAGCATTATGCCTTTTCTCCATTTGGAATTAGTTTTCAAGCAAATGAAACTACTGAGGGATTTATTTAAATTGGAGATTGAATTTTGCTATACATTTTCATTGAGTTCCCATAGCAACAATTGAAATCAGACAATCTGCCTCTAAATGACTTATTGTCATTAGAATTAAATTTTACCTCTCTGTTGAAACTGAATAATGTCAAATAATAGCCTTGAGAGGAAAAAAAAAAAAAAACCCTATCCAACTAATTTGCTATGAAAATAGCTTTAAAAACATTGAGCTGAATCAATAATATTGAAATAACTCTGTATGGTTATAGAAAGTAACTACACTTATCATGGTAAGCATTGCATAATGTATAGAACTGTCAAGTCACTATGTTGTACACCTGAAACTAAAATAATACTGCACACCAACTTTAATTTTTAAAAAAGAGCCCATTTAAATTTAATTTATGTCTAAGCCATTATGTCTAAGCAGCCACTGGGCCTCTACTATAAACAATGGGAGTGACCTAAATGCATACAAATGTTTTCATGTGAATAAAACTCCTTCTTAGGAAAGAGGTATTACTTAAATGATGAACTGATTATGAAGAAAAGAAACCCAAATTTATTTATAGTCATCTTACTCCCAAAACTATTTGAACCTGAGGTTTAAGGTTAAAATGAGAAATCTGCAAGGAAAAGATAAAGACAGAGCTGTGAAAAAATCTTCCTTGGGACTTAATTTAGAAGATGCCAGGTCTGGGGCGCCTGGGTAGCGCAGTGGTTAAGCGTCTGCCTTCGGCTCAGGGTGTGATCCTAGCGTTATAGGATCGAGCCCAACACTGGGCTCCTCCACTAAGAGCCTGCTTCTTCCTCTCCCACTCCCCCTGCTTGTGTTCCCTCTCTCGCTGGCTGTCTCTGTCAAATAAATAAATAAAATCTTAAAAAAAAAAAAAAGAAGATGACAGGTCTGTACAGTATTACCTTGTCACACAATCTCTATGACCGTTATAAACAAGAAACATTCCTGAGAAGTGATGATAGCACGGGGGGAATACGAATCATAAAGGTTGTACTTTAGAACGACTGCTTCTGTTCTCTCACATCAATCCCCGTTGTGTTGAATAGAGTAGATCTGTACAATGATGGTGACAATGATGAGGGTATCATTTCTTGACTGGGTTTACGATGTGTCAGTCACTATTTTGGTGCTACACTCCGATTAACTCATTTAATCCTCACATCGAGCTTATGAAGTAGGAAGAATTATTCTTCCCAATAGTTGTCAACATCTGTTCTTATAATTGTTCCAAAATCTCTATTTCTGTAGTGAAAGACTCCTAAAGTACGTCAATCCCTTCACAGACAAACCAACTCAATGGAAGGATGGAGGAGAAGGTGTAAGTGTGCGTGAATGTTCACATTCTTTCTTCTCTTAGGAGCTGTATGGCCCTAACTGCAAGATTGAAAGCAACAGTCCTCGATCTTTGCCCAGCCGCGAAGACCTGCCTGCCACACTGTGACAAGACGGTCATTCCTTAAAAATCCAAATATCCTCCCTTCCCCAAATCCCTGCACTATGAAGACTGTGGGGCCTGGTCCTAACAATATGCCCTCAACACGCCCTTCTTTTCTTGCTGTCCTAGATCAGTCTGTATCCATTATCCTCCAGTGTCTGAATGAGAACCTCCTCTGTGATTTATTCTGAGCACATAATTTGCTACGATTCCCAGGAACATCTCTCTACCTAGCTAAAAACACTTCTTACGTATAATCAGATTTACCTTTAATAAAAAGCCTCCCTTTCATCCTATCATCTGTACTGCACCAATACCCCACAATCACTGTCACCCATTTCCATCCGTGAATATGTGGGCAGTTCTGAAATTCATTCAAGTGCTGCAAAGCAAAACATCGGGGAAATCCTGCTTTAAAAACAGCAGATCTGAAACTCTTGACTAGAACAGTCCTAGGCTACTGCTCTGCTTCTTAGCGACTGTCCTAACTTCAGGCTTGACTCATAGATCCAAGAGAAATAGGACTTGGTGTTTTCCCCCTTATAACGCAATGACAATACTATGCACTAGACAGTGAACCTGAACCTCAGGGCGTGTGGCCGAGCCCTGGGAAAACAGCACCACGTAGACAAGCCTGCAACAAGAAGGAATGAGGTGACGAGCACATGCTTTTCTGCTTCTCAGAAAATACATACCATGGTATAATTGTGAGCCACTTTATGCAAATCTGTACAACCCTGGGCATCAGCAAAAGAACGGATTCCAAGACAGTTGGATGGGTGAAGCTGCTTCATTAAAAACTTACAGCAAGCTTCCACAACCTGCGAAAGCTGAAGGAGGCAAGCTGTAGACAGCAGGCACTCAATATTATCTTCTTTTAATTCAAGGCGGCCTTAATGATAAAAAGAAATTCCATTAACCATAGAACTATATTAACCTTAATTTATAAAACAATCAGTGTTAATGGTAATACTAAACAAAAGCTCCGTATACAAATCCTGGACCTAGATGGTTTCAGACAGTCCAAAGAGAAAAAGAAGTACTAACTATGAAAAAACCTTATTAGCTTTGTGACTTCTAGTAAAATAAAAAACAAATGGCTTCTTTCCAGAATTTTTAAATGATGCTTTAATTAAGTAGCATATCTATTAAATATAACACTCAAATTTGAAATCCAATAACTTAAAAACATTATATAATTTATCTAATTATATTAACATTTAAAAATACCAATAGGCTTAATTATGACAACCATTTTATTTATTGATTTTTTAATATTTTATTTATTTATTTATTTGACTGAGAGAGAGCACAAGCAGAGGGAGCAGCAGAGGGAGAGGGAGAAGCAGGCTCTCCACCAAGCAGGGAGCCCAATGTGGGGCTTGATCCCAGGACCCTGAGATCATGACCTGAGCCGAAGGCAGACACTTAATGACTGAGCCACCCAGGTGCCCCTATGACAACCATTTTAAAGATTCTAATATAAAGATTTTAACCTTTATAAAGGTATCACCAGCGGTGGTAATTACAATAGCAGCATTCACTGTTAGCTGTGGCAGGCTTTCCTAAAGCAGAAATCTGAAATCTAATAATGCAACATAATTTGAAGAGGTTTTAGATTTACATTTTCAGATTTATTACCTGTATATGCATACTGAATCAAGGACCATAGTGAGTTCGGTTCAACACCTTCCATTTTTATTTCTTCTTGTCTTGCTTCCCTGACATCATTAGTAAACATAGCAGCGAAATAATCAGAGACTGAGGAGAGCACCAATCTGAGGACATTTATCAGAAGGAAAAAAAAAATCAGTGACCACATTAAAGCTGATGTTTGTTAATAAATGCTGCTGCTTCTCTCTCTCTCCTTTTTTTTTTTTTTTTTTTTTTTTAATTTGCTACCCACAGAAAGTGCGTGGTACCGGGAAATGCATTTTAAGTTTGACAAATTGCTTTATGCTCTAGTTCTTTCCTTGGAATAATAAATTACCATTACTGAAAATTTTCTGCTGAGGTAAATGATTTACCCATTCATTACTCAAATATCACTTTATAACATGCAGAAGAAAAGCTAAAGCCCACAGCATTAAACTGACTATATTAAAAAAAGGAAAAAAAATGTAAAGGTTGCTTTCTGTTTATCACTTTTGGAAATAACCTAAGTGTTTTTTGGTGGTTGGTTTTTTTTTTGTTTTTTTTTTTTAGTTTAATTGTGGAAGTAGTAGATACATGGGAGAAATTTGAGAATGGTTTTAGCAGGTTGTTTTTAACTTTTGGGATTTATTATTATTATTATTATTATTAACATTCACATTTTATTACCAAATGATACTATTTTTGTTTTAACACTACAAAACTATTTTTATAATAGTACATTATTATATATTGGGTACATCTCTGACCAGAGTTTTGATAGCCAGATATGAACAAAAATAGGTTATGAATACATATTTTGAAATGTGCATTTTTTTATCTGATGTCTTGGAGATCTTTCCATGTCAGCACATTTATATAGATTCACTTTATTTATTTTTTATTTATTTAGAAATAGAGACCAATAATCACTGAAGTTCCCTCTGTGTTCCTCTCTACTCCCACTCTCCTTCCTCTCCAGGAGTGCACTGCCCAGTCCTAGGCTTGCCAGACTGCTCTCTAAAGTGCTGTGCCAATTTAGACCCCCACCAGCACTGTATGAGAGAGAACATTTTCCCACAACATTGTCAGATGTTAAAATTTTTGGCCATCTGCAAGGTGTTAAATGGCATCTCATTGTTGTTTTAATTTTCATTCCCCTGATTGCTCAGGAGACTGAAGATCTTTTCAAATGGTTATTGGTCATTCAGCCTTCTTCTGAGAATTACCCATTTATTCATTTACTCACTAAAGACATTTCCACCTTATAAGTAAGGACTGGGCACTGTTCTAGGTACTTGAGTTATCATCAGTATAAATAAGAGACAGAAGATTCCTTCTCTCAGGGAGTCCTACATTCTAGAGGGAAAGGGGATAAATAATAGAAGTAAATTCTAGAGTACATTAAAGAATGGAAAGCGCTAAGGGGGAAAAGTAGGATAAGGGCAAATGCGGAGTCGGAGGGTGTTTAAGTAAGTGGTCTGACTGGAAACTGGCGTTTGGGCAAAGACTTGAAGGAGGTGCATGAAGTAATCATATAGGTGTTTGGGAACAGCATTTGGGCAGAAGGAATAGCCACTGTAAAAACCCAAAGGCTGGAGCAGCATGCCTGGCACATACGAGGACCACGGGGGCTGAGTGGCTCAAGCGGAGTGAGCAAGGACAGAACGTCAGAAGGCAGTGGCCATCACATGGCTCACTGGGCC
This sequence comes from Ursus maritimus, assembly GCF_017311325.1. Lineage (NCBI taxonomy): Eukaryota > Metazoa > Chordata > Mammalia > Carnivora > Ursidae > Ursus > Ursus maritimus. The sequence goes on from NW_024426996.1 coordinate 51,090,637, forward strand.
TTTATAATCAGTGACATGAGGAGTCACTGAACAGTTTGATCACAGCAGTGACTGGATCTGAGTTCTACTTTAAAGGACCACTCAGGCAGCTGTGCAGCAAACAGAATGTAGGAAAGCAGGGAGACCAGTTGGCAGTTTCTGGCACTGAGTGAGATGGTAAGAGTTTACACATATGTGGAAGGGAAGGTAATGAGCTCTGTTCTGGAAAAAAAGAATTTCAGATGTCTCTGTGACATGCAGATTGAGGTCTCTCTCTAGTAAACCGACGCTCACAACATGGACTTTTTGTCACAGTATCTAGTAGCATCTCAATAAATGTACGCCCGTCGAATCACTGGAAACTAAGACCAGGCCCATTTTTTTCTAATGATTTCACTTTCACTTTGGAAGGTTTAAGAAGACCTTGGGGAAAGAGTGTTAATTAGTTTTTAAAAGCATCAAAAAAAAAACCACAAAAAACCCTTGGGGTCATAACAGCGATTAACACGGAACAACTGAACATGGAATTATCAAAGGAAACATAATGAATTGTTCTTTATTAAACATCTGTCTTTTCTTATCTCAAAAAATAGTACTTCATTTGTGTTAAAGGTTTTCGTTCCCTAACACCACTGCTTTTCATATTTCTGGGAGGTCAGCAAATAGAAGTTGGGATAGATGTTGTAATTTTAAGACTCTTCCGTTTTTGCCATTTCATTCCACTAACTTTTTTGCTTCTAAATATTCACAGCTCTAATTTCTTTTGAGGTTACTTATTTAATAGGTAGAATTTAAGAGAAAAGCTGTTCATAGTAGCCGAAATCTATTCCAAACAATACTGACTGATTTGAGGCTAGTTGTGTTTTGTTTTTGTGTTTCTGCAAAGGGAAAGTGACCCTTTTGGGGTCATTTATTGTGTAATAATTTCACATGCACAGTTTTCTTTGTAGAAATCCCATGAAAAATACCCCTTCCCAAAAGCATATGGAATACTTAGTTGGAACAAATTATCTCAATATGCATAACTAAATTAGTAAGGAAATATTTCTCACATATAGAGATTTAGAACACAATTACCTATGAGCTGGAATTCTGCGATCACCAGCAACTAGAATTACATCACATAACTGTTTATGCCTCAAATAGTTTTCCATCTTTTTAAATGTTTGCTCAGCATGATTAAGGGCTTGGAAAAATTCATCTGATGAACATGGCTCCATAGTATGGCAGGATGATAATGTCTGACTACTGTTGGAAGTCCTGAAAAAAAAAAAACAAAAACAGGACATACCTTTTGAAATATGACTATCACGTTGAAAAGATCATTTCTATCAAGTCCTTTAAAAACCTGAAATGTAATAGAAGTCATCAATGCTACCAGTCAATAGTAACGTGCAGTCATTCATCATTTTTGTGTCTTTTAAATTCAATAATGGCTCAAATCATACATGTGTCCTGTAAATATTGTGAGTGAATTTGACATCTGGTAGTCAATAACTATACATATTCTTTGTGGTGTCTGTTTTTGAGATCTTTTTGTCAGTCAACATAATTCCTCTGTTGTAAAAGAGCCAAGCTATATTCATAATGATAGCACATCTCCTAACATTATATTTAAGGGTATAAGAGATCAATCTTTGAAAGCAGGAAGGCAATGAAACTATTTTAGAGATATAAATCCAAGCCATCCTTTACTTAAAGATGGGTTATAGTCCACAGTTCATTTACAGGATAACTGTTTAGAATAGTAAACACAGTTGACCTTTGATGAACACGGCCTTGAATTGTGGGGTTCACTTATATGCAGAATTTTTACAATAAACATAGTGCAATAATAAAAATGAGATTTTTTCTTCCTCATATTAGTTTTTATAACATTTTCTTTATTCTAGCTTACTTTATTATAAGAATATAGTATATAATACATATAACATACAAAATGTGTTGACAATTCAGGTTATTTGTAAGGTTTCCAGTAAACAGCAGGCTATTACTAGTTAAGTTTGGGGGAGTCAGAAGTTATATGTGGATTTTTGACTGTGTGGGGGCTAGTATCCCTAATTCCTGCATTGTTCTGTGTTAACTCTACACTATCATAAAAACAATGTTATAAATAATTCATTGGACTCTCTAGTCAGTCTTCAAAAGCCCAGATAACCTATAACTTATATTACAGGTAAAAGAAATTTGATGGTCTAACCCAGGTATCTAGAAATTATTTGAAAATTTCCAAATTAGAATTTGAAAAGTATGAGTTCTCTGTTTTCTTGTGATTTACTGATGGAAACGGTGAAAAAGTGAAATGGTTACTACTAGGAACTAAGTCCTAAGTCCATCCCTCCCAGCACCCCCCAAGATCACCTGAATTATGTAATCAATATCCCATTGGCTATGCCATTAACTACTGACAATGCCGTAACTTGGTTCTCATTTCTTGTCAGATTTACTTTTAGAGATATTATGATTCTGACGAAGGCTTTGTTGATTCGATCCTCACTGTATCTTAAGAGAGTATTCTTAACATAAACATCCAATAACCTTCTCAAAAAAGAAAAAGTCACTGGATCTTTTAGAGTCAAGAGAACTGAAGCCAAGGACATTAGGTGCCTTGCCAGGAGTCCTACAGTTTGTTCATGACAGAGACAGGCCTGTCAGAGAGACTACTATGTGTTCACTTTTAAAACCCTTTCTCTTTTTCTTCGGAGAATATAGCTAGGCTGCATTTCCCACACTCTCTCAAAAACAGGTGTCGTCTTATAACGGGAATGAACTACGTCACCTCCAGGCTGATATGGCTAAGAGCAGGTGTTCTTTTCTCACGCTTTCTTTCTCTTTACAGGAGCTGAATGGAGAGGACTGAGGGCTTAGAGGAAGGAACAGGTAAAATACACACATGGAAGATAATCAGGTAAGAATATTCACATCAGCTACACTCAAGAATTCTCACAATCTATTGAGATTTATCAGTTTTAGAAGGTAGCAGTATCTCTACCTAAATTCTCCCAGACCAATGCATTCTTAACGCATACAAATATGGGCCCTAAAAAATGTTCTTGGAGGATAATTGTCAATAATAATAATAATAATAATAATAGAAGCAAAATATATATTATCTAGAATGCATGTGTCATACACTATGAATATTATTGATGTAATGACTTGGAAAACCCAGGATAATATACTCAAATTTATGTTTAAGATAATTATCATAAAAATACATTGAGTGTTGCTTATACAAATGAATAAGAATTAAAAATTATTTTAAAGGGGCACCTAGGTGGCTCAGTCGTTAAGCGTCTTCCTTTGGCTCAGGTCATGATCCCAGGGTCCTGGGATCGAGCCCTACATCGGGCTCCCTGCTCAGCGGGGAGCCTGCTTCTCCCTCTCCCACTCCCCCTGCTTGTATTTCCTCTCTCGCTGTGTCTCTGTCAAATACATAAAATCTTTAAAAAAAATTTATTTTAAAATCTAGGAGAAAACAACATGAGCAATAACGTATGATGGTAACTTTGGTGAATAACTTGAAGATTTAAAACATTTTTCAATAAAATGAAGTTTTGTCAAAATACTGACAAATGATTATAAGGTTTTACTGATCTAAGAATGAAAGAGAATTAGAACATTTAATTTTCATAAACCACAAGTTCTTTCAAGAACAAGATTAAGAAATCAAGTACTTCTTTCTTAGGGTTCCTAGATGTTGTACCACATTTTTTTTTAAGATTTTATTTATTTGAAAGAGAGCGAGAGAGAGAGAGAACACTAGTAGGGGGGAGAGGGAGAAGCAGGCTCCCTGCTCACCTGATGCGGGGCTCGATCCGAGGGCCCCAGGATCATGACCTGAGCCAAAGTCAGACGCTTAACCGGCTGAGCCATCCAGGTGCCCCTGTATCACATTTCTTACATTAAATTCTTAGTAATGGCAAGACAAAGAGTTCATTGAATGCTTTTGAGTGATGAACTGCCATCATCCAAACATAAATGCTAACCGATCTTAACTTCTGAAAGAACAACAGAAATTTATAATAGGATATAAGCTAGTTTTGATGTTGGTATATAAGCCCAATTAATAAAGAGGCCATCTCTTTTCCTGTCAAGAACTTTCAGGGTGTTTGGTTCTTTAACCTCTGGAATGAATAAGAATAACCTGGGGCGTCTTTCAGCTTCTGCGTTCAGAGCCTCATTCCCTCGGACTGATTCGCTAGGTCTGAGGTGGGACCTGAACGTCACATTTTCTGAAAGCCCTACAGGTGACCTGAACACATGTCCCAGGCTGAAGCACGGTGGTGTGCACTTCAGGGAGCATCAGATACATTGCACAAATCGGCATGTGATGAATTTACAGGTTCAAAACATTGCTTTACACAATAGATACTTTACTTCAAACAGGTGTCAACTGAATTTCTTTGATTAAAATATTTTAAATGAACTAGCTGAACTTAATGGAATATTTGTTATTTTTAAAATGAGCATAAAGGGGTGCCTGGGTGGCTCAGTTGTTAAGCATCTGCCTCCAGCTCAGGTCATGATCCCAGCGTTCCGGGATCAAGCCCTGTGTCGGGCTCCCTGCTCAGCGGGAAGCCTCCTTCTCCCTCTCCCACTCCCCCTGCTTGTGTTCCCTCTCTTGCTGTCTCTCTCTCTGTCAAATAAATAAATAAAATCTTTAAAATAAAAAATAAAAAAATAAAATGAGCATAAAGGTAGAACATTAAAATCATTTATACGTATACATATTAACAAACAATAACTTAGGTTTCTAAAATAACATTTCGAACTTTGTTATTTGCTTTCAAGGCTTCCACTGCCATCACATGTTAAATAAACATATTATTTCAAAGCAACAATTAATTTACTGAGATTTCTAGGTGTAGAAATCACTTTCATCCATTGCTACAAATGAAGGACCATAAGGAATGCACGCTTCTGATTTGTTTCTATGGAAAAGTGAAGCTACCCATTCACAAAGGAAGCATGAAAGAGGAAGAAACAGAGTATTCCAAAGACTTAAAGGGCTGCACAGCTTTCTAGCGTTTCTTGTTTTGGTTTTAAGAAATTTGTGGGTTTACATATAAATTTTAATAATACAAGAATTTACTAAAAAACAATGACTGCATCTCCATACAGTTATAGGATCTTGGCCATTAGAAAAATTATACATAGAATTTTTACATCTAGGAGGAACCTATGCATTTAATTCAATTCCCTTATTTTGTGATGAGAAAATCTGAGGCCCCAAATGGATAAGGTAATCAACCAAAGTCACATAGGCAGCCAGTTACAAGGACAGGATCAGGAAGAATTCAGTGTTGGCCAAACCACTCCCAGAGAAATGGGACTTCTTGCCTACCTTTACCCTTAGGACGTCAGTGAGCTCAAGGACTAAGGGTATGAAAGGAAAATGATGGTACAGTACGAATGAGGGTAATTTCACAGAAAGAAAAGATAATAAAGAATTTCAGACAAATGTCTACTGCTGTGTGGCTGCCCCTTCGCTGGGTATGAGAGAGCAAGAATCTTCTAGGTTTCCATGGAATGGAGATCACCTCTCTATCCCTGGCTAATCGGCTTTTAATATTATGGTTCCATGTAATTTACAATGCTAATATTTCTTTATTATTTCTTTTCTGATTATGTACTTTGGTTTGGAGAGTCGAATTGGAGAGGTATGGTGTAGTGATCAAGAATATCTTAGGAAAATTCTAGAGCTGTGCTGTCCAATACAATAGCCACTAGCCACATGGTGCTATTTTAATTTAACTACAATTAAATTAAAAATTCAGTTCTTTAGTTAGACTAGTCATATTTCAAATAGTCAATAACTTCAGGGGGATAATGGCTGCCAAAACGAATGCTGCAGGTATAGGACATTTCTGTCAATGCAGAAAGTTCTATTAACTTTTTCAATAGCAAAACAGGAATAAGTAACACATAGTACTTTCTTTAAAGGATCCCTCATGGAGGGGATCATTAAATGAAACGATGACTGCATAGCCCTAGCACAGAATAAGTACACAATCAAGGTAAAGCTACTGTTCATAGAACCTATGTTTTAAATGGCAAATGGAAAGGCCTGTCTCTTGTCTTTACAATGTTGTTTGGCTGGTTGGTTGGTTATCCTTTAAAAAAATGATCCCTAGCTTTATCAGTTTTATAACGAAATCTCATACTTCCTAATTAAAATGGTCTTTAGTAAGCCCGGCAGACATCGAAACGCACAATATAAACATTTGGGAACAGGCCATTTATGGAGCATCTAATATATATTTCTCGGAGATTCTACTCGATCTTTTACATGATAACAGAGGAAATACATCTAACATCTCTGCTTCATTTTATTTATATGATGCTACTAGGATGGTAAATCATTAAAACCTTTCAAAATAGATGTTCACTGTAGAGAACTATGCATTGCTGAATATTTCCAGGCTACGGAGAAACATTTGCTCTTTAGCCTATTGTCGCTTGGCAGTAGGCAATGAACTTGTAAGTCAGAAAAATGCCTAAACATAGAAAAGTATGCAGTATTGCACCAGTTGTTAGAAACTGGGGGGATGCAAAGAGAGAGAGGATTCTTTAGTGAAGGAATCTGAAGAGTCAAGTTTCATGAACTGGAAAAAGAAAAATTAAATAGCAACACTGCCTAGCCCTTGCAATTCCTCAGATTTCACACGTGTGCACGCTTGCATATGTACGTACAAAATACATTCCAGGACCAATAGCACCTTTTAGTAAAAACTACTTAGACTTCTTCACTTTTGTCATCAGAATTTGCATTAGGCTTTCTTCATGGAGTGATTTTTCAAAATAAGTGTTAAAAATCACTTTATAAGAATTACACTGTATGTAGATTTGAGGAGAAAACAAAGCTGCATTGAAACTCTAACCGGTCTGTTTGGCTGGCTCCCTCGGTGAGTGATTTACTCCCAGCTATCTGCCTCATAGCTTCTGGCATTCAGAATTCATGCTTTTGCAAAAGTGCAAATTACTGTATCATGAATCTTTTGGCATCCTCTGCAAATATTCAAAACCACAAATGTAAAATAAGAATGTAAATTGTTTAGTATAGGCTAGCAGTCTCTAAATCTTTCTTATGCATATCCTTTCCAGTATCCTTTTAAGCATGTGCCCCAATACATGGATATTTACTAATTTATAAAAGATATACAGACACCATTGTACAATTATCATTTATATTCTAAAACATAGAAAAAACAGGGCTTTAAAGGATAAGATAAAGGAATATAGTCAATAATATTGTAACAACTTTGGATGGTAACAGATGGTAGCTAGATTTATCGTGGTGATCACTTCATAATGTATATCAATAATCACTCTTGTATACCTGAGACTAATACTGCATGCCAACTACATTTCAATAAAAAAGCATATGACAAAATGTACACAGCAGCTCTATTTTTACCATCTCTCCAGTGATCTCCAGGTGATCATTTTGTACATCCCCAACTGGAGCGTAATTGCTATTGGAATACAGAGAAGGGGAAGATCAATATGAACCGGTGTTTGGAAAGGCAACAAGTAGCAGATGAGATCCGAAATGCATCTTGGAATTAAGTGGATGAGGAAGAAGAGATTCGGGCGTCTCCTTTAAGGGGAGGACAAGGCAGGTATATAAGGAGAAATGACAACAGGGAAGGAAAAAGAATACCTTCACCTCTTCCCTTCTCAAGGCAAGCATTTTTGATTTTGAAATTTAAAGGCGTTTTCCCTGGTACCACGGTCAGAATACCTATAGTAAAGAGAATTAAATGTTTATAAGAATCAAATTTTCTTAAATAACCACCAGTATGAAGCAGAAGGGCCAGCAGACACTTTCATACAATGCTGCTGAGAATTAATATAATAGTAATGTTCCTGAAATGACTTTGGGAATACAAATCAAACACCATAAAAAGTGCACATCCTTGGGACTTTATCCAAAGGAGACAATAATTTGTTTGTATATAGAGGGTTTATCGCAGGTTGTTTCCAACAGGAAAATACTGGAAACCATCTAAATTCCAAAAAGAAACAGAACATTGTTTAAACAAAAGGTGTATCTGCCCACAGGAGGACGATGCAGCCATTTAAAAAGAACAGTTAATGACATGGAAACCTGTCTTAATGGACATTGTTTTTGCCTATCCAGGATTCTTTCTTGTGGCAATAGACCCATTTCTTCTTTTGGGAAACCACACATTCCCCACCTCAGTCCACATGGTGTGGGCAGAGATGAATCCTCCCCCAGGCAAAAATGAATAAGGGCCTGGGACCTGGCTAGTAAAAGTTATCGTATCTCCTGATAATTACAATTAGTTTGAGTGAACCCATGATTCAAACAAGGCCAATGAGAGTCAATTTCAAGATGTTGGTTGGCACTCTTGGGAGAGTCACTCTCTTTCCATTGAGGTTGCTAAGCTCATGAAGAGTAAATCTACAGCTGCTAGTGGCTTTTGCTACCACACTGAGAATCTGCCCGAGAAAATGCCATCACAAAGGAAAACAGAATCTAGACAGGGAGAATAATCGATTTCTGGTGTTATTTGAATATCTGGATTCAGCCATGAATAAAACTAAGTTCTATCCTTGGATGTTTTATTTACTTATACAAACCAAAAATTTCTAGTTTTTGCTTAAGTCAGTTTGAGTTGGGCTTCTGTCTTTTGTGACATAATGAGTCCTAATTTTAATATTTATATTAGGGCAAAAAAGTGGTTTACAAAATAGTTATCTACAGGAAGGTTCAGATTTTCACTCTAAAAATACATATTTTTATTATACATGTATAGAAAATACCCTGGAAGGACATTTCCCCAAATTGTTAATGGTTGTTATTTTGGGGTGGCAAGGTAATTAGTGATTTTTATTTTTCTATTTTTACTTATCTCTATTTTCCAATGTTTCTATGGTAAAAATATTACATAATGTGGAAAAAAACTAATTAAAAAATTTGATCTGAAGAATTCTGTCCAGCTGTCTTCACCTCTTGCACCTGTTGATAATAACTCCTAAATCATTCTTTCCTTCCACCACAGTAATGAGTTTCGCTGGACACATGGCTGCCCAAATAAAGATTATAGTTCTGAGCCTCCTTTGCAACTAGTTGTGGTCATACGACTAGGTTTTCCACTCAGAATGTGAGCAGAACTGATACATGCAACCTGTGTTATTGGCTTAATGTTCTCCCTTTTCTTTTGCTGGTCCCTCCCACGGGCTAGAATGCAGAGGGGGAGTTGAGTAAGCTAGCTTTGAACATAAAAAAAGGATAATACCCTACAGGCTGGAGAAACAGTATGGAAGAAATCTGGGTCGCTCAGTGAACTTGTGAAGCAGAGCTACCTGCCCATCTGTTAGGAGACAGAGAAATAAACTTCTATTTTATTTGAGCCACTGTATTTCTGTATCTCTTATTATATCATCTTAGCCTATTGCCTACTCCCTAAAGTTAAATGACCAAATTGTATGGCTGTGTGCACATGGGTGTATATATGGGGTGTGTGTGTGTGTGATTGTTTTCATGCCTAATATATCTAGTATTAAAAAATATAAAGCCTATCTAGTTCCAAATGGATAAAAATGAAATATAAGCAGTAAGTGGCATAAAGACAGGTTAGAATCTTCTGCCTTTAAAATCTGGAGTTCTAGAGGCCAGTTATGCAAGTGAAGTGCCTATCCTTTGTTCTAGGCTGATTCTTCAGCTTTCCCAGCAGTTCTGAGAACTAACAGGATTCCAATAAATTCCTATTCTGTTTAAATCAGTCCGTCAATTTCACTTGCTTAAAACTAAGAAGGCAGAATGATGCAGCAGACAGAGATGCTTTAGAAGGTTCAAGAACTCCTTGAACTGTATATGAAATACACAACACTCACACGTGCACATACATACATGCACACACCGGCACGCACATGCACAGAGTGTCTCGTGGGAAGAGGTTCCATAGTTTATGTCAAAGGAATTAGTGCCACGACTTGGGCATGTATGTGTAAGGGAAGAAATGCAATACATCCTTCCCAGATACAAGTACGTTATAGTTGAACTTCTTTGCCATCTCTGGAAACAGAATTCGTGGAAATGTTGAGGACTTAATTTCAAACTGTACCAGAATTACTACACTGGTTCCGACAAGGAGGTGTAGAGACAACATAAAGAGGGTCAAGAAAAAGGAGGCAGCACTTGAGAAAAGGTGAAGATGACTCCCTGTTAGGAGAGGAGGAGGACCTCAGTGCCTTCAAGGGGAGTCAAAGAACAGCGCATATAACCGCAGCTGAAACACACAGGAACACCCACCAATTCACGCGGGTCAGAAAGATGACTGTGGGTAAAGAGTTGTGGCCCTGTTAGGAGACTACACCTGTAAGCCAGCCAGGCTTGGCATTTTCAAGAATCAGGCTAAGAAAATTAGCTGACAAGAGAAGGTGAAAGTGGTTAGAATGGATCATTAGCTATTATGTTAATCCAAGTTGAACTTGGCGATGAAAGAGTCACAGACAGCTGAAACAGTCACACACAGACGGGTGTGCGAGCATGAAATCCACATATTCATTGTTTGGGCTCAAAATCCGGCTACCTCCAAGTGATCAAGGTCAATATCAACAGCGATAATTCAGGTTGATGGTACGGATCCTTAATATGATGTGATGAAAATGCACTTTACCTTCGTGGTCTTCCTCACCAAAATTCATAACCCCAGTCTAATCACAAGAAAAACATCAGATAAATCTCAGTTGAGTAAGACCTTCTGCAAAACATTTGACCTTACTCCCCGAATTGCCAAGGTCATCAGAAACAAGGAAAGTCTGAGAAACTGTCACAGCCCAGAGGAGCCTAAGGAGACATGATAATTAAATATAACATGGTATTCTGGATGGGATCCTACAACAGAAAAAGGACATTAGGTAGAAATTCAGAAAATCTGAATAAAGTATGGATTTTAGTTAACTATTAATAAACCAATATTGGTACATTAGTATTAACACATGTGCCATACTAACATATTAAAAATAAGAGAAACTGGGTGTGGGGTTTAAAGGAATTCACTATACTAGTCTTCAATTTTCCTATAAATCTAAAACATTGTAAAAATATCAAGTTTATTTTTTAAAATGCAGTTTTATTTCACTTACTAACCTTGAGCAAGTTACTTAGCCTTCCTGTTCCTCATTGGCTCATCCACAAAAGTAGAATGAGAACAGTGGCTATCTCAGAAATTTGTTGTGAAGACTAAATGGAATTCATACTAAAATGCTTAAAACAGTGCTCCAAGAATACTAAGCACCCAGCTTGTTATTTTTGAATATTTGTTATTATTTTTGAATATTTGTAAAGTACAGTGGTATTTTACACATATTGACTAAAAATGTGACATACGAATCTGACATATAAAATATTAAACTCTAACTTTATGAACAAAGCTTGAAATAATGAAATTTCCCTCAATATGTCAAAAATCACATAATTTCAAAGCTGGCAAGTCAAGTGAAGTGTAAACTGTGTAGTATTTATGGTCACATGGCGGGTCACAACGGAAACTCTGCTGGCCTTTGTAAGAATTCATCCTGAATTTAGGTCTTAGGAACCTACTGCACACTGGCAACTCTCACTTAGAGTCTAAAATTCCTCACGGTGTAAAAAAATAAGGGTTGTATTTCAATATCAAGGTAATGGCTTAGATGAATCCCATGAAGAAAACGTTGGCTAGGCTAGAGACATAGGATCAAAGTTAAAATATGAAAACTTTTAAAGATTTTATTTATTTAGAGAGAGCATGAGCAGGGAGGGGCAGAGAGAAAAGGAGAGAAAGAATCCCAAGCAGACTTCATGCTCAGCGTAGAACCCGATGTGGGGCTCGATCTCCACCCCTGAGATCACGACCTGAGCCAAAACAAGAGTTGGAAGTTCAACAGACTGAGCCACCCAAGTGCCCCCAAAAGATGAAAAATTTAAGTCACTTAGATGTGTGGCAGGAGAAATTAGCAGAAGTCTAAGGGCTGAGGCTGGCGTGTCTCCTAGTTAGAATGCAACTAATCAAACATATGAGCAATATATGATGCCTTTAACTTCTGTTTGAAATCGTGCAGACCCACTGTGGGTGCTAGGATTTTGTGTAGGGAAAGCCACTCAGCTGTTTCCCCTTTTTTCTAAGAATTCAAAATTTCAGTGTAAGTTCTGAGATCTACCTATGTAATTATTATGAATGCTTAAATAAGAAATTCTCCGTTTATCATGTGTATTTCCCTGTTATATCTTTAATATTTTAAGATATCAATCTATAACATACTCAAATGTTTACTATGTTTTCTTTTTTGTAAATATTATGCAAGAAGAAGACTTGTTCCCAAGTTATATACAAAAATTTGATGAATGTCAGTGTAGCTTCTTTTGACATTAACAGTGACAGTTTTTGATTTGTTTACAGTAGAAGGGCCAACACCTAAAGAGACTGCTCACTTAATCAAAAAGCTAGGGGCAAATAAATGTATCCTTATGACAAAGATCAAAGACTCAGAGCTGAAGGACGGAAGGAAGAGGTGAGAATCAGATATATTTAACCTAGAAAAAAACAGGAGTAGTAGTGTACACACAAATGACATTTCTAAAGCTAGAATGGCTGTTTTCTGCAATAAGATGTTAGGATAGAAATTTCAAACCTCTGCGAATATTAAGTTGCCTCGACACATTTTCCCTCTTATATCTAAAAATCAGAGACCTTTTAAAAGGACATTTTATTTTTGAAATAATATTTTAGGAATAGTTTGGTCACTGCAGATGTAAACTATTTACTCCCATCTTATTATTTACTTTCTCAAGCTTCTTGATTAGCATTTTTAAAACAACTACATTTAGATTTTTTTTTAATATCATTGTCTTACTTTTTTATCTCCTATAAGTAAAAATGTCAATTTTATGTTCTTGAAGTACACATATAGCAATCGCTCTCTTAAAAAAAAAAGGCAGACTTTTTTCTTTCATAATGAATATCAAAATAAGATGATATTTTGATATGGATACTAAAGAATACATGAACTTGATATCAATAATCATTACCTCTGCATATTACCTTTGTTGTAAGGAAATAAATTATAGCAAACAATGTGTGTATAACCTTTCCAACTTTATACATTATATATAAATTTCATACTCACATATGTATAATCTCTCCAGGTAGTAAATACCTGTTAAGATTTTTATAACTTATGGTGATACATGAATGTTTTTTTTCTGATTTTGTTACAATAGTCTTGATACATTGCATTGATTTGCAAATGGGAAGATGATTACTTTTTGGTTTTCTATAAAAATGATAAGCCCTGAACCTTTTACTGTATACATTATTATTCCCTTTATGGCAACAAGTCTCCAAAGAAAATACAAAGCAATGAAACCATACTAACTCAACTGATCTCCATATTAAAATCATTTGTGATTCTTATTCACTTAATGCCAAGTTACAAACTAATTAAGAAAATTTTAAATTAAATACACTAGTTACCTATGTAAAGATATGCCCCTCTCTCCGTTATACAAATGGTTATAGATGACTGGTCTATATTTATTATTATTCCAACACCACAGTTCAGAATTCCATGTTCTGAAGGTTAGAAAAGGAGAAGGCAATAAATATCCCCAAGCAAGAGATACTTGAATCTATGAACTCATTTTATCTCCATCTCTTATGATACCTATAATTAAGAACCAACATACAAATTACAAGTGTTATCAAAACCTGCAGAGAAATGTTTTTTTTAAAAAGAATCCAGTAATCAAATTAAACAAACAATAGCCTTTAAATATTGAGAAATATTTTTGCATGAAGATGAACCAGAAAGATGATTTTCATGCTGTGACTTGTTACGTAATATGCTAGAGTAGTTTAAACTGATTGATAAGAAAATTCATTTCAAAGATAAAGCCAGGTTCCAAGGGGGAAGATGGATAAAGTCACGGAAAAATCAACCAATTTTTTCTTTATGTTGTCTCCTCAAACTCACTCTCCCTTCTCTCCCTGCTGTCAGCAGCTGACCACATCTAGCCCCTCTGTGTTCCCTGATACTCTCCTGAAGGAATGTCCTTCACTTTCCTAAATAGCACAATTTTCCGGGAAGTGAAGGTAACAGGAATTAGTAGCTGTCATCTCAGAAAGAGACATGCACTGTATTTCCTGGATTAGTCTGGAGGGCTGCAACACAGACAGGACAAAGAGAAATAACCATAAGAAAAAATATTACTGTAACTACAATGGTGTAAAAAAAATCACTGACAACTGCAATGTGCATCTCCTTGTAAAACCTTTCATTTTCATTAAAATTAAAAGATGATCCCATAAACTGTGGCAAAGTAAAATGGCATGTCTTCTATAGTTTTGCTCTGACTATAGAAGGTAAATGAATGAAGCAAACTGCAAGGCGATGATGCATAAAATTGCTACTATATATTATTTGCAAGGCAGAGCCATATCTATATATGGAACACAAGATATTTCAAAATGAATGCAACTTGTTATCTTTATAATTTTACAGAATTAAAATTAATATTAGAACATTTTAGTAAATCCTAGCAAAAGTACCATATATGCAGACCAAGACGTTATATATGTGCATGTATGTAGAGGTATATATAGCAGAGAGAAATACTACTACTAGATTATTAACACTACAGAGAATATACCCCCACACCCCATGTCTAACAGTAAGAAAATAATCAACCTGCATGAACTGGAATCAGATTCATTTTCTTCTTCACTAGTGCCATCATCCACTTCTGGTCTATCCAGCCAGTGTGCACCGCCACAATCTTCTGCTGTAAACTCAAATGCAGGGACTTCAGAGGTGGATGCCATTGGCCAAGAAGGTGAATTCTGAAAATCCAGTTGGCTGGACCTTCGGTAACCAATTGAAGCCAAAGGCAATTGTAGGCTACATGGATCTAAAAACTTTCTCCCACCGTTTGCTCCAGTCTGTCCTCGATTCCAAAATTCTCCCTGCTGGCTGTCAACTGTAGAATTAGATGATGCTTGATGGCTAAACCACCTCCATCTGATTTTCAAAATCTGCTTCACATCAAACTCTTTACGAGAACCAGACATCCTCAGAGAAACCAAGTGATCGTCTAGGCAACGGGTAAAAAGCACTGCACACAGATTTGTGCATCCGACCAAGACAAGTCTATGCCCTGCTGTACACAATAAACAGATGGAAAGGAAATAAATCACGTTCACATATATATCTACATTAACTTTTATACCAATATAGCAGATTATAAAGAACAAAGGAGAATGAATAGCGATGAAACACGGTGGAACATTCCGTTCAATCAGAGCAAACTCATCCACCTATCCTGAAGCAGCTAGACCACTTTCCCCCCTCTTTTCCCATACTGACCATTAGCTCTCACAAACACTGACAGCATTCATTAAAGTCCTTTCAAATGCAGAACACCACCCTCTTTTCTTAAACCACAAATGACAGAAACAGAAAGCACTATCCCGTTGCAATATCTCAGTCTCTGCTGCTGAGTATATTAACTCTTTCGTTGCTGAAGCAAGGAATTTATTCCAGAACATTTTCCTTTGTACATAAAAATCACTGTAAAACGAAAATGTTTCTAGTTTTATACTAAATTCCCAAATGAGTTATCACAAAATAATCATTTTTTAAAAAGCGTGTTTTAATTAGATGAGTTACAGTGACTTTCAAGCTGTGCTCTTTAGATGGCAGGAGGAGGGGGAAGGAGACAAAGGTGGGGCTCCAGTTTGTTGCTTTCCGCTTCTATCTTCTTCCTTCAGGAAAGGAGTGCATTTAATTAACACAGTAAGGTCTGGGGTAAGATTTCATTTGGGCAAAGAACAGGAAGAGAGAGAAAGAAAAAGTCTGAAAACTACAAAGGATCAAAATATGACAGTACTTACTCTTTTTTTTTCAAAGAAATAGCTGGAAGCCAATATTGCTCTATAGTTAGGATTGGGCTGCTCTGATTTAGTATAATTTCTTAATTTGTATGACACCGTTTAGAAAGAGGAAAGCGTGGCTCAAGAAAGCTACCAGGACTGGGACAGGATTGTTTCTTGGGTATACAAGTATACAAGTACCCTAATGGTGCCCTCTGTTGTTAGCAAAACAAAACAATGGTCTGAACATAGTTACAGTTAAGGCAAATAGATACAGCAATTTTAAAAAATCAACCAAAATTTAAAATACTGAGTAGTAATTGTGAGCAAGACACCCTGCTAGGCATTGTGGGGGACACAGTTATATAACATCTTGGTTCCTACATTCAAAAGGAATTAAACTGAGTTACTGAAACCGAAAGTACTTGATAATTTAAATATTAGACACACTCTAATGCTGCAGTATTAATATACTGTGATCTACAAACGCAGAATTCAAGTTTTCAGGGTGTTCAATATTTAATGCTATTTTACTTGAAAGACGATGCCTACTATCAACTGACCAAAAAAAAGGGCTGCTTTGGAGGCTTATAAAAATATTGGGAGGCATAGATCTTAACCTCACACAGCTCTTCAGAAGAATAAAAATTACTCAGAGAAATAAGAACGAGAGGCATGAAAAGCCATCTACAATTTTGTGGTCAATACGGTAGAATAAACCATAAATACTCTAAGAAAGAGAAATAGATATTGGGATGGTATGGCGTGGTATGAGCCAGTTCCATCAGGGAGAAGGTCTCTGGGAATAGTAAGTTGTACAGAAAGAATGAGGATAGATTTCATAAAGGAAGACAGATATTAATAAAAGCACAAAGTGAACATATTGACAAAGAAAGAGGGAGAAAAACAGCAGTCTGATCAGCCAGCCAGACATACCTAATTAATTTTAAGGAGTAATAAGACATAAACTGGAATGAATATGATGAGATAAAGTGCCTTGAACATAAAGCAAAGCTGTAAAGACTCACAGGCAATATTAAGTGGACCGTTGAACAGGGCAATGTTTTAGAAAATTAATTTGGCAGTAGTATGCAGGATGCATTCAAGAGTAAAATGACACTTTCCCTGTCTGCTCACCTCTGTCACACTCCTCCGTATCAACAATTCTAACTCCACTCTATCTATCCAACTTTATTTTCCCTTTTCCAACAAGGGCACACCGCTTCATCAGTTGAGACAGAGTCTACATTAGGTTGCTCCCTCCTTTATATGCTGTGTGTGTTCCAACGTCTCTGGTTTTAAGATGTTACTCATCCTTCCAGGTTAATGTGGGCACTACTGCCCGGAGAGAGACACTCCTCCAATTACTCTAGCCTTGTGATTCTCAACAGGGGTACAGCCTCCACTCCTGCACCCCAAAAAGGCCTCTAGAGGTTGCAGGGGGTGAGGGGTGAATTTGTAGATGCTGGATGACCAGAGAGTGCCACGGGCATTGAGTGGGCAGAAGTCAGAAATGGCAAACGTCTCGCAGTGCACGATACGGACCCACGTCATGGGGAGACGCCCCTGTGGTAATCCATAAGGATCTTGCCATCGTCTCCATTCAACTTTACATAAAGATTTCTTTTCTCACCAGTGTTTTGAAATTCATCTATGTTGTTGTCTGTAGCAGCTGAAAGTTGGTTTTTATGGCTATATAGTGTTCCACCGTGTAAATACACAACGATCAACATCCATTCTATTGCTCAAATGTTTCAGTTGTTTCTAGTTTGAGGCTTTTGCAAGTCATGCTGCTATGAGCATTCTTGTCCGTGTTATCGGATGTGCATGTATATGCACTGAGTGTGTGTGTGTATATATATATATACACACAGAAACAAAACTGCTAGATTATGTTCAACTTTGACTGTTATTACTGATTTACACTCCTACAATCATACAAGAATTCCAGTTACTCCACACGCAGCCAACATTGGTATTGTCAGTCTTTAGTTTTAGTCCTGCTGATAGGTGCATAGTGGAATCCCATTCGATTTTACTTTACAATTCTCTGGTTATTAATCCTGTTGGGTAACTCTTCATGTTTAGTGGGCATTTAGATATCCTCTTTGTGAAAAAGCCTTGGCTTAGTTCTCTTCATTTTTTTTCTATTAAGTTACCTATTTCTTTTTGATTTGTTGGAGCCCTTTTTATTTCTAATATGAGCCCTCTATTATCAATATCATTTTTATGTAAACTACCCTTTTTCCACTGAATTGAAGTATTACTTTTGGTATTAATTAGCATCTCATATATAGAGAGATCAATTTTGGGGTGCTAATTCTGTTCTACTATTTGTCTATTTTTATGCCAATAGTATAGTGCTAATTATAGTCTATAAAATAAAGTTTAATATTTGTCAAAGCAAGTTCTACTTCTACATATATCCTTTTAAAATAATTTTTAAAGCTGGGGTGCCTGGGTGGCTCACTCAGTTAAGCATCTGACTCTTGATTTTGGCTCAGGTCATGACCTCAGGGTCCTGGGATTGAGCCCTGGGTCGGCTCTGCACTCAGCAGAGAGTCTGCTTGGGATTCTCTCTCTTCCTCTCCCACTACCTCTCTCCACCTAAAATAAATAAACCTTAAAAAAAATAAATAATTTTTAAAGCTAATTTGAGATATTTACCCTTGTATATACTTTAAAGTAATATTAGCCAACAAAAGCCCCGACCCCAGTGAGATTCTAATCGGAATTGCATTAAATCTGCATATTAATTGAGATGATTGGCATTTTATGATATTAAGGCTTTACATCTAAGCATATATGTTCTTTAGTTCGTTCAGATCTCATGCTCATCAATAAGATTTTAAAATCTTTTGACTATAAGTTCTATGCTTTTCTTACTAATTTTTTTATCAGGTTCTTTTACTTTCTTTTTTTGTCACTGTAGTAAACGTAATAATTTTTTTCTAGTTTCATTTCCACATGGTTATTTCTACTATAAGAAAAGTATTGAGTACATTTATCTTGTATCCAGTCATATCATCACACTTCCTCATTAGTTACATTTTTTGAATTTGTTTTCAATTCTCATTAAGTTACAGGTACCTTTGAGACATCTAAGTGGAGGTGTCAGATAATTGGGTAAATGTTCCTGGAACTCAGATCCAAGCTCCAAAAAAACTCTAACAGAAGCTTATAGTGGAGAAGCCACCAAAGGAGACTGCAAAGGAATAACCAATGAAGTAAAGGAAAATCCTCAGGGTCTGGTGTCAGGCAAGTCGAAGGATAAAGGTGTTTCATGGCTAAAGGCATGGCCACAATGTCAAATAAGAGGCTGGGTACCACATGCAACAAAAAATGTCCCCTGGAATTGTCAACATAAAGATTTTGCCAAATCAGATAGGAGCTGTTTCAGTAAAGGGGTGGGGACAAAGCCGGGCTGTGGTGGGTTTAAGAGTTAATGGAGTAGGGGCGCCTGGGTGGCGCAGTCGTTGGGCATCTGCCTTCGGCTCAGGGCGTGGTCCCGGAATCCCGGGATCGAGCCCCACGTCAGGCTCCTCTCCTGGGAGCCTGCTTCTTCCTCTCCCACTCCCCCTGCTTGTGTTCCCTCTCTCGCTGGCTCTCTCTCTCTGTCAAATAAATAAATAAAATCTTAAAAAAAAAAAAAAAGAGTTAACGGAGTATGAGAGGAATAAGAGAGGACATGTATAGACAACTTGTTCAGAAAATCTGAACAGTGAGGCTGCAGAATGTGATTATAGCTGGAAGAGCTGAGGGATCAAGGCAATGGATTTGATTACTTATTTGGTGATTTTTTAAAATATGGAACATACTAGAATGATGAGAACGATCCAGCAAGAAGATGAGATTGATGATTGCAGGGAGCAGCACCGAAGTAAAAACAGTGAAGACTCTGATAAAAGGGAAGGAATGGCAGCTGAGTGCAGTGGATGCCTTAGAGAGTCACAGGAGGGATGCTTCCTCTGTTGTAAGATTTATAACTTTCTAAATTCATTGATCATTTAAAAGGAAAGACATACATTAAGCAGTCTACTCAAGATGAAAATCAAATCAGCCCCCTAAAAGGAGTCATGAAATAATAAAGATTAGAGGAGAAACTAAAGAATTAAGAAATAAAATGACAATTAATAAAGATCCAGCTCTTAAAAATTTTGCCAGTATAGTCTCTTACCTTCTAGCAAATATAATCAAAGAAAAAACAAATTAGAACTAAGAGGATAAAATAACAGTTACAATAAAATAAAATATTTAAATGAAAGAGTTAAAAAATAAAAGACTAATATGGCTACAAAAATTTTAAATGTTTAATTGAGTAAGGGAAATGCTGACAAATGGAGAGAATTTACACAAGCGAAGTTGGAAAATAATCTTCAAAGACAGAATTTTCTCAAAATCGCTTACAGGTAGATCTCTATTTAATAGTTTTGCGTAAGGTTAAGCTTGTCTAAGCATGGGTACTTTGAAGAAAAATCCTCATTCTGACAAAAA
Organism: Ursus maritimus; assembly: GCF_017311325.1. Taxonomy (NCBI): domain Eukaryota; kingdom Metazoa; phylum Chordata; class Mammalia; order Carnivora; family Ursidae; genus Ursus; species Ursus maritimus. The sequence continues at coordinate 51,110,991 of NW_024426996.1, forward strand.
AGTTCAAAAATTATCTGTTGATACAGTAGCTTGTTATAGCCCCCATGTTAGAAAGAGCTTTACAGAAATTATTTCCCAGCTTTCACTCAATTCTTGGGCCACACTTTCTTATATGTAGTAAACTTAAGAATTAATGTTTTCATGGCATGAAATTCAGCATTTATTTTTTTTAAAGATTTTATTTATTTATGAGAGAGAGAGAGTGTGGGGAGGAGCAGAGGGAGAGAGACAAGCAGACCCATGCTGAGCACAGAGCCCATCACGAGGCTCGATCCCAGGACCCTGAGATTATGATCTGAGCCAAAATCAAGAGTCAGTTGCTTAACTGACTGACCTACCAGGCATCATTCAGCATATATTTAAATAACTGTTTTTCTTCTGTCTCAAAACTTTTGCCAAACAATATAAAATTGTTTTGCTCAAAAATTTATCCAGTTCTGATGAGAAGTACTCCTAATGGTAATTATTTTTACAAGATCAATACATATTAAAAGTCATTATATTGTTAAATTATTAAAATAGTCAGCATGGACTACTCCATATAAATTAGACCCCTCCCTGTTCTCTATCCCCCCGACTCTTAAAATTCTTTTCATAGCACTTGTCATTGCCTAGCATACTAGATGTTTATTCCCTTATTTACCGTCTTTATCCTTACAACAAAGTAAGCTTCAGTAGGGCTTTCGTTACTCACTGTAGCCTTAGTACTTAGCACGGTACCTGGCAGACAGTAAGTGCTCAATAAATATTTCTCCGATGAATGAATATATCCAACAATTATAAGAGCAATAAAAATAGACATTTTTGAAATTGTAAAATAAAGAATCTAATTTAAAAAATATTAGTAAACTTTTACTTCTGGTGACAAACCCTCTTCAGTATTCTTTCAACTTAAGAGAAAAATCACAGTAGGTTACTCTAAGAATTTCCTTTTTCTATCTCATTCTTCAGGCATAAAATTTTTGTCACTTTGAAATCTAATGGCTAAATAGCAGATGTCTTTTCAGACTGACCAACATTTTCTTCAAAGTGATTATCTAATTATATTCGGTACCTCTTTTATTTTAATAAATTGGCTTTACTTAAACTTGAGATACAGCTCAAACTATTTAAAATAGAAAAGTTCCAATTATGAATACATTTTTCAAAACGTAACTAAGGGGTCCGCAGGCAATTTCTGCTGCAAATCTGCTCAAAGGGTAGTTTGTAAATTTGTGAGACAACTCTATTCAGCATTGTAACAGCAACAGTGAAATGTCATTACGATAGACTGCAGACGAGCACACTCCCACAGTGTGACTTTTAAAGGCACAGCGTCATTCAACAATAAAATCAAAGCTATTGAGGAACTGGGTTATATGGGTAATTATTTTACGAACCTCTCTTCACATAGCATTTTGTGTGGTTTTTTTTTTTTTAAGATTTTATTTATTTATTTGACGGAGAGAGACAGCCAGCGAGAGAGGGAACACAAGCAAGGGAAGTGGGAGAGGGAGAAGCAGGCTTCCCAGTGGAGCAGGGAGCCCGATGCGGGGCTCGATCCCAGGACTCTGGAATCATGCCCTGGGCCGAAGGCAGACACTTAATGACTGAGCCACCCAGGCGGCCCATACATAGTGTTTTTAAGACAACAGTATTTGTGTTGTGGAATAATCAATTATAATGAATCTATTCCTGTAGTTTTAAGTGTATAATATGGATCACATAAAACACTTCAAGAATTAAGCTTTCCCTCAACTATGAGAATGAGTTACAACACATGATTTCAAAGAATCCTTTAAAGTTTGATGTTCCGGGATACTTTAAAAATTTAGCCAAAATAGGTCTTTTATCAGAATTTGGCTTAAACATTAGAAAACTAATATAATTCTACTAACACTTAAATTCTACTAACATTTAAAAATGATGGCAGAAAATAGTTAATTATTTACACAGATTAGAAAAGATGTGAAATTTAAACTTTAATTTCACAACTATATCAGATATTCCGTACCTCCTCTCCAACTCCATAAAAAGCAAATGTTATAAATGCAAAAAAAAAAAAAAAAATCCTGTTTATGTAAATTCAACACATCTTTGTGCTGTATGCAGAAAGAACTTAAAGGTGAGAAAACAGACAATAAAATCCATCAGGGCAGGGACCACTATATCCCTAACTACTTGTATAGTACATGGCATCCAAATATTTACTAAATTTAAATCAAAGAATAAACAAATGAATTAATGACACAGACCTTGATTTGAAAGATCTTAAAATCTAACAGGGTTTGAGGGTTTGAATGAAAGCATGACTGAATTATCAAGGAGGAAGTATGACCTCTGGGAGAGGATGAAGTTCTTGAGTCAATTTAGAGGTATGCTTCAAAAAGATTTGGCAACAGTGAAGAACAGATCTGTGAGGGAAGAGACCATCAGTAGGGAAACCAGTTAGAAAATTCTTCAGGGTGGGGGCCTGGGTGGCTCAGTCGGTTAAGTCTCTGCCTTCGGCTCAGGTCATGATCCTGGGGTCCTGGCATGGAGCCCCACATGGGGCTCCCTGCTCGGCAGGAAGTTTGCTTCTCCCTCCACCTCTGCCTCTCTCCACCCCCACCTGCACTCTCTCTCAAATAAATTAATAAAATCTTTGGGGAAAAAAAAACAAAACTCTTCAAGGTAAGAGGTATAGTTTAACCTTGGCTGGAAGCAACAAGATCTGAAAGGGAGATGGGTTATATGGGTAATTATATGTAAGTTCTGTCTTATATATAGAATGTCTGCGGCAAATGGACAGGAAGCAGTCAAAGATGACAGCATTTTCAAACCTGGGTGATTGAAAGAATGATAACATCAACATAAAGAAGGAGGTAAGAAGGCTACAGTTTTAGGAAGATTGAGTGTAGCTTTAGATAAATTTGGTTTTAATGAAGTATCTAACAACCAAATAGAGGAATAGGGGTCTGGTGTCTTACCTACCTTAGAGTTAAATATCAATCTATTTAAGAAATCAGAAATTTAGATGGACCCTGGGGTGTTAACACTGGTTATCCTTCCATTCTTTCCACTAGTTACAACACATGGCATCAAAATTGCTTTTGTAATAAAAAAACCCCAACAACCTAAGAATACAATCTGAAATCCAAAATAAGGATTCTAGCACAATGTTAAATCTTTCACTTTGTTAAAAATAATTGGGAAATATTTCTGATTTAATCCATAAATGAAAATTTAAAATAAATATTGAATTTAAACTCAGTTGTAACATTCTAAGAGATTTAGCTTTGTCAACTACACAGTGGATTAAAAGCTCAGCAGTTGAGAATGCTGATATACACTGAAAACTGAACTTGTTTCATGGTAAAAGCTATCTAATATAGGAATTTTATTTCTTTGTGTACCCTGAAAGCCCTGTGACATACACTTACATAAGATCAAGGTGAAAAAAATGAGGTAAATTTTAACCTTTAAACTCAATCATGTCTCCTTGCTACATGATCAGACAGCATCCCAAACTACCTGCTCAGATTTACTCAATAATCTCCTTGAAATTATTTATTTAATGTCTGCCTTCCTCCCTAGACTGGAAACTCTATGAAGGTGATAGAAAGAACCATGGCTTTTGAGACACTTACAAATCAGGAACTGACATTCAATTTAAAAATTGCAATACAGCATGGTAAAGATATACAGAGGCACGCAGAGGATAGAAAGTTCAAAGCATATATTTTCAGCCTAGCTGGACCTCTATAAAAGCCCCTTGTCAGATGAAACCTCATAGTTGGTTCATTAAATGGAAAAGTCAGTAACTGTAAAAATTATATTCACATATCCTTAAAGATTTTAACTGAAACACATACATATACACTCATTTGCAAATCTTTTCATATAGGGTTAATGCCATAGATTTGATGTGGGCCCCCTACTGAGTTGGGGTTCTCTTTCTTGTAGAAGCTATGCCCACAATGACCCAACATCCAAGATTTCCATTTATGGTTTCTATTAAAGGAGAGAGAACTTAAAAGGACTTCAAAAATAATATGAATACAGAATCTATTAGACCACTGGTCTGTCCACCGTGAGATAAAAAGCTTGTGCCAGAATGTAAATTAATGCATTTCTTTCAAGGAGAAAGTGTTACCATGAAAAAAAAAAGTCAGCTGAACAAAACAGTGTGCTTAGAGATGTGGCTAATTTACATTTCAGTGTGAGCTCACTTCCTTGAGAACTACTAATAGTCTAGAGCCAGTTAGCTGGCCCAGGAACAGACAACTGCTTTAGACTTTGATGATCTCCAACACCCACCCACCCCTCAACCCGCCCCCTCCCAGTGTTTTACAGTTATCCAGCCTCCATCAAACTTGAGAGCAAATTTGTCAAGAATTCTTTTACATTGAGATGTCCCAGAGCATTCAAATTAATTTTCAAAAAAAGACTTTTCTTTTCTTTATACTCATTAATTAACACATTTACAAATGTTTCATAATTATTAGAAGAAGCATAACTGTTAAAAACGGGTTTGTAAATAAACACAACCAACTTTCGGTGAGTACCCAACTCATTAGGTAAGCATGGAGTTGTGTCCATCATAGGGCATCCTATTTAGCCATGAGTATTTGGTTGGCCCTGGGGATCGGTAAGTACAATTTACAGAGAGAAGAGAGTGCATTAGGTTAAAACTATGAATCAATTTAGAGGAAGCCAGCTGAGGGTGCTTCTGCTGTTATTTTCCCACATTATTACTTATTAATGGTAGCCTAAGTGATATAGCAGAAAGCTTGAGTCAATAACTAAGCCACTCACCAGCTAGCTGTAAAATTTGGGTAAATCACCGCTTAGGTCTTCAGTTTTCTTTTCAGTTAAATGGGATTAAGTAAAGAGCACGTGCGAATATTAAGGATTTGGATTTCTAATAGCAGCTACTATCTCCTAAGTACATAAATGCGCATAATACATGAAGTCCCTACGCTGAATGGGTCTTTCGTTGTCTCACACACTCTGGCAAACAGGGGTCATTCCTCTCTCCCCTTATGTATAAGGACACTGAAGTCAAGCGAGGTTACAGGTATCTACTGAGTAGCAGGGTTCAACGTGAAGCCAGGACTGACTCTAAAGACCATATACTTTCAAGTATAACACATCGCTTCTTGCTCATAAAATGTTCTCTTTTGGAACTCATAACTACCTTGTGAGAAGGTTGAGTACATATTTATCCCCATTGTCCGAACTGGGAAACAGATTCAGAGTATAGTCGATTTGCACAAGACTTAAATTCTTTACCAATAAGATCTGACCAAAATAAAAGCAAATAAGGCACTAAAAGAGAGAAAAACAAAAAACAACCCAGTCCTTAAAGAACACATCACTCTTAATATAACAAAATACTAAGTTCATCATAATTGCAATTAAATGCCAAAGCGGCCTTTATTCCTGAAGTACAGGAGCCTCCCAGATTTCTCCCCACTTGACTCCTTCCCAATTTCTGTCACTAATTCTTATACGGCAAAGTGCTGACCCACATCAATATATATCAAAAGTACCTTTTCATCCCTCAACTGCTTATTGGTACTAGTATCTAGTAGTAAAGCAAGCAACATTTTAAAAATCAGTTAATATTTTATGGCCTTTTTAACCCTCATCTGTAAGAGTTATCACAGTTGATACTAGGAAGACCACAGTGTAATTATAACAAAAGGTTTACTTTTTCAAAAAGCCCTTTAACTTAATGACAGGGGGGGGAAAAAAGATTTCCTTGCCATCCACTCTTAGATTTTGTGAATTTTGGTATATATTCGCTGTGGCACAAGGATGAAGACTGAAATACCATAAAGATAATGGCAAACCACAAAGTCCTGCTTGATCCTTTACGGCTGGCATGTGCTGTGACACCCAATTGTCTTACGTGCCATAAAAAGTAATAAGCTGGATAACCATCAGTTTGTCTTTTACTGACCTGAACCAAATCCAGAATTTCTTTTATTGTAGCTTTATGGTGATGGAAAGAATAAAGGAACCAGTCAGTACTCTCTGGACACAAATATAATCAAGCAAAATTAGCTGGGCTCTCGGTACACATAATCAGCCAATCACAGATCAAGTTGATTCTGCTGCAGAACCCATCAGATTTTATAAACTGTGTATTAGATGGAACAGCAAAATCTGGGTATGGGTAGTAAAGGGCACTGTAAGCAACAGAGAAAAATGTGAAGCACTGTTTCTCAGCTGCTTGTAATTAGAAACAGTTAATCAATACAAATGTTACACCAGTTAACCATTATAAAGAAATTCTCTGCCTTGCCCTACAACTAGACCTTTAAAAAAAAGCCACCGACTCATGCTATAATTCAACTCCAGCAAAAAGCAAAATGAGTTATGTCAGTGAGTCAAAGGGCAATCAGTGGAGACCAGTGGAGGCTAGAATTATTTCTTAGTGTTAATTCAATGTTGTCAGGAGGCTAGTCAGAGAAGTCCTCCCAAACTCCCCAGCCCCAGGCAGGGAGGGGGACATGACAAATTTAGGACAAATTGGTCAGGCCCCTCCAAAGCACCATGATGAATCTGTCCAGCAATTCTAAACTCCTGTGGAGCAGGAGAATTGGGTAGTCCTTCTTTCTGCTTATCAGCGAAATATCTCCCCAAAGAAAGGCAAATATTAAGTAAAAGTGAACCAATCAGCCTCAGTCTAATTCTCCTCTCATCTACTCTCCACACTATAGCCAAAGTAACCTCCCAAAGTCCAATTCATGACATTACTTTTACTTAAAACTTTTGTTTTCAATCACCTACCAGTGCAATAAAAGCCAAGATCTTTAATTCGGAAACCAGTATTTCTAACAATCTAGTAGTTCTTGCTATCTTTCCAGTCTTACTTTCCTCTCAACCTCTCTTCCTATTTCACACTTTTCCTCTCATAAAAAGAGTTAAAACACACTACATCAAAGGAAGGAAAAATGAGTAGTACTGAATACTTCCCAAAGGAAAAGGGCTACGGAAGACACTACGGGTAAAACAAGCGAGTGGAGTTAAATCTTTTTCCCTTCTGCATTTAACCTTCAGCTAACTCTCTTAGCCCTGTTCCCTCACGATCTGATACAAGTAGGTATGCCAATTATGTTACTAGGCAACATTGCTTATAGAAAAATGATTAGTAAATTCGCATCTGGACTCAAAGGAACTATAAACAAACTATAAATACCTCGTAGGAAGCCACAGCTTTGCCTTCCCTCCGTGCGATGGCTCTTGTATCTGTCATACCCCTCAGGGGGCCCCTGGAAGCTGAGTCTATGGAGTTGTGTGGCATATTGCCTCCTGTGAGACACGAGACTTTTTTAAACCAAGACAGCTCCTCATCTACCTTCTGTGAGCTTTCCCTCCTTCAGCTGAGCTTTCACTTGGAGCAAGGACTCCCAGATGGCTACAGGAACCGCTTACACGGCCCGCTGTAAGGATCACAACCACCGACGAGGAACATCTGATGCTGTCTTGCTGGCAAGCTGTGGTTCCTGATATCCTTCTAAGCAAACCAGCCTGTGGTAGTTTTCTGTTTAAGCCTATTAAGACCCGTCTATTTGCATGGCAAGAAGAGTAAAGGAATGCCTTAGAATGACGTTCCAGATGTCCTACAATCTGTACCCAAACTCCTCCCTGTCTGCTCTTTTACATTAATATACATCCCTGACAAATCAAATACACAGCTTTTACTCACCTCTCTGTTGTTATTCCCTTTCTGGGGAGCCCATCTTCCAGGTAACATATCCTACCTCCCTTCAGCCATCTGCTGAGATGAAGCTATGGGTATTTGCAACCAGAGAGAAAGGAGATACTGGATGGGTAAAGAATGCAAGGAAACTTTGCTAAGAGAAGCTAAATGTACACACTTACAGAAAAAGAATGGAAATTTATTGAGAATAAAAAATACGTTGAAGTTGGTGGAGAGATATGGCAACAGCATGTGAAAGCGTAAAATGTCCAGAGAGTCTAGACCAGTTGTAGAAAAGAGCAAAAGAAGGCAGTATATCGAATGCTCCCTTTTTTCCGCATTATTAGCCATGGGGAGAAGCCAGGGAGCCCTGCATCAGCATCAAAAGCAGGTGACTTGTAAGAGTTAAGACAATTCAGTAATCTGTACCTTGGGAGAGGGAGAAGGGACGGAGGAAAGAATTCCAAAGGAGATGGCATTTACCAGTGGTTCAGGTAAGGTATAGTGTTGCTACAAGTGCTCCAACTCGACCTTCTTACCCCATTATCCTAATCAGCCTGCCCCAGTAGAATCGGCAAACTGATCTTAATTGTGTTGTAGAACTTTCAATGGCATCACAGCTGTCTTGAATCCCAAACTATTAGAACTGCCTCCTTCTCTATTACAAAGTTGCAAAATACCCTAACTTGTTACACTTTAGGGTCAACTCCATTATTTCTGAACTCTGATTGTGGTTAATTTAAGAACTAACCAAGATGTGGCACTGAGAAAAAAACTTTAGTTCTTCTGGACTTGCTAAAGGCTCTAGCAGGTATCCTTTAAGTGTGTGAATTCTTAAGTTAAAACACGTATTTAAAAGCAAAATAGAAAAAACCGGTCAACAGAGAAAGAGTCCCTAGCAAAATAACATAGAGATGTAGAGAAGGAAAGCAGGGCCAGCTTTTTTTTTTTTTTCTTAAAGATTTCATTTATGTATTTGAAAGAGAGAAAGTGAGACACAGCCCAGGGGGAGGCAGAGGGGAAGGGGCAGAGGGAGAGGCAGACGCCCCATTGAGCAGGGGGCTGGATGCCCAGCTGGACCCTAGGACCATGACCTGAGCCGAAGGCAGATGCTTAACAGAGCCACCAGGGCACCCCTCCAGCTCCTAACTTTCTGTTACTGATGTCAGTTGTCTCTGAGACTGAGCTGTACTCCCTGCTCTTGGACTCTGTGACATAAAGTTATCTCCTTCTTTTAACAAAACACTCTTTTTGCTTAAGTTAGTTTAATTTTTCACCAAAAAAACCCCTAACCCAAAAACAGTGGTCAGCGCAAAGTGTATACATAATCAGCTTTTATCATATTGAAAGATTCTGTTAATGTTGTTTTAAAGAGAGAGAGAGAGCTCAATTATAGTTATTTTATTTGGGGGTGTAAACTTCCCATTCATCTTTTTATTCTCACGGGATCTAACATAGTGCTTTATACACACCACATTTAACACATTTAAATGTTTATAGAATGAAAAAAATGTTTATTGAATGAACATATAATTAGAAAAGAATGAAATCTACTTGGTCAAAATAGTATGTCTAATTATGGAGTCTTCAAAAGCACTTCATTTCCAATTAATAAAAAAATATTCTTTGCAATTCTCATTAGCATAATTCTATGATTAAAAAACACATACGTACACACAAAAAAAATGCTGTATTCTGTGCTCCAAATACTAAAAGCATAATTTGGATTTCACTTATTGAGATTTTGCTAACTCACCGGACTATAAAGCCTGCTTAGTGTAGTCATTAAGACTGCTGGTACACTATTCCAGTTCTCCTCCCTCTGGGCACATGATAGAATTGCATTTCTCAACCTCCTTGAAGTTGGGGGTAGCCATATGATTTCTTTGACCATTAAAACGGCAGCGGAAGTTAACACGTTTCACTTCCAGGTAGAAGTGTTAAGAGCCAAGCGCAATTCATTACTTCCTTTCCCCCACCCTAACAATGTGGAAGAATGTTTTGAGATGGAGCCTCGGATAAACTGGGGCTCCAAATGACCACCTGCAGCAGAGTTCTCCTGTTGACCCTAACCTGACATATTCAGCAAACGCTTCTCTCACCTATGGAGTAAAAAAAAACGAATAGCTCTGGCCTTCGATTTGTCTTCAGAGTAGTAACATTTTGTAGAGCACTGTATCGTTTATAGAATACTTTCTTATCGAGGTGGACCTCATCATCCAGGCTCTCAAAATCCAGACACAGGAACTGAATGGAGTCAGATCCATAGTTGGACCAATCCGTCATTCTCTCAGCTCCCACTACCTGCTCTCTGAAACTCAGGGACTGAATACGTTTGAATGAGGTGCTATTCCTTGCCTTTCAAACTCTTGCCATCTGAACTCAGGAGTGAAAAAAAATTTAGACAGTAAAGGATTCTTGATCCATTATTTTATTTGTTCCCTTAAAGCTGTTTTGCTACTACAATACCTCTTACATCCTCAACATCTATTGAAAGAACTGTGTGCTGTTATCATTCTAATTTTACAAACAAGGAAAAAGATTCAGGGAGGTCCATAAACATGTTGGGAACAACCCTACACATTAGTGGCACAATCCCAGATTTTCGGCCTTCAAATCCCTTGCTCTTTCCACTATGTATCATGCTTTGTAAGGTCTCACAGCTACAGAATTCCAGGATTTGATACTAAATTAATAGTATCAATAGTGTTGTGATTTAAAAAAAAAATCCATGTTAATCACATGTTTACTTCCAAGAATAATTAAAGTCATTCTTTAAGCAATTCTACTTGCCTGAACATAGTCTAATTCAGGACCCTGAGTGCCCTGAAGCACAGAACAGGAAGAAATCCTAGAGATCATTTGATCAAACTGGCAACTGGCAGAACAACGAGGAACTAGAGGAGAACTCAGGGAAAGGCAGACTTTTCCTTTGACATACAGTCTATTTAAAATTCTGACTTTTAGATTCTCTTCACTTTGGTTCTTACCAAACTGGCTAACCTCAAACTCTGCTCTCCCAATTTTTATCAAACCTTAGTTTAAGAAATACTCGTGAAGGACTGACTGTCCATCCATTTCTATAGGTTCAATGGTTCTCAATGGTCAAATGTGGAAAAGGTCACCAAATAACCCCCTTTAAAAGAGTCATCTTTCACATTAGCCAAGAAATTGAGTAAAAAACTATTGAAATTTGTCTAACCCAGCTATTTCAAAGTTATATGAGTTTAGATTCTTATTTCAAGAAATAAACTATTGATTGCTCATTTCTTAAAACACAGTTTGGGAAATACCGTTCTAGGTAATTCTAAATGTTATGAATGGATCAAGTTAAGCCTTCAGGGAACTTATCTTTAGAGTTTTATTACTGCCCTACATTGAAGAACACTGTCCAAAATTCATTATTTTCTGTAGGGATTTTTTTTTTAAAAAGATTTTACTTATTTATTTGACACAGAGAGAGACTGCAAGAGAGCGAGCACAAGCAAGGGGAGTGGGAGAGGGAGAAGCAGGCTCCCAACTGAGCAGGGACCCTGGAATCATGCATGACCTGAGCTGAAGGCAGATGCTTAACTGACTGAGCCACCCAGGCGCCCCTGTAGGGATTTATTAAAGATTTTGCCAACTGCATCATACAATCTAATCTTCATTTTTATTAGTGCTCATGAGAGAATGCTCGTCTCAGGCCTCATCACCAGAAAATGCCCTCCTTAGGCAGAACTGGATTGTTTTTATCCTGTAAGTAGAAACACACTGAAACTTACTCCCCCAATCCCCCCCTCCTTTTTCCTGGCTGCTGTGAAGCCCAGAGCCAAAACTGTGACTCACTTTTAGTACAGGATCTTGTAGGATGTACTTGGTGTCATCTTTTCCCTTGACTTTGTTTCCTTTTTTCCTGCTCTGTCTCAATTTTCTTATTTAGTTTTGTTTTATCCTTTTGTACCATATGAACACAAAGTGGCTTCAAATCATTTTTGGAACTCTATGTTCTACACATTAAGTCCTATCTTCTTACTAGTTTCATACTGATTTTTCCCTACATGCCCATTACCCCAAAATAGCAGTGTATTTACCTTTGTGTAAAAGGTATTTTGTGTAAAATACTTTGTGTAAAAGTATTTTGTGTAAAATACTTTGTGTAAAAGTATTTCATAGTTATGACACCAACAGAACATACCTATTCACAACATAGTCAAATCCTCAAATACTTAAAAACAGGGGGGGGGGTCATTATTGTTCTTTTAGCGGTCTAATAAAGCAAAATGACTTATTAAATTGTGTTCTAAAGGGAAGGAGAATTACCATTTATTGGGTACCAGTAACTGCCAGGCATTTAATATACCACAGTTTCACTTTTTAAAGAATGAAGCAAGGGCATTTGCATATACACAATCTCTGAAAGAATGAATTAGAAACTGGTAATATTGAGAAGAAAAAAGAAACTGGTAATATTGGTCGGCTGGGGGAGCAGGGGTAGGCGGGGACAGGCTTTGTATATATATCCCTTTTGTACCTTTCGAATTTTGTGAATGTATCAACTATTCCAAAATATTTGTAAAAATCAAATGGGACGATAGTAAAGATGGCAGTAATGCTTTACTCTGCGACCACAAACTTTTTTCATCAGCTTTGGATTCCTGAGTATGCACTGAAATGCCCACAGGAGTTTCAAGCAGGCACGTCAGTTTTTATTGAAATAAAGTCCCTTTCTGATTCTCCACTCTTTGGGATGAGGCAATTACTTAAAATAAAAACTGCGATTGTGATAGCCTGAGGACAACAATGAAAAAAAAATCCGAAATGGTTTCCAGTTGCTTTTATTAGTGGAAGAGTGCGGGGAGAAAGCAACGCAGTCCAACCTCAGCCTGCCGGCCGCACCGCCGCGTGCACAACTTTGCCCAAGTCGGAGCGCGGCCCACACGCCGCTCCGGGCCCCCGGTGCGCGGCGGGGAGGCGGGGCCGGGGTTCGAGCCCCGGGCGCGGCTGGGGCAGGTCCCCGCCCGGCCCACCCTTCCGCTCGGAGGTGCCCCGGAGGGCCCCGCGGGACCCCGGCCGCCGAGGCCCCGGGGGAGGGTCGCGCGGGGGCGGGGAGTGGGCCTCGTCGCGCGGCCGGCCCGCCGCGGCCCCCTCCCCGACGCCGAGCAGGAAGGCGCACTTACCGCGTCGGGCTCCGGAGGCGGCCAGGGGTCACGGCGGGGCGGGGCGGCCAGGCGTGAGGCGGAGGGCAGGCGGGGGGCGGGGGGCAGGCGGGGGGAGGGATGCTCGGCCCCACGGGCGCCCCCAACCCCTCCCCGGCAGCCTCACCCCGGACGCCGGCCGGCCTGGAGCCGGCCACTCCCCCTCCGTCAGGCTGCACCAGGCCGAGGGGGCACGAACTCGTCGGGCAGCCCTGGAGGGGGCGGGCGAGCTGGCGGGGGTCGGGCCGGCTCCGCCGTCAGTCCCGGTGCGGCGCGAGCAGCTGTCCGCCCCGCCCCCTCCCGCCAGGCCCCGCCCCCTCCGCGCCGGGCCGCGTGCCCCGGGAGACCGCCGCCGCTGCCGCCACCGGCCTGGCGCTTTCCCCACCCCCCCACAGTACGGCGCGCGCGGACGGTCTGGGCCGGGGAGGGAGTAGGTGCGGGGGAGTCAGAGGGAGAGGGAGAGGGAGGGGAGGGGAGGGGAAGGGAGGGGAGGGGAGGGGTAGGGATGGGAAGGAAGGGCGAGGCGCGGGCTGCGACTAGGGGAGCTCCTGGGGGAGGGGAGCTCCTCGGGAGAGGGGGTGGTAGACGCCAGGCTGGGCGGGGCTCTGGGGCAGGGGGCGGGACGCGGCGGACCCAACAAAAATTCCGGTTGTTCCCGCCCCTTGAAGCTGGGATAGGGGAATTCCTGGGGCTGGAAGTTTAGGAAGCGGCCCCTCTTCAGAGCAAGCAGAGAGGGGGGCCTGTGGATTTTGATTCCTTAGAGAGCTCGACTGTATTGTCTTAGAGCTTTGAGGCTTTGAGGGAACTCACCAAGAGTAGCCTCTCTTCTCCATCCCCTACAACCTTTCCCCTTGAACAGTCTGATAACTGTTGTGTACCAGGTAGTAGGTTTGTGCCATAGCAACTACGACCCTCAACTCTGTGACCATAATCCTTGTTTTCCAGTGGTGGGATAATAGGAACGCAACAGAAGTAGGTTCTTTATTCACTCCTATCGCCAACGTATATTAAGCAACAACTGTATGCTAGGTGCTGAGAATAACGAGGACTAATTTATTCAGCGCCTATATGCCAAACACAAATTTAAAGGGCTTTACATATGTTAGTTAGCTCATAATCAGTCTTGGGTGAAACAGCTAAGGTCTCTGCCCCCCCTCCCAGGGCGTCATGGTGGGAAAAGGAGGGAAGGAGTTTCCTTAGTTTGTCTCAGTGATGTGTAAAAAATGTCCACCTGCTTTTGGTTCTCAAAGTAATGCATAAGTTCATTATTTGCAGATTCAGTGTTTGCTGCTCTGAGCTAGCAGTACGCTGTCCTTGAGGGTGGGATGTGGTCATTCTCCCCCACAAAATGACATTTGCTTAGGAGATCTTCAGTATGTCTCCACAATAAAAATCCAGTGCAAGCAAGTGGTCCAGAAAACTGATGGATCAAATCATTAACAGAACAACTTAGGGCAATTACGGTAGCTGCCTGGGATGGCTGGGAGATCTCTTTAGGGATCTATTTTGTACCCTCCCGCTTGAGGAAGTGGTTAAGAAAAAGCAACATAATATAAAACAATGAAGCACTGACATGGACTGCTAGCTCAGAGGGAAGCGGATGGGCCTACTTAAAACTGTTACAATCAGGAAAGACACAGCACAGAATCTACCACTGAGGGCTCCAGTCACAAAGCACAGGATATATTTTTTTATCAGAGCCATGTGGCTGTGACTTCCACCTCACCCACCCCATCCCCTTTGCAACCACACCTACACGCACAAAAATTATTTCAGTGGCATTGTTTTTAAGTACATAAGACAATTGTGTAAACCCTTGGCCTGAATTTTTGGGATTTGGTACTATTTTTCAGGCCTCCTTTGATTTTTTTTCAGTGTTATCGTTTGTGCCTAGTAACAGTAAATGGCATTCTTCTCATAGTTATTTTTTCCCACCTCGCATTTGTTGTTCAGTTTTGAAATTTTAATTCAGCCTTTCTCTTTTGGGCTTGTAGTGAGAGATATTAGAAAAACATTGCAATCAAATCAGATTACAATTGCAGTAAAAAATGAATCCTAAGACTGGAATTCCCATAAACCCTTTCCTTTTTTTTCATGTCAAATATATTGTTTGTCTCGAAGTCTGTTCTCTGATTTACTCATCCGTATTTTCAGCTTATTTGCTCTACCACCCCGATAAAAGCAAGTTAAATAAAAAGTTCCTCATGATCTAGCACCTTGCTGCTGCCCTCAGCTCCTACCTTGCTTTTCTCTGGCTCTTCCCCACACTGGACTCCTTCTGCCAACACACCAAGCACTTACCAGTGAAGCCTTTGCTTGTCCTTCTGTCTGGAAGGCTTTCAGCTAATCACGTGACTGTCTCCCTTTTCCTTCAGGTTACCTTTCCTGACTATCCTATGTAAACCTGCAAACTGTGCCTGCCCCCCCACTCTCTAGCTCCTCATTTCTCAGCACGTAGTACCACCTGACATATATACCTGTCTCTATCCCCACTAGAATGTGAACTCCATAATAACAGAATCTTGTCTGTTTTGTTCAATGGTACAGCTCCAGTGTCTATTACTTATCAAGTTGTTACGGAAAATGTAAGCAACATACATACTTCCATTCGTTAAGTGGCTCTTTTGCAGTTCCCATTCTTCTAGGAACAAATATCTGTCCTCAAAGGGCAGGTATAAATTTGCAGGCATTCTCCCTAGTTTCCTCCCCTCTTGGCTCCCTTTCTTTCTCCACATGTCACTTTTCTGTCTTTCCCATGAGAGCCATCAAGCCTGTCCCAATCATAGCCAAGGCTAAAAGCCTCACTTGTACTATTCAGTTCCTACCTGTGGTTCACAGGGATGCAGCATGGTCCCAGTCCAATAACAAGACTTGGGGCTGACACTATATATGAGCTCCTTCCTCAGGTGGGAAAGGTCATTCCAGCCCACTGTCAGGCCACGCCCATCATTCCCCAGAACTGTTCTGATGCTGGGGACAAGGGGAAGGAATGTGCATTCTCTCATGCACATATTTCCATCCACCCATACGTAAGTAGCCCTCCTACAATCAATCAGGCCACATTCTCTGACTGGAAAAAAAAGTTTTTGTAAAACAACTTTAAACACTTCCTGCCAGTCCCTCAACCTTTGCAGAAATCACAAACCCGATTCTGTTCATTTGCCAGGACCCCGCTTAACACATTTCAGTGACTCTTTCTTTGTCTTCAAGGTAAAGGTCAAACATCTTAGCATGGTTGTAAGATCCTTCATAATCTAACTCTTCTCTGTCTCCCCAGGCCTGTGCCCATTGCAGTGTCCAGCGTGTATTATTTCTCCCACAATTAAATCTTTAAATATGTTCCATCTGGACTGCCCTGTCTTTCCAATCCCTGTTTGTTTAGGTCCTTCAAGACTCAACATAAGGGGTACCTCTTCCGGTAGTCTTTATCCTGATCTCTCCAGGCTGAGTGTGTTCCTCCTCTGTGTTCACGTAATACTGGAGGGGAGGAAAGATAATTTTCCCTCTACCCTTCTAAGGTTCTTGGCTGAGGCACTACCTGTAATAAAACATTAATAGGAGAAAAACAAATTAATATGTATACCTCCTGTATACATGGGAAATACACAGGAAAACTGAGTAACTCCCCCACATAGCCGAAGCCACGACCTTAGATATGATCTCCAGCTGAAGACAAGAGATGCTAGGGCCAGGTGGGGGGCCAGTTATGGGAGATTACGGGGCAAAGCACAGTAAACAAGGCTATGGTTGTTCTGCCTGTCTAAGTCAGTTGCCTTCTCCATATTACAAAAGTTTCTAGAGATTTAGCCATCCTCCTCTTCCCGGTACAGAGGAGACATCTTTAAAAATGGAGACTTGTAGGGCGCCTGGGTGGTGCAGCTGGTTAAGCGTCCGATTCTTGGTTTTGGCTCAGGTCCTGATCTCAGGACCCTGATCTCAGGCTCCTGAAAGGGAGCCCTATGTTGGGCTCCACCACTGAACACAGAGTCTGCTTAAGATTTTCTCCCTCCTCCTCCGGCTCTCCCCACTGTGTGCTCTGTGTCTTTAAAATAAATAAATAAATAAATTTATTTTTTTTAAAATAGTATGTAAACCTCTCCTACAAAAGGGTAACTTCTACTTGTTTTTCAGTGTGTCTGTTGTTTCTTAAAAATAATCAGCCTGGGGCGCCTGGGTGGCACAGCAGTTAAGCGTCTGCCTTTGGCTCAGGGTGTGATCCCGGCGTTATGGGATCGAGCCCCACATCAGGCTCCTCCGCTATGAGCCTGCTTCTTCCTCTCCCACTCCCCCTGCTTGTGTTCCCTCTCTCGCTGGCTGTCTCTATCTCTGTCAAATAAATAAATAAAATCTTAAAAAAAAAAAAAATCAGCCTAGGGGCACCTGAGTGGCTCAGTCAGTTAAGCGCCTGCCTTCGGCTGGGGTCACGACTGCAGGGTCCTGGGATTGAGCCCCATGTCATCAGGTTCCGTACTCCGCAGGGAGCCTGCTTCTCCCTCTCCTCCCCTCTCTGGCTATCTCTGTCACTATCTCCCTCTCTCTTCAAATCAATAAATAAAAATCTTTAAAAAAATACTCAGCCTAAATTAATCCTTATGCCAAAGGGATATATATCACCCCATCATTTTGGGGTATATTTTGCTCCTCTTCAAAACCCTGTGTGCCCCTCTACTGTAGCAGTTACCTGGTGGGCTGTGAACATTGGCTAACTTGTTTGTCTCCCTGACTAGTACAGAGGTCTATGACCACAGGTACTCATAAAGATTTGTTGAATGAATGAATGAATGAAAGAAAAAATACCCCTTGCCTACGAAGCTTTGAAAAATAACTATTAGAGATGGCCATTTTTTCTTCTGAACATTATAACGTGTACAAGCAGGACCTTTCCTCTAATTTATAGCCTTAGACTACTAGTTTCATGAAACTTTAGAAGGTCCTTAATTTAGGATTCCATAAACTTCAAAGGCAAGGGAATGAACACAAAGTACTTATATTTATTTTTATGCATTAAAACAAATTCAGCATTTCAATATACTTTACTTTTAGAAAATAACAGTTTTACTGCTTTTACTTCTAAAAATAACAGTTGCAAGGCTACTTGATGTCGATTTCTTATGAGTTAAAAAAATGTTCCAGGGTGTATCTTCATATTTGATATATGACTTCCTGATTCACCAACAGACAGGAACCACTCAATCTGGCTTCCATTGCAATGTTCTCAGAGCACAAGTTCATAACCACTAGACAAGGTTTGTCACTGTGCTGATGGCTTACTTATAGAACATTTATTCATCAACACTCACCAGTTTTGATGAAGAGGCCCACGGTATAGGAGACGCTGTGTTGCTTGGGGGAGAGAACGAATAAAGATGAATCAGATATGTATGAATCAGATATGAAAAGTCCTTATCAATTATTATGCTTCCCCTTCCTCCTCCATTTTGTTCATCTTTTTAAAAGCACACATGCCTCTGTGTTCACACTTACATTCTATATTCAGTGACTATACTTAGCACAGAATTCTCGGGGAAAGATTCTGGCTGAGTAACAAGCAGCTGACCTGAGACGGGAAAAGAGTAGGTGAAAAGAAGGTGGCACGCACTCTACACATTCGAAGACACTCAGCGTCAATGGTCTAAGCAATACAAAGAGGGGAGGAAATAAGCATTTCATTCTCCTCTCCTAAGAAAATCAAGAAATAGTATTACATACAGAGTCCCCATAAAAAAAGAGATAGAAGAGCACAATCGAAATATTCTTCATGATGCTAGAATAAAACAGCCTTGACTCTATACAAAATAGAGTCCTGGCAATTGCTCTATTAGTATTAGGTCTAATCGGTCCAGTCTGAGATAAAAAGAACTGGCAGCAACAAGAGGGCTCTTCTGAATCTAAGTAATACTATTTCTTGATTTTCTTGGTGGCTGGAGAGGAGAGAATGACATGCATTCATAATTTGACATTGAAATGCCCTCTTTTTACAGTCAGATCTTTTTACCTCTGACTGGACCTATTGGACTTGATACTTTCAGACTCTTAACAACTGATTTTATTCTATTTCCTGGACAAAGATTATTATATTCAGGCATCATTGGAGAATCAAAGATTGTTATATTCTAGCATCATGAAGAATGTTTCAATTTGTGCTTTTCTGTGTCTTTATACATGTAATTAACAAGAGAGTGTATTTCAGTGTCAAACTAGTTGCCAGAAACTTTGTTCCCAGAGGCTGAAACACTGCAGCAGTTCTAGGGATCCATTCCAGGCTGGTTTCCCTTTTTTTTTTTTTTTTCTTAAGATTTATTTATTTGAGAGAGAGAGAGAGAGAGAGTGCATGTGAATGGGGGGGAGGGGCAGAGGAAGAGGAAGAGAGCCTCAAGCAAACGCCCTGCTGAGCACAGAGCCAGTCTTGGGGCTCAATCTCACCACCTGAGATCAGGACCCTGAGATATGACCTGAGGCAAAATCAAGAGTCGGCTGCTTAAGTGACTGAGCCCCCTAGATGCCCCTGGTTTTTCTTTCTTGCTTCCCCTTTCTGAGTATACTGGCTGGGCAGACCAGCCTACCTCATTTTCCTTTTAAGGAAAGTGGCCCCACCAGGTTCTGTCCTGCATATGCTGATTGATATCTCAGTGCAGTGGGTTTTGTTAGTAAACACAGACTCTATTTCCCCTGCCACAGGTGATTGGCGGTGGGGACAGTGTAGGCTAAGCAGCCATGTATGGGCCGTCGCGAGAAGGCCACACACCTCTGAGGAGGTCTGCTGGTGAAGCCTCAGGTAAACTCTGCCCCGTCTCCCAAGTTCTAAACACAGTGGTGGCTGATCAAACCAGATACTCCCTCGAGGGGAGGGGAACAAGGAGAAGGCAGCGCAGTGAACCGCAGCCTGTAGTCTTAGCAAAGCTGAGCGCCTTTTCTGCTTCTCTGAGGGGCTGGCTGCACTTCCCAGGGTGGCCTGGCCCACCTGCTGCTGAAGGGGTGACCTCCTGGGTGCCCTCATGGCCTGGGGTTCTTTGCCACAGCCTCACCACAGCCACTGAAAGCACCACAGGGATGGGATGGGGGTCTCTTCTGGCCCGAACAGAGGCTCAGTCGAATTTCTATGCCACGAAGTTCCAGCTCTGGCCCTGGCTCCCAGCCCCTTTCTCAATCTTCTACATTTTTAAAACAGCAAAATCCAGTGGGGAGTGAGGGGGGGGGGAACGTTTCCTTTCTTCCCTTCTTGATTCTTTGGCTGGCCTAATAATTAAATTGACATAAGACAGATGAACAAGAGACAAAGAAATTGAATTTTATACATACCGGAGCTCATAGAAATATAAGGCTCAAAGAAGGAACCCAAGCTGGCAGCTTTTATATCTTTTAGACAAAGAAACAGTTATTTGTGAAGATTTGATAAGGGATTTGGGTTTGGGGTAGCAAATTGACAAATAAATAACAAGGTTTGTTTAAACAGCCTTCTTGGCCTTGCATTCCTCATCTCTGGCAATAAGGATGCCTTCCTCCCCTCCAGGTGCAAAGAACCTGCTTTCCACATGGGGAATTTATTTCGTGCTTTCAGAGGGGCAAAGGAGGGTCAGAATGTCCTTCTTGCACTGATGGTTTCTTAAGTGATTTTAACTGAAAATAATCAATATACCAAAGAGGCATACTTGGGGATGGCCCACCTTGACCCCCATCAGGAGAGAAAGAGAGAGAAAATATTTATTGGGTTATAATTTACATATAGTAAAATCCACCCCTGTGAATGTACAGTTCTAGAGTTTTGACTAACAAACAGCTGTAAACCACCAGATCATCGAGATATAATCCATATATAGAACATTTCCATCACCCTAAAAATTCCCTCAGGCACTTTGTAGTCAACCCTCCCTCTACCTCCAGCCTCTTGTGGCAACCGACGATGTATTTTGTGTCCCTGTAGTTTTGCCCTTTCCCTAGCGGCACATAAATGGATTGTACAAGACTTTCTTTAACATTATTATTTAAAGCGGCATGTGCCCTGCCCAACTCTCTGTGAGCACATCATATTTTCCTTGTTTTTTCTCAGAACAGTTAACATTATCTGAAAATAAACCGTTGTCATTATTTGGTCACTGTCTGTCTCTGGAATATACTCCCACCAGAATGGGAGCGTAAAGACTTCGCTTCATTTGCTACTTCATCTCCAGGGTTCAGGACGCTGCCTGACCTTGTGTAGGCGTTCAGGACATACTTGCAGAATGAACTGCAAAACGTTGGAACTTCCCAAAACCCTCTCCAGACTCAGGCCGACTTCGTTAATAAGAGATTATCTCCTCCCACAAAATGTGTGAATCCAGGCATTGCTGTATCGCCAAAGTAGTTTGTCTGCAATAAGCACAATTAGAAGTCATTTGGCTGATCCAGATTATGAATTGTCTTTTAAATTCACATGCTGGATGATTAGATTACCTGGAATAGAATTTGTCTGACGTGAGTAAAATGGAAATAATGACAGTAACCATTTCATAGGGTTGTAAGGAGGATTAAATGACTTAATGTAAATGAAGTGATAGGGGCAATGGTTCTCAAGCGGAAGCTATTTTGCCCCACCCCCCAGAAACAGCTGGTAATGTCTGGAGAGATTTTTGTTGTTGTTGTCAAGGGGCTAGGGGGTTGCTACTAGCATCTGCTGCTAACCGTCCTACAAAGAACAGGACAGCCCCCTACAAACAGAATTATCCAGCCCAAAATGCCAGTAGTGCTCGCCGTGAGAAATCCTGGGACAGAGCAGTATCTGGCACACAGTAAGGGCTGTATTTGTGTCTGTTATTATCATTAGTATTGTATAAGTGACCCTTCTTGACAAACGATCTCACACAGTGTGAGGACAGCACAGTGGTTGAAAGCATTAAGTCTGCACTGAGACTCTCTGGGTTTGAAGCCAAAGCTTTACTTTATGTTAACAATGTGATTTTGAGCACTTTCTTGATTTTTCAATACCTAATATTCTTTGCTTGTAAAATTAGAATAACAGGAGTAACTACCTCAGAGATTTGCGGGGGTGCTGAATAAAAGAATCCACATGAAACATTCAATACTGTGCAGGTGCACATGATAAATGTTCAATAAACATCATTGATCATTGCTCTTGTTTTTGTGGACCCCAAATGACATCTTGACACAATACAGGGAAGGGATTAAGGATAATTTCAATGAGAAAAGAAATGGAAATGTACTGCTCATATGAAGTATATACAAGTATATATTTCACATGATAGATGACTACATAGAAGTTAATCCAAACCATCCTCTTTAAGACTGTTATCATTTTTTAAAAGCACGTTGCTTTTGCTTCCTTGGGTAGAGCAGCTCCTGGAAATAAAGAATTCTGTCATTTAAAAAATTTGTGTCTAGGGGTGCCCAGGTGGCGCAGTGGGTTGTATCTGACTCTTGGTTTCAGCTCAGGTCTTTATCCCAGGATTGTGAGGTTGAGTCCCTCCTCCCTCCCCCTCCCTCTTGCTCTCAAATAAATAAATAAATCTTAAAAAAAAATTGTATCCAGCCACAACGTACAATTATTAATTAAGGCTTTCAGTTTTGATTAGGAGCGTAAACACATTAAAGTACTTTGAGAACCTGAGTCTATGATATGAAGTATAAGACTTAGGAAAGCTAAACACTAACATAGCAACACCCTCTTGTGTTTTAGATTTATCAATTTCTCACTCCTTCATTGAGGTAGGAGAGAGAAGCCCACAATGGATGGATAATAGCACACACTCATGTTCTCAGATTCTCCCTTCATAATCTAATATCTGTGCAGGCGCTTCGGAAATTGTAAACAAACTATGGAGCTGGGGTCCATTACCATTATCATTAACTCTCTCACCATTTAGTAGAGCCTCGGATGTTTCCATTGTTTAAAAGATGACCAGCCTTCTTAGCTTGTTATTACGCATTCCAGGCAGCCAAAATCAGGCTGCAAGCAAATTTTGTATCTAAGAGTGAACTACTTGATAAGCTATAAAATATTTGGTTTAATATTATAAGTACAACGAGGAAGAATTCTGTTTCTTAGCATAAAACTTTAAAGTCCATGATCTACCATATTTTATATTCTGTCATAAATAGGGGAGAAAACCCCACCCTATACAGAAGGAAATGGAACATGACAACCTGAGGAAAATGTCTGCAACATATATGGCTAGGGTTTCATATTCCCAGTAGAGAAAAAGGCCTATAAAGCAACAACGAGGATACGAATGCTCCAGTAAAAGACACGAACAGGCAACTCATAAGAAATTCAAATTGCCAGCAAATACGAAAAATGTTTAGACTTACTGGCAATCAAAGAAACAAATATTAGAACAAGTTTTTTTTTTTCTTCCTTTTCAAATTGACAAAAGTTAAGAGAATAAAATGGCCAATATTGAAGTTTGGTGACATGGGCACTCTCATTCACTCCTGGCTGAGTATATATTGACTCACTTTTTCTGGGAGATAGTTGTCTACATGAATCGAGAACTTCAAAAATCTTTACACTGTTTGTCTTAGTAATTCTGCTCCATAATCAGACTTACACAAAGATTCATATATACGAATATTCACATTGTAGTGCTATATAAACTAATATTTTTAAATGACATAATTAGAGTACCATTAAATGAATTATCTAAAGGCCATTAAAAATCTAATGAAGTCTTTAGAAATAAGTTATTCTGCAGAGTTTTCATGTTTGGTTGATGGAAAGGTGATGGTACAGTTAAAAGAAGAATGAAAGGAAAGAGAATACTGATGTAAGGGGGAGGATATTCCTGAAATATCTTAGGGTGTATCATATTTCTCATAATTTGCTAAATCAGAGATGACACACTGGTGTCCAGCAAGTGGATTATAGGCCAGGTGTGAGATACTGACTCCCCCATATCCTCAGAGTAGTGAGGCAGTGGCCCTGGATTTAAGAACCCTGGTTGGTCTCTTGACATCTACCATCTATAAAGCTCCAGAGAAGGCAGCTGCAGAGAACATGGGTCAGCACATATGGACAAAGAACCCATGGAGCTTACTAGGGAAGTTTGTCTTCCAGGTGCTCAAGAATCAAATACTCAGTCTGAGGTCATATTAGGGGGTAGAGGTTGGGAAGGAAAAAGGAGGTCTGCAGGAATACTACCACAAAGAAAACTCACAAATCAATAAAATTTGAGATGGACAAGAGAGTTAATGGATGGACCAAAGCATTGTTCATAAAAAAGAATAGACACTAACAAAACTAATTTCAGTAAAATCAAATTAAAGTGGAAAAATAAAGAAGTGGTTCAGCTGCCCTTTTAAAAAAAAATTGATCGAGGACCTTCACTGAATGGTGTAACATCAAGTTAGTATTTTCTTGATCAATTTCTTCTCTATTAGTAAAATTATGGTTGGAACGTTTGTATTCATACATAAAAATTAGGGGTTCAAAACAGAGTCACATGGGGAGTAGAAAGTCCGCTGTCACTTAGTGACACCTGTAAAATGGGAAAGAATTAAAGGACAGGGTCTCTTACCCCTTTCCACCAGCATCTTTACTGAAGACGCTGCTGGACATATAACATGTCTCAGTCCAACACGAGGTGCAGGCAATGACTCTCTTCAATTCCTCTCTTCCTTAGAATGATCCTCGATGCTGTTCGTAAAATAAGTCTAATGTTTGAAGTTCTAGGGCCATTTTGATTGTTCTTAGATTCAGTTGCTAAAGTCGCTTAACCCACGATTCCCATCTGTCCATCAAATCCCCACACCCAATCAGAAGATGAGACAGTTAATGTGTACTCACAATACATTCGTAGCATGATTTTTGTTCCCTGCCTCCTACTACCCACTCACCCATTGTTTCATAAAACCCAGGGATGGGTGGGTAAGAACAGATAGGATGAATGGAAACAGATGGGGTGATGGAGGTACCAGAGGGAATGAGCAGGCAGAAAATGGAGATATTCCCTACCATTTTTTTTAAGCCAGAAAACAAGAACAATGGAATAAAAGTATTTGTTGGCACATGTTCTTTCTTCACCGTGAACGTCCCCTACTCTTCATTTATATTCTAAGACAAAGTCTTTTACTTCACTGGGATATCATAATGAAAGATCATTTTTTGAAACGGGAATGAACAGTGTGGATTTGGTAACAATTATCACACTGTTTATAGGCATAATGATAAAGAGTCTCATTCCACCGCTTTACACAAGGTAGTAAAGTAGAAATAAAATTTTGGTTGATCCTTACATTTATCCTTACATTTGTACTGTTTACTGTCTTATAGACACGGTCTTTTCTGAACACCAGAATCCAGTTCAGCCTGGCACTTAAAAGGGGTCAACAATCATTTAACCAGTACATGAGTAACTGGACACGACTGACCTTCATCGTTTTGTTTTTGGTGTATATATTATGGGTTCATATTTACTCCTACAGATCGATATATGTGGGAAAATAGATTCCAATCTAGAGTAGGACAAGACCTCATTCTTTTCTTGAGATCATTTTTTTTTTCAAATCTTTCTTGTTTAGAAGATAGTTTGAAAGTGTCTTACTTCTTAGACGGTAGTTTTCATAATGGAAAGTGACTCAAAATGAAGACGTCTCTGTTCAAGCCCTCTTTTTTTTTTTTTTTTTAAGTCTTACCCAAAAGGAAGTGAGTACGAAGTAAATTGCATAAACTTAAAGTACTGCAGAGATGAAGCCCAAAGCAGGAAGAAACATGCCACCAATGCTCTGGACAGGAACACACAGTGTCATGTGAAGAGACATGACAAAAACAGCCCTCTTTAAATTACTTTTGGCAATAGTGATTGCATTCATTTTACTTTTGCCTGAATATTTTAAGACACCAAAAGGTGAGTATACCATTATAATTTATCTTTTTCTAATCTTTAAAAACCACGGTAGCTAATGGTTGCAGGAAAGGTCTTTTTCCATACAAGCCGCATGGGCTGAAAGTCTACGTCGAAAAAATTAAGAAAATGAGATTGTAATTTTAATTGACTCTTACAGAGCACAGTAACCTTATTCTCAGTACTTAATTATTGTGGCACACAATCGTGAGATGAAAAATGAAGAGGAATATTTAAAATCTGTAGTCTAGATTTTAAAACATCCAGTTTACATTAATCTTATCACATGATTTTGCTCTTTGAAGTAGTTTCCTTCAAAACAGTTTTAAGTATGTTTTTAGGTTCTCGACGTATTTTATAAAGCAAGTAATATTTATTATGTTAAAAATGCTTGATTTCCCTCCATCACAGCCATTTCACACAAATAACTCACCGTTGCCTTTTGAAAAATAAGAGTTTTCAAAATATAATTAAAATAAGATGGGTGCAAATTTCAGCAGGTGTGTATGTAGATTTGTAACTAGAGTAAAACGGAACAAAATGAACTCTGTGGATAATTCAGGGACTTGTGATATGATTGTTGAAACCTAGGATAGGAAAATAAATAAATGTAAATTTAAACTGTTTTTATATGTCAGTGAAAGATTTGAAGATATAGTAATGTAACTGTTTAGATGATAAATGTGCTCTCCAGCATTTAATAAGAAAAGGTAAAAAGAAAATGCTGTATTCTATCATTAAAGTTATATGAATTTGCTTAAAATCAGGGAAAAGCTTGTATTTGATGACTTTCTGCGATGATTTTTGTTGCATATACATGACACTAAGTGGCCAGATAACAATATTTTGCTAAATAAACTCTATGTGCAATTTTGTGACTGATTGAATTTTTCAAATTTTTCTTGATTTTCTGGCATTCTGTTGCTTAGGTTAAACAACCATAACATATTTTTAATTCTTGATTCCACCTAGTGAAAATATACAGAGAATAGTTAGAATTGGAATGGAGATAACATATTTTAATTTTTAAGCTTTTTGTGGTGGAGAGTATGCTCATTTAATAGTTATCTAAGGTAGGCCATAAAGATGGATCTTGCACCTCCAAAAAATTAGGTTCATCTCATGAAAACCAGGTAATCAGCCTAAAAAAGATTTCATAAACTGTTTGCTAACTATTGGTTGGTGTTTTATGAGAACTGGTGATTGCTAGGGCATGTTAAAAGTTTTTCTTTTTTGGGCAAGTGCCTTGATAGTAATCAACCATCAGCGATTTTCATTTTCTTACTTTCATACCTGATTACATCAGCCCTAATACTCCCTATATTGCCTCCCCAAACTGAAAATAGCCATTTGTCTTTTCCTGGTCCACGAACAGCATAGATAGTTCCTTGGACTCTTCGGGGGAATGGATTTATTAGGGAATTTTGTTTCAAAGGGACCCTCCTTGGAGCCAACAAACAAATGTTTGAAAACCATCATCTTAATCCCGATGTCATTTTGTGGTAGAAGGAATTTTGCACAGAGTCACCATTAATGAAAGGTTGATTACTGGGCAAAATATTTTACACATGCAATAGTGCAATAATAATGCTTTATGTTGTATAATGGCTTATGGATCACCAGGAACAAATTCATATAGCCTGATTTTATATAGTCTAATATAGATTCAATTAAAGGCACATAATCATTTCACTTTTTCAGTAATTTTTTAATCACAATAGTTACCTCATAAAATGTGTTGACTTGTCAACTAGTGTATTTCATAAAATAAAATACCTGATAAATTATTTAGATGATAAGCTGAGAGTGTTCAAGAAGTGTTAAAATTAACCTTGAGACTCTCCTGTACAGTCTTACTCTCCCTATCAGTTACTTGTATTTTTTTCATTTTTTGTTATATTCTATTCACTTTAATTTCTAAGATAAATATTATAAAATGATTTTTACTTATAAATTATTCACTGATACCATGTCGTTAAGACATCAAATGAATTCAGAAAGAATCTTAATGAGGAATAATGTATTCACGAAGTTTAATAGATTTGATTTCAAAATAATAAACCCTCTGAAGGCCTAAGTTAAAAATAGAGAACTGTGTTTGATCCTTTTTCATCAAGAATGTATCTGAGTCTCTGAATAATCATTACTCAGAATATTCAATTACCATAATTACACAGTATAAACTATCTAGTCTAACTTCACCAAAGAAGAGAAACTTCTTCAATGGTGTTTTGGACTTTTAATGCGTTTGCACTGGGCATATGCACTGGCAAGAGACACTATCCTAATACTTTCGGTTTATTTGAAAGGCAGCTTATACTGAGATCCAATAATTAATATAATGATTCGATACGTTTCTATTGCACATAGATAATGGAGATAGAAAAGCGAATGGATATATTTTTATTCAGAGCTGCCTGCAATTAAGGGAGCCTGGGTTGCCCCCAAACAAGAGACTTCACCAACCTTTTCTCAGACTTGCAGTGTTTAAGAGAGAGCTGGTTAGTGCATATAAATCTCAGCGATCGTTTAGTTATTTATTTATACTTACGAACCGCGCGTACCTGTGCTCGCTTCGGCACGTGTACTGAACTTGGAATGAATAGCCCCTACCTGGACCAGGAACCTGGGGCTACAAAAACGAAAGGCAATTCTTCCTTCAAGGAGTTTTCAGTCAGGGGATTCCTAACTAGTAAATAATTAACGACAATACTGTAATTACTAAAATAGCAATGTAAAAAGGTGTGATGGGAACATAAAAGTTGCTGCCAGGCCTGTCTTGGGAGGATGTTCCTTCCATTTTTGTGGCAAAGAGAATTCACTGTCAGAGTTCTAATGATCAGAGAATATTTCTCCTTACTTGCTTGCAGAAGCACTTTCTAAGAGAAGCAATTATTATTGATTTTCAAATAAAATGTACTCATTTAAATATCTCAGAAATTCTTGAAACCAGAAACTGTAGTGAGTTATACACGTCTTACTGATCATTCATGGCAATGCGAGACAGAAATAGCAGACGTGAAAACACCTGAAACCTAATTTTATCTAGCTGTTCGACTTCCTCACTTACGTTTAAGAACCAAACTGACATAAACCGTGTTTACCAGCTTTCATTTCCCTCCTGCATTTCACACTTTCTGAGGGAAATGGTATTATAATGGGCAGCGAACTTTAAGAAAACAATAGATGAAGGAACTTATGAACTATAGGATAAACCCTGAAGAATATGAGCCTTTGTACACTTTACTTACGTCTGTATGATAAAGCACAGTGTTATCAAGGGTCACTGCAACTAATTTGCCTGAAAGTGTTATCTTCATTCTTAAAAATGGACACTTTATTTCCCTCTTATTGACTGGCTCATTAGAAAGTTTATCAGTGATGGCGGTCGCCTCCGCTCGCGGCCACTGGGGCGCCCGTCCCCAGACCAATTGCTTCCAAAAGGTGATTCTGAGAAGACTGAGGAGGAACTGGAGGAGGAAGACCACGAGGAGCTAGATGAGACCTTATCGGAGAGACTGTGGGGGCTGACAGAGATGTTCCCAGAGAGGGTCCTATCCACAGCTGGAGCCACTTTTGATCTCTCCCTCTTTGTGGCTCAGAAAATGTACAGGTTTTCCAGGGCAGCCTTGTGGATTGGGACCACTTCCTTCCTGATCCTGGTTCCTCCTGTTGTCTTTGAGACTGAGAAGTTGCAAATGGAGCCACAGAAACTGCAGCAGTGGCAGATGCTTCTAGGGCCAAACCTTGGGCTCTCAGGGGGAATGCCAGGGGCTCTTGCCTTCACTTGCTGGAAAGATCTAGATTGCTACTGCTCTATGACTTGTCTTGGAGGGACAAGTTTGAAATTTCAATAGTGTTTGGGTAACTTTGGCATATTGATCTATCTAAACCTGGTGGGGAGAATTCTCCCCAGTGTCTCATGGAGACTCCCAACTTGCACCTGTGCCCTCCATGCTGTCCCATTTCTTCTGTCCTCGCTCTGATACCAGAGAGCAGCAAGGCAGCCAGTTCCTCCAGCTCTGGCCATCCCACCCCTTTCACTAAATCACTCATGACTGGAAGATCTCACTCTCCCATTGTGGCACAGGAACTGATGCCCCTGGGAAGGATGAGCCCCTGACTGTTTTTTGTTTTTAAGCATGGAGATGCTGGGAAGGGACATGCACACAATAAGAAATACGAAATGCAGTAATGTAGCCTAGTGTAAATGTAGCCTAGTGAATCTCTGTGTTGGGAAGGAGGGAGGGCCGGGCAGCAGTTTCAACCACAGGATGGGGACTGTGGAGGACAGAGCAGGAGTTCATTTCCTCTGTCCATTTTGGCTATGAGAGACCTGCGTGTCTGTCTAAAAGAGAAAAAAAGTAAGTGCTCACTTTTTGTGTTTAAGTATTAAAAACGATTCCAATGGGGGGAAAAAAGTTAAGTAGAAATCTCCAATAAGGTCCAGGAAAGAGACTAATAGGTATTAATTTTTTTTTAAAGATTTATTTATTTATTTGAGAGGAGAGCAAGCACTAGTGGGGGGAGGGGCAGAGAGAGGGAGAGAGAATCTTAAGCAGACTGCCTGCCTAGTGTGGAGCCTGCTGCGGGGCTTGATCTCTTGACCCTGAGATCATGACCTGAGCCAAAACCAAGAGTTGGGTGCTTAACCCACGGAGCCACCCAGCCACCACTAAAATTTTTTTTAAAATGTAATAAATACTTACACATGTCCCAGATACTATACCAAGTATTTTTACATATAACTCATTTTGATGCATTAAATATTTCAACTCCTTCATTCTGAAGAATCATTCTCAAGAGAGACTTTTCTGAAAATATTAAGAGAGAAGGAATAAAACTAGATGGAGAGATTTATCTTGTTGTAACATTTCTTATGGAATTTTCTGAATCTTTGTAGCATGAAAATGGCTACTAATCGGCATAATATGTTTACATGTATATTTCATGCACTAGGTGTTGGCAAAAAAAAAAAAAGATACTGCTGACTATAATGTTTTCCACTGCTTTGGCAGAAGTGGTTTTCTTCGCTCCTCTATCAGGTTCTATACCACCAACGCTTGCTTGGGAAGCTTGCTATCAGCTTGTCTCATTGCATTGGTAGATAAATGCTCTCTCCGTATATCTTTTTTGTTTTTATAGAAAAAACAACTGTCTTTAAAACAGTGATGTGGTACTATATCTTACCCCTATACTGCTCTGTTTCTTTTTCCATAGCCTTTATACCCTATATAACTTACTTACTTATTGTGTATACTTTTTGTTGTCTGATTTCTCCAAATAGAATGTAAGCTGGATGAAAATGAGGCTTTTGTTTATTTTGGTCATATTTTAAGCACTTAGGACAGAACTTGTCATATTAGGAGGCACTCACTGAATATTTGTTGATTGAGTGAATTTTCTGTGTCATATTATAAAGGAAATAAAAGGGAAACATTCTTAAAGAAAGCACTTCTTAGCTAATCCTCACAACCACCTTCTGATTTAGGCTTCCCAGGCATTGTAATCCTCATTTTACATTTTTGAAACAAAATTTTACTGCACACCTAGAATTTTTAGGGTCCTAGGATTGAGCCCTGCCTCTAGCTCCTTGCTCAATGAGGAGTCTACTTATCTCTCTGCCCCTCCCCCACTCATGCTCTTTCTCTCTTTCTCTCCCTCTCAAATAAATAAATAAAATCTTAAAAAAAAAAAATAAGTTGTCTTTCCCAAATGTTCTATGAATAAATCCATATCCTGTCCAGACTCCCCTGTTCCTTATCTGGTTGACACCATAGATATATCGTTCATTTGCAACATGATATATTTTTACCCTTTCCCACTCAATATTACTAGAGAAGCTTCAATTACGGAACCCAAAATAGAATTACATTATTTGAGTTTTTGCTATTGAAATTGATACTCTGTGAGTCTATGCCATTTGTTAAAGAGGCAGACATGTGATCAAAGGAAAACAATGTACGTTAACAAGTGTCTCTGTAAATTAGGCAGCTAAGCCGTGAGCTTTTTTCTCTCCTGGCGGCTAATACTTTTAAATTGCTGGATTATGATACAGACTATCCAATAATGATGAAAGATACTGACAAACCATTGGCTGCGTTTTGTTTAGCTTGGCTATTTTTTTTAAAGGCACACCTTACAATAAAATACAAATATCTTAAGTGTTTGGTTTTATACATTTTGACAATTGTCTGTGCCTCTGTAATGATAACGCCATACAAAATACAGATTTTCATCACTCCCAGAAAGATTCCTTTTGCTCTCTTCTGTCAAATCTTTTCCTATTCCCCACGGCAACTTTTTGACCTATGTCACCATAACTTAGTTTTATCCCTTTTTATATTTTATATAGATGGAATCATCACACAGCGTCTATTTTTGGTCCAGCTTTTTAGCTCAGCATAATGTTTTTGAGATTCATCCATGTTATGAAGTGTCTCAGTAGCTCCTTTCTATTTACTGCTACATGGTCCATTATACAAATACCTCACATTTGTCCCTTTGGCCACTAGGTTGTTTCCAGCTTTTGGCCACTATAAATATGCTGCCATGAACATTCTGGTACAACTCCTTGTGTGAAAATATGTTTTCATTTCTATCAGGTAACTATCTTGTAGTAAAGTAGCTTCATTTTATAAGAAACCACCAAATGCATCACCCAAGTGGTCGTTTCTAGAGGTAAAATTTCTTTTTCTCTTCAGTTTCCATTTCATATACTAAAGCAATAGCACTTAGAATATGTATTGTCTGAAATAATCCACACTTCTTCCCGAAGTTCCTTGACAACTCATTAACAGAGAAAGAGCTTAGGTATTGGGAAAATATGACTTGACATATAGTAGTTTCTGGAGTTCCTATTGCCTGTCAAACAATGAAGGTGTTTCTGTAAATCTTATTTTTGAAGGTGAACAGAGAGTTGAGACTTCTGTTCTTGCAGTCATACCTTGAAAAACACTTTTGGCACAAAATATCTAAAAATATGAGATAAAACATTAAGGACAACAACAACAAAATACATAGTTGAAGTACTAAGAAAATAAGAAAACTCCTTGAAGGTGGAAAATGATTAGAAATTACGAATCCAGGGGCGCCTGGGTGGCACAGCGGTTAAGCGTCTGCCTTCAGCTCAGGGTGTGATCCCGGCATTATGGGATCAAGCCCCACATCAGGCTCCTCCGCTATGAGCCTGCTTCTTCCTCTCCCACTCCCCCTAGCTTTCCTTCCCCCCCTGCTGGCTTTTTCCTTTTCGATCAAATAAATAAAATCTTTAAAAAAAAAAAAAAAGAAATTACGAATCCAGATGGGTAAGCAAGAGTGAACAGGCTGGTGACCTGAAGAACATCTACCAATTCCTGGTGGCCTAGAGTCTCGGTTCCATGGGTCACACATGGGGGGACAGAAGCTGAAGCTTAAGACTGGGAGACAAAACGTGACATGCTCTGCAAAGGAATGAGGAGAAATCTCGGAAGAAACTTGCCTGGCTGTGAGGAAATTTGTCTGTCTCCATCTAGGCCCTGGAGAGAGCAAGGAAAAAATTTCCTGAGAGTTTGTGAACATGAACGGGCCATAACTTGGATATTAATGCTCATTGCCTATGAGGTGTGATAAGCCCAATCCAAGAATTATTTTTTTTTTGTTTTTTGTTCTTGGATAAATTTGACATATGATACTGTGTAAATTTAAGGTGTACAGTGTGTTACTTTGATACATTTATTTATTAGTAATATGGTTGCCATTATAACAATACTTATCACATCATATACTTATGGTAAAATATGACTATCTATAATCGATATACTATACATTAGATATCTCTGGCTTATTTAGTACTTAATTCATTACAAATTTGTACCTTTAAACACGATGAAACTTGTCCCCCCATCCTCATCCCCCGGTAACAGCTATTTTACTCTCTCTTTTTTTATACATTTGATTTTTAATTTTTTAATTTTTAAGTTTTTATTTAAATTCCAGTTAAAATACAGTGTAATGTTAGTTTCAGGTGTACAATATAGTGGTTCAACCCTTCCATTGAACACCTATGCTCATCACAAGTGCCCTCCTCATCCTATCACCTATTTAACACACTCCCCCACCCACCTCCCCTTCCATCAGTTTGTTCTCCATAGCTAAGAGTCTGTTTCTTAGTTTGCCTCTCTTTCTTCCTTTTCTCCATTATGTTCATTTGTTTTTTTTTTTTTTAAGATTTATTTATTTTTTTGAGAGAGAGAGAGAGAGAGAAAGAGAGAGAGCATGCATGGTGGGAAGGGGCAGAGTGAAAGAGAATCTCAAGCAGCCTCCCATGCCAGGCTCCATCTCAGGACCCTAGATTCTTACCTGAGCCCAAATCCAGATTTGGACCCTTAACTGACTGAGCCACCCAGGCTCCCCCATTTGTTTTGTTTCTTAAATTCGACATATGAGTGAAATCATATGGTATTTGTCTTCCTATGACTGACTGACTTCACTTAGCATAATATTCTGTAGCTTCATCCATATTGTTGCAAACGGCAAGATTTCATTCTTTTTTATGGCTGAGTAATAGTCCGTTGTGTTTCTTTATCCATTCATCAGTCGATGTTTCCATAATTTGGGCTGTTTCCATAATTTGGCTTCTGTAGATAATGCTGCTATAAACATCAGGGTGCAAGTATCCCTTTGAATTAGTGCTTTTGTGTTCTTTTGGTAAATACTCGGTAGTGCAACTTCTGGATTGTAGGGTAGTTCAATTTTTAACTTTTTTTTTTTTTAATGTTTTTTTATTATATTATGTTAGTCACCATACAGTACATCCCTGGTTTCCGATGTAAAGTTCGATGCAATTTTTAACTTTTTGAGGAAACTCTATACTGTTTTCCAGAGTAGCTGCACCAGTTTGCATTCCCACCAACAGTGCAAGAGGGTTTCCCTTTCTCCACATCCTCGCCAACGCCTGTCATTTCTTGTGTTGATTTTAGTCATTCTGACAAGTGTGAGACGATATCTCATTGTAGTTTTGATTTGCATTTCCCTGATGGTCAGTGATACTGAGCATCTTTTCGTGTGTCTGTTGGCCATCTGTGTGTCTTCTTTGGAAAAATGTCTATTCATGCCTTCTGCCCACTTTTTAATTGGATTATTCATTTTTTGGGTGTTGATTTTTAATTTTATTAAATGTTTCCTTCACTCTGCAGAAGCTTTTTATTTAGATGAAGTCCCAATAATTTCTTTTTGCTTTTTGTTTCCCTTGCCTCAGGAGACAATCTAGAAGGAAATTGCTGTAGCAGATGTCAAACAGGTTACTGCCTCCAGAACTTTTATGGTCTCAAGTCATTTAGGTCTTTAATCCATTTTGTGTCTGGTATAAAATGTGGTCCAATTTCACTCTTCTGCATGTTGCTGTCCAGTTTTTCCAACACAATTTGTTGAAGAGCCTGTCTTTTTCCCGCTGGATATTCTAGCCTGCTTCATCGAAGATAAACTGACCGTATAGTTGTGGGTTCATTTCTGGGTTTTTTATTCTGTTCTACTGATCTATGTGTCTATTTTTATGCCAGTACCATACTGTTTTGATCACTACAGTTTGGTAACATAACTTGAAGTCTGGAATTGTGATGCTTTCAGCTCGACTTTTCTTTTTCAAGGTTACTTTGGCTATTTGGGGTCTTTCATGGTTCCATACAAATTTTAGGATTGTTTGTTCTAGTTCTGTGAAAAATGATGTTGGTATTTTGATAGGGATTGCATTACATGTGTAGATTACTTTGGGTAGGAAAGACATTTTAACAATATTTGTTCTTCCAATCCATGATCATGCAATGTCTTGTGTGTCATTTCTTTGTGTCATCTTCAACTTCTTTCATCAGTGTCTTATAGTTTTCAGAGTACAGGTCTTTCACCTCTTGGGTTAGGTTTATTCCTAGTATCTTGCTGTTTTTGGTGCAATTGTAAGTGGGACTGATTCCTTAATTTCTCTTTCTGCTGCTTCATTATTGGTGTATAGAAATCAACAGATTTCTATATGTTGATTTTATTTTATTTTTAAAGAGTTTATTTATTTATTTGACAGAGAGAGAGACAGCCAGCGAGAGAGGAACACAAGCAGGGGGAGTGGGAGAGGAAGAAGCAGGCTTCCCAGTGGAGCAGGGAGCCTGATGCGGGGCTCGATCCCCGGACTCTGGGAGTCACGCCCTGAGCCGAAGGCAGATGCCTAACTACTGAGCCGCCCAGGTGCCCCTATATGTTGACTTTATATCCTGTGACTTTACTGAATTTGTTGATCTCTTCTAGCAGTTTTTTGGAGTCTTTCAGGTTTTTTATGTATATTATTGCGTCATCTGCAAATAATGGAACTTTTATTTTTTCTTTACTGATTTGGATGTCTTTTATTTCTTCTTGTTGTCTGATTGCTGGGGCTAGGACTTTCAGTAGTATGTTGAATAAAAGTGGTGAGAGTGGACATCCTTCTCTTGTTCCTGAACTTAAGGGAAATCCTCTCAGTTTTTCTCCATAAAGGATGATGTTGGCTGTGGGTTCTTTTGTATATGCCTTTATTTTCTTGAGGTATGTTCCCTCTAAACCTACTTTGTTGAGGGTTTTTTATCATGAATGGATATTGTACTTTGTCAGATGCTTTTTCTGCATCTATTGAAATGAGATAGGGTTCTTATGCTTTCTCTTATTGATGTGATATATCACACTTATTGATTTGAGAATATTGAACCACCCTTGAAACCCAGGAATAAACCCACTTGATCATGCTGATTTTTTAAAATGTACTGTTGGATTTGGTTTGCTAGTGTTTTATTGAGAATTTTTGCATCCACCTTCATCAGGAATATTGGCTTGTAGATCTCTTAGAGGAGTCTTAATCTTGTTTTGGTATCAGGGTAATGCTGGTCCCATAGAATGAGTTTAGAAGTTTCCCTTCTTTTTCTATTTTTTGGGATAGTTTGAGAAGAATAGGTATTAACTCTTCTTTAAATGGTTGGTAGAATTCGCCCATGAAGCCATCTGGCCCTGGACTTTTGTTTGTTGGGAATTTTTTGATTATCGATTCAATGTCTTTGCAGGCTATTAATCTGTTCAAGTTTTCTATTTCTTCCTGTTTCAGTTTTGGTAATTTGTATGTTTCTAGGAATTTATCAATTTCTTCCAGGTTGTCCAATGTGTTGGCATATAATATTCTCATAATATTCTCTTATAATTGTTTGTATTTCTGTGTGTTGGTTGTTACTTCTCCTCTCTTAGTTGTGATTTTTTTTATTTGAGTCCTTTCTCTTTTCTTTTTGATAAGTCTAGAAGTCTTTCTTTTTGATAAGTCTGGCTTTGATAAGAACAGAGCAACAATCTGTTCTTTTTTTTTTTTTTTTTTTTTTTTTTTTTTTGTTTCTATATCATTTATTTCTGCCCTAATCTTTAGAATGTCCCTCCTTCTTCTGGTTTTAGGCTTTGTTTGTTGCTCTAACTCCTTTAGGTGTAAGGTTAAGTTGTTTATTTCAGATTTTTCTTGCTTCCTGAAGTAGGCCTGTATTGCTACATACTTCTCTCTTAGGACTACTTACGCTGCATCTCAAAGGTTTTGGACTGTTGTATTTTCATTTTTGTTTTCATGTATTTTAAAAATTTCTTCATTTTTTATTTTATTTAAATTTTGCTTAATTAACATATAGTGCAATATTAGTTTCTGGAGTAGAATTCAGTGTTTCATCACTTACATACAACACCCAGTGCTCATCATTAATTTCTTCTTTGATTTCCTGGTTGATCCATTCATTGTTTAGTAGCATGTTGTTTAACCTCCATGTATATTTGTGGACTTCCCCAATTTTTTCTTTTGGTTGACTTCTAGTTTCAAAGTGTTGTGGTCAGAAAAGCTGCATGGTATGATTTCAATCCTTTTGTATTTGTTGAGGCCTGTTTTGTGACCTGATATATGATCTATTCTGGAGAATGTTCCATGTGCCCTTGAAAAGAATGTGTATTCTGCTGTTTTAGGATGGAATGTTCTGAATATATCTGTTAAATCCATCTGATACAGTGTATCATTTAATGCCATTGTTTCCTTGTTCATTTTCTTTTTAGATGATCTGTCCATTGATGTAAGTGGGGTGTTAAAGTCCCCTTCTATTATTGTATTATTATTGATTATTCCTTTATATTTGTTATTAACTGTTTTATGTATCTGGATGCTCCCACGTTGCGTGCATATTTACAATTGTTAGATCTTTTTGTTGGATTGTCTCCTTCACTGCAATATAGGGCCCTTCTTTACTCTTGTTTGAAGTCTTTGTTTTAAAGTTTAGTTTGTCCAATATAAGTATTGTTACTCCAGCTTTCTTTTGACAGCCATTTGCATGATAAATGTATCCCCATTCCCCTTACTTTCAATCTGCAGGTGTCTTTAGGTCTAAAATGAGTCTCTTGTAAGCAGCATATAGGTGAGTCTTTTTTTTTTAAATCCATTCAGACATCCTATGTCTTTTGATTGGAGCATTTGACATCTATTTGTATGATAAATGTTTCTCCATCCCCCTCACTTTCAATCTGCAGGTGTCTTTAAGTCTAAAATGAGTCTCTTGTAGGCAGCATATAAATGGGTCTTGTTTTTTTTTTTTTTTTCCCCTAATCCATTCTGACACCCTATGTCTTTTGATTGGAACATTTAGTCCACTTGCATTTAAAGTAATTTTTGATAGATGTGTATTTATTGCCATTTTATTACTTGTTTTGTGGTTGATTCTGGAGATTTTCTCGGATCCTTTCTTGTCACTTTTGGTCTCTCCTTTGCACTCAAAGAGTCCTCTTTAATATCCCTTGCAGGGCTGGTTTAGTGGTCACAGACTCCTTTAGTTTTTTCTTTCTGGGAAACTATCTCTCCTTTTTATTCTGAATGATAGCTTTGCTGGATAGAGTATTCTTGGCTGCAGTTTTTCCCATTCAGCACTTTGAGTATATCACGCCACTCCCTTCTGGCTTGCCAAGTTTCTGTTGAGAAATCTCCAGCTAGCCTTATGGGTCTTCTCTTGTAAATTAAAGACTCCTTCTGTCTTGCTGCTTTTAAAAGATTATTTCTTTATCACTATATTTTGCAAATTTAATTATATGTCTTGGTGTTGGCTTGTTTTGTTTTTTGGGTTTGTCTTTTTTTTTATAAAAAGATTTTATTTGAGAGAGAGAGAGTGCATGCACGAGGCGGGGGAGGAGCAGACGGAGAGGGAAAAGCAGACTCACAGGTCTCAGTCCCAGGATCCTGAAATCATGACCTGAGGCAAAGGGAGATGCTTAATCGACTGAGCCACCCAGGTACCCCTCTTGTTGATTTTGATGGGAGTTCTCTGTCCCTTGGATCTGTTTGTCTGTTTCCTTCCTCAGATTAAGGAAGTTTTCAGCTATTAGTTCCTCCAATAATTTTTCTGCCCTCCTTTCTCACTTTTCTTCTTTTGCAACTCCTATAATATGAATGTTATTATGTTTGATGGAGTCACTGAGTTCCCTAAGTCTATTCTTGTGTTGCACAATTCTTCTTTTTCTCTTTTGTTTAGCTCCATTACTTTCCATTATTTTGTCTTCTAGGTCACTAATTTGTTCCTCTGCTTCCTCCAGCCTGCTGTTCATTGCATCAAGCTTGTTTCCAATCTTGTTTATTGCATTCTTCATCTCGATTGTTTCTTTCTTAACTCTTTTATCTCTGTGGAAAGGGTCTCGTTGATGTCTTCTATTTTTTCTCAAGCCCAGTGAGTATACTCATGATTGTTGCTTTAAATTCTCCATCAGGCATCTTACTTATATCTGTTTCACTTAGTTCTCTGGCTGTGGCCTTATCTTGTTCTTTGATTTGGGATAAATTCCTTCATCTAGGCATTTTGTCTAAATCTCTGCCTTCCTCTGTGTGTTTTAAAAGCCAGTATGCTTACTGCTCCTGGAAGTAATGGCTATATGAAGAAGAGGTCATGTAGTGCCAGGGCCTGGTCCTTCAGGGACTGTCTCTGGTGTGTGCTGCGTGTGCTCTGTTGTTGTGTTTTGGCTGCTCTATTCTTTAGGTTAGTCATCTGCAGAGGCTCTCCTTGCCTGCTGTGGGTAGTGTTTTGTCCCTGGCCTGAATGTGGCAAATTTTAACTAGGTGTGCTCTGATCTGCTTGTGAAATGAGACCTGATATCACCTCCACCAGAACTGAGACCCTGAAGAACTCTCAGGTCAGGAGATGTGGTATGAGTAGGAGTTTGTGCTGGTCTTCCCAGTGAGGGGCTCACTGAGCTGGGACTGAGGCAAGCTTGACTGAGAACGGCAGTCCAGCCAGAGAGCAGCTGTGTGGGGCTTGGTGTAAGCAAGTTAGGCAGCTAGTGTCAGTGCTGCACTGCCTCCTGCTGGTGGCTCTGTATCTATGCTGAGGGGCAGGGAAGGGAAATGGTACCCACCAGCTCCTTTGTTCCTTGAGAGGAGTCTCCGTGAGCACTGCCTGTCAGGGACATGCTCTGAGAAGAGCAAGTAATCTCCCCACTGTGTGCTCCTGGTGCTTTTCAGACTGCTGTTTCCATGCCATCTCCCCACCCCTCCCCCCACACAGGTGGTTTGCCTGCCTTCTTTCCAGGAACAGGGCAGTGTGCTCCAGGTTCTATCTCAGCCAAGCCTACTGACCTTTCAAACTCCAGGCTTTAAGACCTCCTGGTTGCAAGAACTCACAAAATCCAGCCCCTCTTGTTTTCCAAGCCCATCGCTTTGGGAAATCATCCTCCTTGTTCATTCCCCTGTGTGCTCCTCTCTCTCTCCTGCCCTTCTCTATGACCATGGCTTCCTCCCCTCCACAGCACCCATGATCCATTTCTCTCCTAAGTCATGTCTCTGTCTCTTCTCTCCCTTTAGTTGTAGAGTTTGTTCTGTCAGTCTTCAGGTTGATTTCTGGGGCAATAGGATGATTTGATAGTTATCTAGTTGTGTTCATGGGATGAGACGAGCCTAGAGTCCTCCTACTCTGTTGTCATCTTTCCTCTCTCCCATTTGGCTTTTTTAGATTTCACATATAAATGATATCATACAGTAATTGTCTTTCTCTATCTTATCTCACATAGTATAATGTGCTCAAGTGCATCCGTGTTGTTACAAATAGCAGGATATTCTCCTTTCTCATAAGTGAATAATATTCCATTGTGTATATGTAACACATCTTCTTTATTCATTCACCCATTGACGGACACTTGGGTTGTTTTCATATTTTGGCTATTATAAATAATACTGTGATAAACATGGGAGTGCAGATATCTATGTGAGTTTCAGTTTTCATTTCCTTTGGGTATCTACCCAGAAGTAGAATTGTTGAATGATATGATCTATTTTTAATTTTTTGAGGATCCTCCATATTGTGTTCCTCAGTGGATGGACTAATTTACATATCAACAGTATATAAGGGCTCTTTTTTTTTTCCTTACCACACCAAGAAATTTAAAGTGGTTTTGCAATAATGTGCTATCAGACACCAAGCAGAGGTAAACACCAATCCAATCCTCTCTGGAGGAACACATCTTCAAATCATATCTCAAATAATTTCCCAAACAATCATAAAACACAAAGACTTAACAGATAAGAGTCAATAGAGACAAAAAAGCAGAATCAGATCTTTAAAGAATTCAGATTGGGGTTATGAGATCTATAATATAAAGTAAGTATTTAGTTTGTTTCAATAAAAATGGTATGAGTATACCAAAAAGTATGAGTAAGAAACAAGACTACTAAAAATAATCAGGCAGGTTTATGAATCACTATACTATACATCTGAAACCAATATAACACTGTATGTTAACTTTACTGGAATTTAAAATCAAATTAAATTAAATTTAAAAAATATAATCGAGTAGGGACACCAGGGTGGATCAGTCAGTTAAGTGTCTGCCTTCAGCTCAGGTCATGATCTCAGGCTGGTGGGATTGAGTCCTGCATCGAGCTCCCTACTCAGCAGGGAGCCTGCTTCTCCCTCTCCTTCTGCCTGCTGCTCCCCCTGCTTGTACAGGCACACTCTCTCCCTAACAAATAAATAAAATCTTTAAAAAAATATATAATCAGGTCAATTTGAAAAAGGATCAACTCGAAATTCTAATTATGAAAATATAATAACATGAAGTAGAAACATAAGGAATGGAATAAATGGATCAGACACAACTGAATAGTGAATTAATGAATGAGAACATAGATCTGAATGAGAACACAGCAGAGAGAGCCAGAGAAAGAGAAAATATGAAACAGAGGGAGAGATCTCTAACTGAAGCTACCAAAGGAGAGAAGAGACAGAATGGGGAAAAGACAGTGTTTAAAGAGATGTGGCTGAGAACTTTACAAAAGCGATGAAAGACATAAATCCTCAGATTCAGGAAACCCAACAAGTCCCAAACAGAATAAATGCAAAATTCCGTAGAACATGAAAACTAAAGAGCTCTTAAAAATAATCAGAGATGGGGGCACCTGGGTGGCTCAGCCGTTGAGCGTCTGCCTTTGGCTCAGGGCATGATCCCAGGATCCCAGGGTCCCGAGATCAAGCCCTTTGTCAGGGAGCAGGGAGCCTACTTCTCTCTTTCTTCCCACTCATGCTCTCTCTTATTATCTCTGTTGCTATCTCTGTCTCTCTCTCAAATACATAAATAAAATTCTTAAAAAAAAAAAAAAGAAACAGGAATATATTCCAATTTATTTTTTAAGGCTAGTTCATCTTGGTATCCAAACCTAACAAAGATAGAACAAAAAAG
Organism: Ursus maritimus; assembly: GCF_017311325.1. Lineage (NCBI taxonomy): Eukaryota > Metazoa > Chordata > Mammalia > Carnivora > Ursidae > Ursus > Ursus maritimus. The sequence continues at coordinate 51,153,389 of NW_024426996.1, forward strand.
AAAAACTTACAGGCCAAACTCATTTATAAACAGATAAAAAAATTGGGGTGTACCTGGGTGGCTCAGTTAGTTAAGTGTCCGACTCTTGATTTCAGCTCAGTTCTTGATCTCAGGGTCATGAATTCAAGCCTTCAAGCCCTGCATGGAGCCTACATAAACAAACAAAAAAATTTTAAACAAAATATTAAGAACCTAATTGGATAAATATATATATATATAAAATGACCAGCTGAGATTTATACCTGGAATGCAAGATGAATTAGCACTAGAAAATCTAATAGTGTAATTCACTGTATTAACAGATTAAAGAAGAAAGACCACATAATCACCTCAAAGTTGTTGAATGAGCATTCAGTTATATCCAGCAACCCTTATAATGAAAAATTCTTAGCAAAGTAGGAATAGAAGAAAACTTCCTTAAAGTGATACAGGTCCTCCAAAAATCATTATATGAAATATTATTCTCAGCAATGAGACATTATAAGTATTCTTAAGATTGAGAATAAGCAAGGATGACCTTTCTCAATATGTCTATTCACTGTGGTCCTGAGGATCCTGGCAGTGCAATGAGAAAAGTTAAAAAAAATGGGACACCTGGGTGACTCAGTCAGGTGTCTGACTCTTGGTTTCGGCTTAGGTCATGATCTCGGGGTTGTGAGATCAAACCCCACCTCAGGCTCTGTACTCAGCAGGAAGTCTGCTTGAGATTCTTTCCCTTCCCCCTCCCTCCTCCTCTGTTCCTCCCTCTGCTTGCACACATGTGTGCTCTTTCTGTCTCTCAAATAAATAAATAAAATCTTTTTAAAAAAGTATAAGAAATAAACGTATAAGGATTGGAAATGAAGAAATAAAGTTGTTATTATTTACAGTTGCTATGCATATCTGCATAGACAGCCCACAAGATTTATAGGAAATAAAAGTTAACGAGGAAATTTATAAAGCGGCAAGAAAATAAAATTGATATTCAAAAGTTAATTGTATTTCCATATACCACTAACAAACTGAAAACATATTCCTTAAAAGATACTGTTGGCACTAGCAACAAAAAATAAGGTACCTAAGAGGAACTCTAACGAAGGATATATGAGATAGTCATGGAGAGAATTTGGAAATTTTATTGAAAGATATCAAAGAAAGCCCATATAAATAGAGAAAGAAAGGAAGAAAAAGTGATAGGAGGAACTCAGTATTTTATCTTTCTTCTCCAGGGGATTTCAAGATTCAAGTCAGAATCACAACTAGGCTCTTTGCTGAACTTAACAAGCTGATTCTAAAATTTATTGGAAAGGGCAAAGGGCCAAGAATAGCTAAGACACTCCTAGATGATAACCTATCAGATATAAAAGATTTTACAAAGCAAAAGTAATTAAGTCATTTTAATATCTTTGCAAAGATACAAAAATGGGCTGATAGAAGGAAACTGAGATCCCAGAAACACACTCATTATCTATGGATACTTGATACATGGCAGAGGCATCTTTCTGAGTAGTGAGGGAAAGACGGACTACTCAATAAATGCTAATGCAGTTGATCATCGCATGTGGAAACATTCATGTGGCCCCTACCCCACACTGTACCCGATCCCAGACAGCTGAAGAACATACATGGGGCGTCTGGGTGGCCCGGTCAGTTAAGCTTCTGACTCTTGATTTTGGCTTAGGTCATGATCTCAGGGTCTGGGCTGGGTGTGGAGCCTGCTTAAGATTTTCTCGCTCCCTCTCCCTCTGTCCCTCCCCACCCACGTTCCCTCTCTCTCTCAAAAAAATAAAAATAAAAATAAAAATAAATAAATGTAAAAGGCAAAACTTTAAAACTTCTAGAAGATCTTTTTAATTTTAAGGGAGCCAGATTTCTTAAATAAGGCACAAAGCACAAATTGTAAAGAAATGATTGATAGCTTTACTGCATTCAAATTAAGAGCTTCTTTTAACTAAGAGATCATAAAGAAAATGAGTTGATAAGGTATAATCTGTGAGAAGATATCTTGATAAAATAATTAAAGAACTTCTTGGGGTGCCTGTGTGGCTCAGTCAGTTAAGCGTCTGACTCTTGGTTTCGGCTCAGGTCATGATCTCATGCGTCATCCTCTGTGCTCAGTGTGGAGAATGCTTGAGATTCTCTCCTTTCCCATTTTCTTCCCCCTCTGCCCCTCCCTCACCTGCATGCATGTACGTACTCTCTCTCTAATAAATAAATAAAATGTTTTAAAAAATATTTTAAAAAATAAAGTACTTCTTAAAATTTTAAACAGAAAAATTAGAGAACTCCTAAGAAGTAGTAAGAAAAAGACAAACGGGTGCCTGGCTCACTCAGTCGGTTAAGCATCTGCCTTTGGCTGGGGTCATGATCTCGGGGTCCTGGGATGGAGCCCTGCATCTGGCTCTCTGCTCAGAGGGGAGTCCGCTTCTCCCCCTCCTCTCTCATTCTGTGCTCTCTTTCCCTCTCTTGCTCTCTCTCAAATAAATAAAATACTAAAAGAAAAAAGAACACAAAAAAACACAAAACCCAAGAGAATAAATGGAAAAGTAGAAAAAAATAAGAAAATACACTTTTAAACTATGATAAGACTCTATTTAACATGCACTGAACTGGCAAAACTTGAAAAGCCTTGGCCAAGATGTATGTCAGTGGGAAATTTTATACATCACACGTACGAGTATTAATTGGTACAATCACTTCATATAATGATTTGACATTTTCTAGAAAAATCAAAGATGTACATACTGAATACCCAGCAATTTTACTCAGTATGTATACTAGAGAAATTTCTGTATTTTTGTACCAGCAGATACATTTATGAATATTCATAATATAATTTATTGGGATAAAATTTACATATAAGAAAATGCTCTCCTTTTTTTATTTTAATGTTTTTTTATTATATTATGTTAGTCACCATACAGTACATCCCTGGTTTCTGATGTAAAGTTCGATGATTCATTAGTTGCATATAACACCCAGTGCACCACGCAATACGTGCCTTCCTCACTACCCATCACCAGCCTATCCCATTCCCCCACCCCCCTCCCCTCTGAAGCCCTCAGTTTGTTTCTCAGAGTCCATAGTCTCTCATAAAATGCTCTCCTTTTAAGTATATAGTTCAAAGTTTGGCAAATGTTTACACCAATGTAATTAGCACCACAATCAAGATATAAAATTTTCCAACACCCCCAAAGGTCCCTCTTTCTCCTCTGCAGAAGAACCCTTCTCCCTCTGTCAAGATATTTTTCCATTTCTAGGATTTCATATAAATGGAATACTACACTATGTAATCACTTGTATCTGGCTTCTTTCCCTTGGCATAACGCACTTGAGATTCTTTTTGTACATGTTGTTTGGCCCAGTATTTTCTTGCTTTTTGTTGCTGAGCAGTATTCTGTAATATAGGTATGTCAGGAATTGCTTCAATATTCACTAGTTTGGGGCTTTTAGATTGTTTCCAGTTCTTAGCTATTACAAATAAAAACACTGCCGTGAAAATTCATGTATAGGTATTTTGATTTTTCTTGTGTAAATTCCTAGGAGTACAATTATTGGGTCATATACATAAGAGATGTAAATCTGTTTTCCAAAGTGGTTGCACTATTTTATGTTTCCACCAGCAGTGTATGAGGGCTATGGTTCATAGCAGCATTATTCATAACAGCAAAAATAGAAACAACCCAAATGTTTACTGTCAGAAGAATGAACAAGTTGTGGTATACTCATTCAAAGAATATCACAGACAATTAAATTAACCATAGCTATATGCAGCAACAAGACTCAAACATATTAAAAAAGGCTAATCATAGATGAATACATAAAGTATAGTCCATATATATATATATATATATATATATATATATATATATACATGTCTAAAATATGCTAAATGCAACAATGTTATTTAGGAATATATACATTTTGGAAAGACTAAGATAAAGCAAAGGAGTGCTAAACACAAAATTCATGATAGTGGTTAACCTCTGGGAAGGGGTTATGTAGGGATGGGGAGAGATAGGGTGTTTAGAGATATTGGTGATATTGGTAATATCGGTATTGGTAATATTGATATCCTTAATCGACACGATAGATACATGGTGTTTATCTTTATTATTCTTTAACTGGCACCAACATTTTACATATGCTTATATATGATAAAGTTTTATAGCAGACGTTAAAAAAGAAAAGAAAGATAGTTGATGTTTCTTTAGCCTTACTCTCTGGTTTTCTTTAAAAAAAAAAAAGATTGACTTGAGCATTTGTCCTATACTGCAATATATTTTACTAATCCTATTTAGTATTCTCTATACTTATGCTGAGAATTATTCTGGAATGCATTTCTATCTATGGGAGTAAGAATTTAGATGTCTGACTCCCAGCAATATTAATGGCAGTAATTAAATTCATATATCCTTGTTTATGGAAATGAGAACATAGCCCACCTAATAACAAAAATGATTGAATAGAATTCATTATTTCTTAAAATTATACTGGGGAAGGATATATCTTCTATTTATTTCCTTTCCAATTGAATTATTTAAAACTAAGGTTTAGGGGCACCTGGGTGGCTCAGTCGTTAAGCTTGGTTCCTGGGATCAAGCCCTGCATCCGGCTCCCTGCTCCGCTGGGAGCCTGCTTCTTCCTCTCCCACTTCCCCTGCTTGTGTTCCCTCTCTTGCTGGCTGTCTCTCTGTCAAATAAATAAATAAAATCTTAAAAAAAATAAAAAATAAAACTAAGGTTTAAAAACCATCATAAAATGACCTCACAGTCAAATATCATTGATTCTAGAAAGCCTGGCTGGTCACTTATTGGGTAAGAAGACTGTAATATAGACAATAAAATTTTCTATTTCCCTATCTTGGTTGTATCATAGGATTACAAGTTCAAGAAATGGAAAATTTTCTAAGATGAAAAATGCCAGTGAGTAAAATGGAAACATGGCATGAAATGTTTTTGTGTGTTTTGGTAGTATAAAAAAAACATAGGTTATAGAGTTCCATCAGATGTTACATTTCTATCTCCTTCCTGGGACATTATTACTGAAGACAGTTTTAAAAATTAGTTACATTTGGGGCGCCTGGGTAGCGCAGTCGTTAAGCGTCTGCCTCCGGCTCAGGGCATGATCCCGGCGTTCCGGGATCGAGTCCCACATCGGACTCCTCGGCTGGGAGCCTGCTTCTTCCTCTCCCACTCCCCCTGCTTGTGTTCCCTCTCTCGCTGACTGTCTCTCTGTCAAATAAATAAATAAAATCTTTAAAAAAAAAAATTAGTTACATTTGATCACAACTTCGCTTATAAATATATTAAGACATAAAATTGTGGATTTGAGTAAAATACCATCTTTTCCCCCCAAAAAACCTTTATAGCAACTCAAGTATGAAATGTGTTTATCTCTGGAAATCACATGTGAATTATTACAAAAACAACTTCAAATGTAAAAGGCTGGTAATAAGCCTCTAATTTTATTAAATAAAAATATAATCATCAACAATGAAACACTTATGGAATCATTATTAAAGTACAAATTCCACAAATAAGAAATTCTTTAGTATCAGTCAACAGCCTGGTTTTCTCTTAAGATTGAACTAAGTTCTATGACTAGGAGTAATCATTTTAAGAACTGAAGTGATTCTTTCATTGTGCTCCACGTTATTTAGAAAAATAAAAATTTATTTTGCCCTATATGATTGCACAAGAAATGGTAAAGAAAGCCACATAAAGGTACAACTGAGCATATGAATTGTTTTCTCACACTAGCAAATGGCTGTCAGACTAGGGATACCTATTCCTTGATCATGACTGTTAAATAGGGATTCTCGATTTTTATAGAATGAGCTTTAATTACTTGTGTGAATTGAATCACAGATACTCCTACCCTAAATGAAGTTTGAATTTTTAATTTTCACTTTGGAATGTAGGTTGAATTTTTTTAAAAAGGTTTATTTATTTATTTGAGAGAGAGCTTGCGCGTTTCAGAGAGAGAGAGCATGTGCATCAGTTGCAGGAGGGGCAAAAGGAGAGAATCTTCAAGCAGACTCTGCACTGAGTGTGGAGCCTAACACAGGGCTCGATCCCATGACCCATGAGATCATGACCTGAGCCGAAACCAAGGGTCAGTCGCTTAACTGACTGAGCCACCCAGGCATCCCTATGGGTTTGAAATTTAAATAATATACATTTGTACAAATTTCAAAAGTGTTTTCATATGCACTATACCACTTAATCCTACTATAACCCTATGAGGTTAGCAGGATCTAGGGCTACCATCTCCATTTTGCTGATGAGAAAATAAGATTACAGAGATTATGTCACTTGTCCAAGTGTCTTGCCTAATGACAGATATAGCACTAGAGTCCTTGTCTTTTATTTCAAATGCAGTATTCTTTCTTTTGTATCATCATTTCCGTATCTGACGTTTGTCTTCAGGCAAAAATTAAAATTATGATGTCACCCTGTTAAATTTCATCTTTGGAGGTTCAGGTAGGTTGAATGAGGGCTACCCAAAGAGATTCTGTGCTAAAGCCTGGGACGTGTACATGTTACCACACACGGAATAAAAGGTCTCTACAGATGGGATTAACTTTATGCTTTTGCATTACCCAGGTGGAACCTAGATCCAATTACAAATCTTTTTTTTTTTTTAAAGATTTTATTTATTTATTTGACAGAGAGAGACAGCCAGTGAGAGAGGGAACACAGGCAGGGGGAGTGGAAGAGGAAGAAGCAGGGTCCCAGCGGAGGAGCCTGATGTGGGGCTCGATCCCAGGAACCTGAGATCACGCCCTGAGCCAAAGGCAGACGCTTAATAACTGAGCCACCCAGGTGCCCCCAATTACAAATCTCCTATATGAGATGCTTATAAGAGAGAGGCAGAGGGAGATGACACAGACCGAAGAGTAGAAGACAGAGACATAGAGAAGGCAATGTAACCAGAAAGTCAGAGATTGGAGTGATGTGGCCACATGCCAAGGAATGCCAACAGCCAGCAAATGTTGGAAGAGGGACAAGGAACAGAGTCTTCCCTGGAGCCTTCAAAGGGATGGTGGTCATGCAAACATCTAGATTTCAGACTAATTAAATTGGTGTTAAACTTCTGGCCTCTAGAGCTTTCCCAGGAGAGAATGGTTAAAATGTTAGGGCTTCCAAGAACATCTCTAGTTCTCTTCTCTGAAAATTAATAAGGAATGTTTACGAATCTTTAAAAGAAATATTTAAATGAAGTAGATGTTAATTCATATAAAAACAGACTTGTCACTGACAAGCTGAAATATACTGTATCCACCTAAGAAAAACTGGAAGCTTATTGTGTATTGATTCGAATGACAAAACCTCAGAATATCATAGTAAACAATTTTTTTTTCCTTTATAGGAAATATATTGGAGCTATCATGTCTGGAAGTGTGTTTGCAACCTAATTTCAACTATTCACTCTGCTCTTTAAATTTTTCTTTTGTGACTTTTCTGAAACCAGTAAGAGAAACTCAGACTATTATGGGCATCTTTCTAAATCACTCCAACTTTCAAAACTTCACCAGGATTTGCCAAGGCATCACAAGTGAACTGAAAACGTGCTCCTCATGTTTGGCTTGTGAGTCCAAAAAAAGCATGAATTTTATTTCTCAGGAACAAACATCAAAAGGTAAATGTAAAGTGATAATAAAGTTTATCAAGAATAAATTACCTTAGTCTGTTAAAAAAAGTAATAATATATTCCAATTTAAAATCCAGTAGTACCAGAACATTCAGCAAGTGTGGCTTTTAATGAGTGACTTGTAGGGCTTTGGGATATTACTTATTCTTGATTTACTTTATCAAAAACAAAATTTCTACTTTTCTGGGGATGTACCGTATGGGGACTAATATAACAAAATAAAAATTATTAAAAATTTTTTAAAAATTTCTACTTTTAAAATACATCAAAATGCCCCATGATTTATGTACATTTGATGATTTAAAGAGTATTTAGCATGCTCTCTTCAAAGGTCTTGAATTTTTAAAAATTAAAAAAGTAAAATCAAACTTGGATTTTCTAAGAAGTCATTGAATCCTCGATACATTTGTACCTTCTCCGGCCCAACATTTATCCACTGTGTATGAATTGTCTTTTTACTTGTCTAACTGTCCACTCAATGTTGGGCACTTTGTCTTTGTTCACTATATTTCAGATCTTGGCCTAATGTCTGACATTAGGCACTCAATAAATATTTTTAATGAATAATAAATGAAAGAATAACTACATATTATGTGTAATGTCTAACTGAATCTTGCATCTATTTTGAGATCAATATATATTACTTAATTAAATCAAATCAACTTGCATTATTGAAAAATTAAGTAACTCATTTGTAGTCATAAAATATACTAGTGGCCTCAGGCCCAAGCATCGAATTTATTATTTATACCTATTCAGTGAGATTGCTTCCTGTATCACTCCATATTGGCATTTTTCCCCATTCTTTCAGAACAGGAATGAGATTTCCTGGCATTGACTTGGAATGAAGTCTAAAAGATCTTTTTCTGGGTTCTTACTCAACTATCGCAGGGTTCTGAGTCAAGTTCACCAGAAAGCAAGCTGGGGAAATACCTTTATGGTGATAGAGAACTAGGAAGTGTTTTGCGGCTTGCTAACTCCCAGATGCTCCCTCTCTGCCTCCTTGAAATGTAGGACAGTGCATTGATATGCCCATTGCTATGCCTGTGTAACGTACTACCTCGAAACTCAGTGGCTTAAAGCAATGGCAATCATTTTATTTTTTCTTCCTTTCCTTGTGTTCTTTCTTTTCTTTCCCTTTCTTTCTCCCCACGCCGCCGCCGCCGCCTCCGCCGCCGCCGCCGCCTCCTCCTCCTCCTCCTCCTCCTCCTCCTTCTCCTTCTTCTTCTTCTCTGGTTGGCCAGGGATTCGGAATGGGCATAATGGGGCATTTCTGGCATGGAGCATTATAATCTGTCCCACAAGTCATCAAGGAAATGTCTGTATTTTCTTTGAGATGCTCCAATTCCATTTCAACCCTACTATCACCTGGTTTTCACAATCTTAAAAAAAAACATAAGCACTTTAATCATTATTTTTAGTGCAAGGAACTTATTTCTACCTTTTTTGTAGAGGAAGAACGGTATTTAGTGTTGAGCGGTGTGTGTTTTCTTACTATGTATTACTATTTTGCAAATAACATTTTCTTAATCTCTTTCTAGTTCTTATCATGAAAGGATCAACGGAAGTGAAGGCAAATGATTTTCGTTCACCTTGTCAACATTTCAACTTCACTGCAGCTCCTATAGTTGGTCCCTTGGAAGACTATAACATTACTTGTAATCTAAAAACCCACGCGAGAAGGCCAGCAATCATGGAGGAAGATCCACCCACGGAAAAGTCTATGAACCATACTTGTAGGACTATGGAATACCTGAAGAATTGTACACACATTTCTTTGCACCTAGAAATGGATGTCAAGAGTAAGTGTTTAAGGAAGTTAGAGGAAAAAGAGAATTGAATACGAAATTAAATAAAGGCTAACACATTAACGTCATTAAGAGTTAAATAGTTGAAGAATTTTGTTGATGCAATAATATGCCTGGAAGGAATGCTAGTCCTATCATCTATTTTTTCTTTCAAAATTTGCTCTTCCTGAGGTCTAGCTGTACTCAGAAGCAGAGAAGGCATCTGTGGGTTGTGATTTGAGGGGCACTAGAAGACCTCAGAGTAACTTTGGACATGCCTATTAGCTGTGCTTGAAGTAAACCTACCACACCTGGGTATTAAAGGGTAAAATTTATTTTTAAATGCAAATATCCACGTACATTGTGATGGGCTATTAAAATCTTATTTCGAGTTGACTTATGTCTTCTGCTAGAGTCAAGAACCAGGACTGAATAAAACAGGATTTCTGATATAAAGCCATGGAGATAGGCAGGGTGCAGATGAGGCACTTTGGGTCACCAGATAGCTCTGAGGGAAAGGTAGGAGTCCAAAAGATCAAAATCACACCTATCTTACTTCTAAGGCTTATTAGCTTCCTCGGCACCCTCTCCGAATTACCACAATTGATCCTTTCTACTAAGCAGTGTGCCTCACTTTACTATCAAATCTATTTTGGAAGAGTATTTTATGATATAAGCACTTAATATGTGCCTACTATATGCCAAGCAATGCGCTAGCATTAGGGCCACAAAAAGAGATGAATGTAAAACAATTGGGCAAGTGCTTCCGGGGTAACAGGTGTGACGGTAGAGCCAGTTCCTGGGCTTTGTGAGCTTCCAGACATAATGGAAGCCTTTCTGGTCGCCTTAGAATGCTTTTTAAAAACCTTTAATTTTTTAGAGGTAATTATTTTAAAAATATTATATTTTAAAGCAAATACAACTACATAATATGTATGCATTTTTACAGTAAAAGAGAAGGCTTCAAAGGAATTTCTCTTGTGAGTCAGTCTTCAGGGCGCTATGGCCTCTGCAATTAGGGGTTATTTCAGGGCGTGTGTATGTGTGTCAGGTATGGGAGAGGATCTGAGAAGATCTGAACAGAGAGAGCAATTCCCTTGGGGTTAGGAGTGAGGTTGGAAGGTAAGCTTTGGAGAGATGGGGGGGGGGCATAGAGAAGGTGACAGTGATGAAGTTTGAAAGATAAAGTGGTCTGGATTATAAATATTAAAATCATGCTTATTTCCACGCATCCATCTAATTGCTTTTTATGTTTTCTAAAACATAAAGGAAAAAGAGGCATTTCCATAACAATAATTTGCAGAGAATTTTTTGTGTCATGAAAAAAATCCATACATGATAGTCAAAGTGAAATAATGTTACCAGCTTTCTTGGGTCCATAATTCAGAAAGATAACAGTGGTACACAAATACGTAGTCTTGTATTTTAGAAAAAGCATATCTATTTGCCACGTGTAGAAGGTTTAAATTTATTTATATTTTACTCTGCTGTGCAGAGACGAACTTGATCTCCCTTAAAAGCCCTATCCACCAGGGGGTGAAAGTAAATCTGGTAAATTTACTCTGAAACAATAATTTAAATTGTCTTTTCAGATTTTTTTTTCCAAATTCCCATTTGTTCTCCCTTGCTCCTCTCCAAGATGACTGCCGGGATGGGGGGTAGGTGGACAGCCTGGGGTGTGGGGAGACATACTCTTCTGCATTTGCACTGATGCTTTGGTGGCTGTTCGGGCTGGCCTGACCCCAGTTGTGCACATTCCGCTATTGCTATATAAAGTCGGTGAATGCACGGTTCTCTTCTCATAGCTTGATCATCAGTGCCCAATGACCCCTTGGTCATCGGGCCTACTGTGGCTCTTGCTGGCACTCCAAGTCTTCTATTCCAGTTAACTAACTGCATACTTTTAATTCGCTGAGCAGGGAATGCAAGTTTGTAGCTGAATAGCATGGGATGATTTGGGGAAGGCTGAGTGCTACCATCCCAGTCAACTTTTACCTTTTGTGGATTCTGCCTCTTTTCTAAATAAATGTTGGATGGCTATATAATGTACATCGGCCCATAGGGGTAGGTCCTGTGAAAGGGATACCCGGATCATGAACCTCACAAGGGCAATCATCCAAGGGTATAAACGAGTTATGTATCCTGCTAACTTTGAGAGAGTGCTGTGTTTTGTGTGCAAGGAAGAGGTACAGAGGGTGGCTTGGGAAAACAGTAGACAGTTATGCCTTGGATGTGATGAGATCACCTTCTGTTATGTCACTGATTCCTAGGTCTGCTGACCACTGTATCTTCATGGGACCAAAGGAGATGGTGCTAAACTATTGCTGGATGGGGACTATCTTTCTCATGTGCCTCACTGTCATTTGTATGGACAAGGTTTTACCTAGGGTAACCGTATGTTTAATTAATGTGTGCACCTGATCTGAACCTTGCAGCAAGAATCCGTGAAGAAAGGGGGTTCTGATTATTCATCTGCTTTGGCCTTTTATATGCCTCAGTCCAGCCCTTTCTGTCTTTTTCTTGCCTCTCCATCTTCCTCACACTATCTCTTTGTCAATTTAAGGGCATAATTTTTGACTGTGTGGCCCAGGGCCACAGTTGTTAATTACAAATGGCCCTGACTGGGGGACTCATCTTGTTGTAGACTTAGCTAATGATAGCAACCAAAGAAAACTAACACCAACATGACCTGTAAGTGAAATTAATCCTAGAATCTTGGAATCAAAGAGATCCCTGGAAGCTCCCCGGTCAAATTTCTTCGTTAACATATCAGGGAAGAAATCAGGAGGGCAAACGACCCTATAACAGGGATGGTTATATATTCAGCTTTTCAGTTAAGGCTAGAATGTGTACTGGAGCACAACCACATCACCATGTGGCCTCTCTCTGTTGCGTCATTTTATTGTATCCTTATAGTATTCTTTTCTTTGCAGATTTCACTTGTTCCATGAAGATCACCTGGTATGTTTTAGTTCTAGTCGTTTTTATATTTTTTCTCATCCTCACTCTCCACAAAATACTTGAAAGCCACAGAAGAATGTGGAAATGGCGGAGTAAGTATTTAGGAATAAATCCATTGTTTGGGACAATCCAGTTAGGGTCTTCTCTATAGATGTATGTTCTTTTTAATTTATAATTTATTGAGCATCTACTGTGTGTAAGTGGCAGTTCTAGGTAACCCAGGGAATATGAACATAAGTAAGACACAGTGTTAGCATTTGAAGAGTTTCATGCGTCTTTGTCTACTTAAACAAGCGAATAGGAGGGGAGGCTGGGCAGGAGCTGAAGGAGGCTGGAGGTTGACCAGAGGCTTAGTGGAAGTGAAGGAAGAAAAGAGGCAGAAGAATAGGCTGGCGATCAAGAATTTTGGAGCTGGAGATCTTGAGCAGAGTGGCTCTAAGTGAAAAGTGGGAATGGGAGTCAATTTTTAATAGGTGTAAGGGTGTCAGTAGATTTTTGGCAAGGCAGAGCTATAATGTGTAATTAGAAATCAGGCAATGGGGGTGATATTAAAAATATTTAACTAGTATGACCTAGGCATCCACCTATCAGGATGGACATTGACTTATGGCCCCAGTGGTGTGTACCCACGCATATACCAACCCTTCTGGTGTGTGACCCATGCATATACTGGCTGAATATCAGGCCTGAGGGATAGGGGGGAGGAGTAGAGGGAGAGAAGGAATCTTACGCAGCCTCCATGCTCAACACAGAGCCCCATGTGGGGTTCCGACCCATGACCCTGAGATCATGACCTGAGCCAAAATCAAGAATCAGACACTTAATCGACTGAGCCACCAAACGTCCCTGTTGCAGGTATTTCTGGAAAGCAGTTTCATATCAAGTCTTGCCACTGATACCTTAGTATATAAAGCTAACATATAATAACATCACCGATATTGTGTATTTGTAGAATAACGCTTTCAGAAGTTTTTTTTTTTAAACTAGATTTTCCAAGTACTTAAACAAGGTGTGTATGACTATTTTCACTTATAGATGAAAAAACCCCCTGAGCCTTAGAAAGATGAAGTCGTTTTTCCAAAGTTACACAGCTAACAAAAGGTCAGAATTAAGACCTAGGGTCTTTCTAGTTTTAAAAATAACATTATTTTAAATAAACATATGTTATTTGCAAATAGTTTTAAGTTTCTTGATCTATTTTTCCATATAATTGCCTATTAGGAAAGACAGAAGCCAGATAGAGAAAAAGTCTAGAAAGCAACAATAGCGGAGAGTGAACATTTTATGAACATCCACCCTAATGATAGGCTTGGTGGTTTTTGAAGGCTTGCCTTACAAATCCAAGCATATAAAGTAATGAAACATGTCACACCATTTAGGGCATTAAATATTATTAAATATGCATTAAATATTCTGTACATATCTATGTATATTAATGTGAGCAATATAATATTCTGTACAAAAGAGCTGGTGCTTTTCATTAGAGGAGATGGCATGATGGCATTTATGCTAGTGGAGAAACCACTTGTTTTAGAAAGATCCTCTGTTTGCTCATGGAAAATAACGAGGAAAGCCCTTAATGTCTTGTTACTCCTGGCCCTGTTGTGAATGGCCCACTTTCCTTGGTAATCCTTTGAATCAACACGGGGAATATATATTAAGAATGTGCTTGTTTATCATTTAAATATTTAATTTCTTTTCTTGGAATAGGTCATAAATACAAACCCACTTCTGCTCTCTTAAGAGGACAGGATTCCGAGAAACTGCGAACACTGAACGTGCGGGTTATTTCAGGTGAGTTTTGTGACGTACTGACAAAGCCCGGCTTTGAGAACCCCAGTCCTTCACCATTTCACTATAGACCCAAGATCGAATGATCTGAGCTCATTTAAATTAGCCTTGTATCTGGAAGAAAGGAGCTGTGGGCAAATGAAATCTAGTTTAATATGTCTTATTATCAGGGGACAGTTATTATCAAAACCAGCTCCTTAAATAATGGAAAGCATGCCTAATTGGCAAGAAGAAATTCATGTGAGTAGGCAGAGGAGAGAAAGCAATAAGGAAGAAGCCTCAGATTATTTTTAAATGAGACAAGATACCATTATTCCTCAGAATTGCAAGAAGTAATTGCAGAGTGGGCATGGCTTCTGCTGGAGCTTTTACTTAGCAAAGGGTGTCATTGTGTAAAGAGAACTTCTAATAGCCCCAATTAAAAAGTCCCCTGTCCTCTCCCAAGAAACAGAAATGGAATCAGGGAACCCTAATTAGAGCAGCTCAAGGAGCTGTTAGCACAGACGCTGTGGTTCGATCTCCTAATTGTGAAGCTTCCTTCTGAATTCAATCTGTCAAATCTTATTAGAAAGGAAGAGAGGGAGAACGGGACACGGGCAAAGTGCTCTTCATCTGTGGAACGATCTCCTCGACTCTTTGCAAACCGAGGCATGATGAGTGATATTTCTACGGCTCCTTGTGTCCAGCCGGTGATCGGGCTCCTTCAGACTTTGTGAAACGTCAGATAAGGGGGCTTCAGGTCTGGTGTTTAATGGTTTTCAAAAATGCAGGGACAGTGAACCAAGCCCAAGGCGCCCACCTCAGCTGCCTTGTAACCGAGTGCAGATCCACACCCCATTTCACTGGGAACTCTGCTCCGGAGGCTTTTCTTATCTATGCAGATTAGCAGAGACTCAGATCTCTAGCTTGAGGAAAAACTGGATTGAGTGCATCGAAAGAACTCAATTTTTAAAAAAATTCACACTTTCTATTCTCTGCGTTAGCAGTATTCACCTATGGCTAATTCTAAGCAGTAGCTAAGTGATCATTTGATACCAGCTAAATGCGTGGAACGTCGATGGAAGTTTTGTGGTCTGTGACGGTTTTGATTAATGACATTAAAATCAGAAGTTGGTTTCCAATGCCAAAATTCATCTTTATGGGGAGAAAATGGCATTTCCCTTGTTCTCCCCTCTTAGGCGGGACCCAGGCCTGACATTCATACACCAGGAATGTTTTAACCTAGCTCTGCTGAGCTTTTTCAGTGGCCTCAGGAATCCTGGTCCTTGCTCTTTTCAAGTCATAATTTTAAGCACTGCAGCTTTGTCTGAGAAAAAGTCAATAGCCCCCCTGTCAACTCATATAATCAGGGGAATCACAAATTTAAAGTACTAGCTAACCACAAGCCTAACATCACAAGATGTATTTATGAGCCTTTGATTTTCATTCACCAGAGGAAACTGTCTCGGCCATCCGCTCCCTTTAATAGCTCTCACTAAAAACCCTAGCTTTATTACCAGGCGCATGATATTAATGTTTAGAGCTAGCCAACGGGTGCTGGCCCTTTTTTAAAATCAAGAGTCCTTCTGAGGCTTAGCATCTTAAGGGGGGGTGGGGTGGGGTGGGAAGAAGCAGATTCTTTCTTATTATTTATAATCCTTTAACCTATATGGAATTTCCCCCCTCCTATTATAAGTTGCTCTTTCTGAGAGAGAAATGGGGAGGAAATAATGTCTCCCTCGAGTACCATTTTTAAGGCCTTTGTCATGATGGATTACAGGCAGTGGTGAGAATATAGGGCACAAACATGCGAGCACGGTTCTCTGGCGGAGCAGTAACACGAGTACAAAAAACGGTTCAAAGGGAGCAGTGACTACAGTCACACTCAGCAGAGCAGCCTGCTGTCGTCTCAAGCTGTATGTTCCAGAATGTCTCTCCGGTTGCTCATGTATTACAAAGGAAGTGTTGTTACACACGTACACACGGAGCTAGATAGGCTCACACCCTCAAAAGGACGAGAGAAATAAAGCGAGTTTACCAAGAACCTGGCCCCATGTCCTGGAGCACAGTGAACACGGGCAGAGGAAGGCCTCTCCTGGCCGCAGAGAGCCGTGTCTCAAAGCATCACATCCCAAGCTTTAATAGGTCTCTAATATTTTCTCCCTTGCTTTGAGAAGCGTGATGGCTTCTGTGGCCTGTCTTGGCATGAATCCTCTTTATATTGTATTCAGTCGACTGTTATCTTCACACAGGTGATGACTGTCTTCTTCAGCTTTGGATCCTTGGCCCCTGCATAATATCTGGCACGTAGTTTGTGCACAGTAAAAGCTTATTAAATCACACAAAGCCTAAGAGGAAATGAGGAGAGTGTCATAGAGGGGATGGAGAGGATAGAGCAGACGAGCAAGAAATTCATCTTGGGGTTTGGGAAAGATGAAAACAAAGAGCCAGAGAGTGATCAGAGGGAACATAATTCGACTTCATTAAAGAATATATAACTCTACAGAATTGCCAAGGATGTCAAAGAATCATGGAATACATTGACTATTTTGAAGAAGAGATTTGGAGAACTATGCAGAAGTCAATTTGAAATGTATCCCTGGAAACAGTGTTTAAAGGGCTGGTCACGTTGGGAGACCAAAGTCAGGGGCAGGAGCAGGGGACAAGGACCCCAATCACTGGTTCCAAACAATAGCAATCAACTTGGCTGGCTTGACCAAAAGGAAACCTATTGGAAAACCAGTAGGTAACCCGTAGAAACACCAGGAATGTTAAGCATTCAGTGGCTGGAAAAGGAACAGGAGTTAAGGGAGGCCAGGCAGCCAAGAGTATAGCCAAGGTCACCATGGGAATGATCTGGTGAGACTGCTTCTGCTGCTGTCACCACCACTGAACACTCCTCTGAGCTTCAAGACCCTTTGACCATTCTGCTCTGCATCACTGTCCAGGATGGCGAGGTCCAAGGAGGGCTATCTGACTGCCCAAGGGCAGGCCATGGATTGGTACTCTGGGTGCCAGGAAGCGGGAAAGGGGATATCTGCCCCTTTGGCTTCCTGCATTTTTGAGAGCACCCCAGAGATGTCCACGTGTTGGACAGCCAATAACTAAATATCTCTAACACCAGGTTCCTAGGATGAGAGCTTCCACTGACTCCTGCTTAATAGGTCAATGAAGGGGCTCCTTTCATCTCTCCCCTCTCCGTCCATCAAACATGGTGAAATCGTTAAAAGTTGACATTCTTCACCTTCAACTATTCAACCAAAATCTGTTGAACCCCGACTCAGGGCCAGGCATCATGCTAAGCATTGATGAGACAGTGGCCTGGACTAGCACAGTCTCTGCTTTCACAGAGCTGATGTCCCAGGGAGATTCTAACCATCCTCCCTTGCCTTAGGAGAAGAGAAGCCTAATTAAACTACACACATTCATTAAGCAACTTTCACAGATAACATTTTCTTTTATTTTACAAGAATCGTGCTTTTTTCCTGATGCGAAAAACTGGAACGAAGAGAGTTTAAGTAACTGACCCACAGCCAGTTCCTGGCAGAGTCGGGGTTCAAACTCAGTTTTGGCCAGCAGGTTTTCTGGCACACCGCTTAGGGGCTGTGGTGAACTAGGGAGTTTACTCATGCTGGTTCAAGCCACAGATCAAAACTCACCTTGTTCTTTTACAGTTAACACTAGAAACTGAGATGAAACACTTTCTCTACACTGGAGAAGGTTGTAGGAGCTTGTGTCGTGACAGTGTGAGTCACCCTCAGAGTACATGTAGCAAAAGTGAAATGTTTTTTGTAGTTAATGTGGGTAGGTTCTTAGGGACCGTGAAGCAAAGAAAATGGATTTTTATTGTGAAAGAGAATTACTAAATGCCAAAAGGAAGTGAATGGCCCAGTAATTTGTATGACCCCAAAATATAACTAATGACAATGTAAAATTATAATTTGCAACATGGTTACGGCCAGCATAATAAAGACTAAGCTGGTTTCGATTTCCAGCAGGAGAGAAGATAAATTACTCGTGCCAGATGTCCAACAACCAAACAAAATAACATGGAAATTTAATTTTTACTTGCTTAACTATAATATTTATGACTCTTAGAGTACGGATTTGGGTTCATAAAACCGTAAAGGTTGGAGCCATCTGCTTGATTACAGAACAGAGCAGAATGCAGAGGGTGACTCTCGTTGCAGGAAGAATTTCTTAAGTGTGAAGAATCTATGGGCAGAATAGGATGATTTACTCTAACTTGTCCATTGAATGCCTTTACGTGATAACCTTCTCCGCCAGGTCTGGAAGACCTGATGATAAAACATACGGATCAACATCTTCTCCCCACCTGGACCATCCCGCCTCCCTTACCCCTCCCTGCAGACCTCCCTTTCTCCTACCCTGCCTTTGTCTAGTTCACTCCAAGGTTTGCTTCTAACCTTAGCTTGACCGACCCTTCCTCAGGGAAGTCGTATTGGACCTCCTGGACTAGGTCAATTCCCCTTCTCACACATCCTTATAACACCACACATCTCTCTCTGTGCCAATTATCATTACTGTTATTTTATATGTGTGTTTATTTGATTGACGTGGCTCCCATAAGCCACTTAGCTCCTTGTGATCGGGGGCTTTACCTGATTATACTCATTGCTGCTTCCCCAGCTCATAGCACAGTGCATATGAGGGCATAGATAGGTACCCAATAAATATAGAGACGTAAATACAATTCTACATTGACTATGCGGACAGAATGGCGGCTGCTGTCTTACAAAGACCCTTCAAAACATCTTCCCCCCCCCCCTAAATTTTTAAATACTTCATCAGCTTTATTCCTTGGAGTGCTAAGGATATCCACAGTGTGGATGCACTGGGAGCTGAGACAATGGCTCAGAATATTGGCAGCTGTCTGTTCTCGTTAGTTGTTAATTCTAGGTAATTTTGTAGTCATGTACTTTCCCATCCTCATTTGATTTTCACACTGGCCAGATTTGGAACAGCTGAGTGGTTTTAGGATCACTGTTAACAATAACAGATGGAGCTTTGAACGTAGAAAGTTGGCTCCTCGAATAATGGAAATCTATTTTAAGCTGCCATAATTGGTTCTATTAGCCCTAAAAAGCAACTAGCTATCTTGGGCTTACACAAAAGGGCCCAGGTTTTTATGTGACGAAAAGGTCAGAATGATGCCTAGCAACGTGGAAGTTCTGCATTCCGAGGGCAATAAGAAATAAGACCGGAAGGTTTTTTGGAGCCAGATTAGAGAACTGAATAAGAATCATCAAACCATCTGAAAACGTCCTCGTCCATCTTGACCGCGGTAATCTGTGGTGATTAACGTGAATTCCTTCATTTCTGGAGAAGTTCTTATAAGGAAAGCAAGTACCTTGTGGGCAACAGAGTAGACATTATGGCCTTTGTCACCACGGAGTCATGGCTGAATCACCCAAAGCGCAGGGAGAGGAAGGAAGCGCTGACGGCCCCATTTTCGAGGCCAGCCATCCCCAGCCCACCCCTGCTGAGCTCATATTTGGGTCCTACCCAATTTCAAGGGGACCCCTCAAGTCAGCTTACAAAGGCGCTTGGAAAAACACTCTGTTTTGCACTTGGTAGGCTTTCTGTTTTTCAAAGTCCGTCAAAACACACCTTAACTACCTCATTTACCCTTACCTTTAGCTTCTTCCTTGTAGCTTCAAGGCAGCCACGCGGGCTTTGCGGGAAGTCACGAGGAAGTTCCGGTGTCAGCACAGAGGCTGAGCCTTTAAAGAGAACGTGCGGGGCGGGGCCAGGGCCCTGCCAGGGGCGGCTGCCCAGTTGCTCCGCCCACAAGGCAACGCAGGTGCGACCCATCGGTGAATAGACCTGGTCCACTGCCTTCCTTCAGGCGTGCGGGCTCAGCCTCCTGCAACGGTAGCCCACCGAAAAAGAGCCATTGTCTGATCCAGCTCACAAAACAGGTTTATAAGAGCAGAAAGCCAATGTATTAATTCACAGTGAGCAATGTAATTGAGAGAAAATATGGGCCAAAACACTTCTGACAGCTAACACGTGTGCCCTCTTTCCTTAGAACCGTGTGTGAAGTCAAATCACCACCAACGCCTGTTTGGGAGCTCTTAAAGGAAGAGTCCTTTGCTAACACAGCTTGAAAGGCCTTCTTCCCCATTTTAGGGGTATCCTGATTGGCTCATTTAACACAGCACTTTTCACACTTTAATAGACTTTGGCCTGGGAGTGATTTCTGAAGACCACTTTGTACGTTTCTGTTGTGATTATGAGTTGGTTTTATAGACCAAGTCTCAGAGGGCAATCTTATTTTTCTTATCCCCAAATGCCTAGGTGTCGGCACCCCAGAGTTGACTTCTTGCCCTACTTGTACTCACACACACTTTTATTAAGAAAAATGAGGCACAAAGAAGTTAGATGGCATTCTTTCAGTCATTCAACACATATTTTTACCCATTATGTGTCACGTTCCAAGGTTGGTTCTGGGGAATATAGTGTGCATAAAATACAGTCTTTGTACATGAGGAAGCAGACAAATAAGCAAGTACAACAAAATTGGGTAAATTCACTATTGGGGAAATAGAGGTCACAAAGGATTATATATAGTATGGATAGCTAGCCCTGTTTCCTACTCTTCGTTTCTAGCTATTTTGACTTTCCAATTTCATAACCAAGTAGAGCTGAGCAAGTAGTTTTGGAAATACAAATATAAAAAATTGATGGGGCAAATTCTCTAAGCAGCTAAGAGATCCTGGCTAGGATGAGGAGGTTTTAGAAGTGCCTTCACTGTGGGAGATGCACCTTGTCTTTGACATGAAAATCATCGGGAACAAAGCGAAGAAAACACCTTGCAAGTTTCCGTGACTCAGTGGGAATCAAGAATTACTTTAGAAGGATGAATTGCGGTTAGATGCCAGATGTCATAGATATGAAACACCTTTGAAAAGTGATAGAGATCTAAAAAAAAAAAAAGAAGAAGAAGAAGAAGAAGAAAAAGAAAAAGAAATATCAGAGGGCAACCAGGACAATGTCATGGGCATTGTGACAGGACTTTATTCAAGAATATAAGGCATGGAGTTTTATTTTTAATCAAAGTTTCTACTGCTCGAAATTCATTTTCTTCACTAGATTCAGCCACGTCAAAACTCATCCTGAGGTTCTTTTTAATTTTTTAGGCTCTTCTGAGGTTCCTGAAAAAAAAAGTCAAAGCAATGTTTGGTTCAGACCTTTGACAAATTCATGAATAGACTTCTGTGAAGTTTTAAAATATTCCTGACTGCTTCTGCTGCCTTAACTAGTGTTGGTGAATTACTATTATTGGAAAGAAATTCTATTTCCCAGTGTAGAACTAGAGGAACATCCCACCCATCTTAGCTATTCTGAAGAAGGCATTAAAATGACATATATCCTGCCTTTTTATCAATTTTTCAGAAGTTTTCCTATTAGCATATAAGTTACATGTCCTTGGATGCCAGGAGAAACAGAATATAACGCACCACTAGAGAGTTATTTTGGACTAGCCATCATTTTGACAGATAATAGCTTTCTGTAGTAATTATGGTTATATCAGGTTATACGACATCAGCAAACCAAACGAATAAGCAAATGATGAGCAACTTAGCTTTCCAACCGAAAGAGCTCTGTTAATTTTCTTTGGTAATTATTTAATTTCATGAATAGATTCTCTTGATATTTTAACTTTAAAAAGAACTGTCTCCAAATCTCAAATTCTGGACAGGATACGATACTTTGTCAAAACCTGTCTAAGTGGTTATCTGCATGGTGAGTTCATTCTGAAGGCTTCATGTGCCTCAGAATCAACTTGGATATCTGTAAAATTTCAGGCTCCTGAACCAATTTTGAAGGGAGATTATAATTCAGTAGATTGCGGACAGTGTTCTAGAACCTGCATTTTAAATTCACTTTCTTGTGGTTTGCAGGCCAAGGGTCCGTTGATCACTTTATTTGTTTTCTATTGTTGTGTGACAAATTACCACACATTTCGTGGCTTAAAACAACACACCTTTGTTATTTCAGTTTCTGTAGGTCAGAAATCTGGGCATAGTTTTGCTGGATCTCAGGGTCTCACAAGCCTAAAATCAAGATGTGAGCTGGCCTGTGTTCTCATCTGGAGGCTCTACTCCTAAGCCCTTCTAGGTTGCTGGCAGAATCCATTTCTTTGAGGTTGTAGACTGAGGGCTCTGGCTTCTTACCAGCTGTCTGCCAAAAGCTGCCTCAGGACCCAGAGGCCACCAGCAGACTCCCGCTACCTGGCCTTCCAGAGACAGTTCACAGCTTGGCACTTTGCTTCTTGAAGCCCCACAAGAGATCCTCTCTAACTTCCCGGAGGGCCCAGTCTTTTTTGTAAAGGCTTTTACCTCCTTAGGTCAGGTGCACCCAGCACGGTCTCCCTTTGGGAATAACTCAACAGGCACTGATTTGGAGTGTTAAGGCACCTGCAAAAATCTCGTCTTTGCCCTACAATGTAACCTAATCACAGGAGGGAAATCCCATTCATGGTCCCACCCACGCTCAAGGCATGGGGATTACAAGGGGCATTCCACCAGAGGGTGGGAAGCTCGGGGGCTGTCTTCAGAGTTCTGCCTACCACACCCACTCTCTGGGAAGCGCAGACTGTGAAAGACAAAAGTCACAGGTTCCTAGGATCTTTCCGTGTGAGACAAGCAGGGATGATAGCACTAGCCCTGTAGATGTGGTTTGTATTTACTGACAATAAGGTAAAAATAAACGATGCTGAGGGATCCAGTGCAATGGGTCTATGAGGAGGAAAGCAGGGAGATGAGAGCTTTTGTCCAGGGAAAGACTGGTCTCATTTTCTTACCTTTGTCCTAACCAGTCAGGCAAGCTTTGTTACTTACCGTTTAGAAGGCTAAATACTCTGTAAGAAGGAATTCTAGCTTTGGTGGTTATTTTAGCATTTCCATAGGAATGAAGGGCTCCTCAATGTGGAAATGGTCCCCAAAAGCATCTATGCCTGACCCTTAAAGAGTAGTTGCTACTTTTTAACATCTCTAAGAGTGATAATTTTCTGGAAAAATTTACAAAACCTGGTACCAGAAGAAATAGAAAATCTAAACAAAACCATTATCATAGAAGAAATAGAAAATTTGTCAGTTACCCCTCAAAAAGTAACAGAAAGAGCAGTTCATGGGGGAAATTTTACCAATCTCTAAAATGTTGATATTTCCAGTGGTATTTAAACTATTATTGACCATAGAAAAGAAGGAAAGAAGGATGTTTCCTAATTCTATTGTGAAATAAACAATAACATTTAAAACTTAGATTGTGTCTAAAATGAAAGCATTGAGAAATCTTACTTATGTGTATCTATGCAAAAATTCTGAACAAATATTAGCAAAAGAATCCAGTAGTAGCACAGTTTAAAAAATACATGTATATATACATACATATACACACTCCTACTATGATCAAGAGGAGCTTATTCCAAGAATACAGCAACAGTTCACCATTAGGAGATGTCTATTAGGGGAGCCTGGGTGGCTCAGTTGTTAAGTGTCTGCCTTCGGCTTAGGTCATGATCCCGGGGTCCTGGGATCGAGCCCCACGTTGGGCTCCCTTCTCAGTGGAAAGCCTGCTTCTCTCTCTCCCACTCCGAGCCCTGCTTGTGTTTCCTCTCTTGCTCTCTATCTGTCAAATAAATAAATAAAATGTTTTTGTTTTTTTTAAAGGAGGTATCTATTAATGCCACTTATATTAATAGATCTAAGGGAAAATTTGTTTGGTTATCTCTATACATCCTAAAAATGCATTTGACAAATTATAATGCCCATCCTTCATAAAAATCCTAATAAAAATCAGATAAATAGGTATTTCCTTAACATGATAAAATATATCTGTCTCAGACAAAAACCCAGAATCATACTTACTAGGGAAACACTGAAAGCATGTCTATAAAGCCGGGAATTTTCAAGGATGTCCGCTGTTGCCACTTTACCTACCATCATCCTGCAAGTACTGGTCAACACAATTAGGTAAGAGACAGAGATATGTGGTTAACAAATTGTAAAGGTAAAATGATCACTTTGTGTACCTGGAAAATTTAAGAGAATTCTCTAAAAAAGTTCTTTAAAAATAAAAGTCAGTAAGGACAAGGTATGAAATTAATATAAAAAAATCAAGAGCATTCATATATTTGAACAACAACCAGTTAGAAGATATGCTGCATTTAAAACAACCATAAAAAGATAAAATAACTAGGAATAAAATTAATATAAAGTATTGTACAAAATCTTTCTGAAGAAAACTTCTGAAAAATGCTCCTGAGAGACATAAAAAAATGACTTGAATAACAACAAAATGGCATATCATGTTCTGGAATAGAAAGATGAATATATCAAGTTACCAGTTCTTCCTAAATCATAAACAAGGTCATTTTAATATCCCGACGAAAAATAAGCTGTCAGTAATAGCCAGGAAAAAATTGACATAGAAGAATAAAGAGGAGAAGTATCTGTTCCACCCTCGTACTGGTACTTAAGTAGATAAAAAGATCTCATGAGGAGCGCCTGGGTGGTGCAGTCAGTTAAGTGTCCAACTCTTGACTTCGGCTCAGATGGTGAGCTCAAGGTCAGATGGTGAGCTCAAGGTTGTGGGACCAAGCCTTGCTCCAGCTCCCCTACTCAGCATGGAGTCTGCTTAAGAGTCTCTCTCCCTCTGCCCCTCCTGCTTGTGCTCTCTCTCTCTCTCAATACATAACTAAATCTTAAAAAAGAGATATCTAATGAAAAATTAGAAAGTTTAGGACTGGAATAAATGATGAGAATGGCATATCTAATCAGTAGGAAAGAGAAGGATTACTGAATGAATGGTATTGGGACAACTGAATAACCATCTAGGAAAGATTTCCTTAATCCAGAGTTCACACTAATACTAGGGTAAATTTCAAATGGAGCAATAATTTTAATGTAAACATGAAACCATAAAATTAATAGAAGAAGCAATGGTAGAATTAATTTATGAACGCAAAGTAGGGCTTTCTATCCATGACACAAAATTCAGTTAAAAGGCTGATAAATTTGACTATGTAAAAAAGAATGTACACAGTAAAAACCATTAGGGAAAAGTTGTTTGCAATTCATCACATATGATAAGCAACCTCCCCTAGTAAATAAGGAAGTTCTAATAATTGATGGAGAGAAGACCATAACCCAGTAGAAAAATGGTTATAGGATATAAATGGACTGTTTATAGAAATGGAAATACAAACTGGTCTTAAGCATATGAAAGCTTGTTCAGTCTCATTCACAATAAATTTTCTCAAAAGAAATTTTTCTTTTGATGTCTACTGTGTGCCAATAATATTGGCCCTTTGGATACAGGAGACACAGCAATGAGCCAAACAGAGCTCTCTGTTCTCACTGAGCTCACATTCAGGTGGAAATGCAAATTAAAGCTACACTGAAATGCCATTTTCATCTACCAGACTAGTAAAAATCCACAAGTTTGACATCACACTCTGTAGCAAGGGGCGATAGGCACTCTGCACTCTCATACTTTGCTAAGGTAAACCGAGAGGCTGAAGTGGTACAACTTAAAAAAAAAAAAGTGGGACAACTTCTGTGATATGTAATTTAGCAATAACTATCAAAGTTACACATGCAAAGCCCTTTGAACCAGCAATTCTATTTCTAGGAATTTCTCCTATGGAATTACTTGCATAGGAGAGAAATGACATACGTGCAATGTTTATTGCTAGTGTGTTTACAATATGAGATTAGACACAATCTAATAAAAGGGTGTTTGAAGACAGGGTGATACATCCATACTATGGAATACCAGGAAATTATAAAAAAGAATGAGGAAACATTTACGAGGAAAGATCTCTTAGCGAGATCATTAAATATACATATATATGTATAGTATGGTATTGTGTAAAGAAAAACAAAAATAACATATATGCACATATAAGTGTATAAATCTATATCTATCATCTATCTATCTATCCACAAAAATCTAAAAACCTTGGTTTTTAGGAGAAAGGAAAGAAGGGAAAGAATTATGTGATGTGGTAGAAAGCAGTTGTCTGCAGGAAATGGGAAAAGAGGGAGACATTTTGCTGGATATGCCTTCCTAGTTTATAAAATTTTATCATGTGAATGTATCTCTTATTCAGAAAATTAAGTCCAAAAAATAAGTCTTTCTTATTAAATTTTTTTCTAATTAAAAGAACATAACTCCGAGAGATGGTTTGACCGTATTTCTATTTTGGTAATCTACACCAGTGTTTAATCATCTTCATGAATAAGAAGCATGATATTCTTTTTTTTTATGCATGTGAGAAATTTAAAAAATTAAAAAAATTTTTTGGATAAGCATCATATTCTTGATTACACTTAAATCTTCCTTTTTGATTTGTCTTCTTAAGAAGCAACTACTCAAACTTCTCTTTAAGTTATAGGCCACCTCATTTCCATTCATGTCCAGGTCTTTGTATAAAAAGGAGAGACATCTGTGAAGCAAAAACCACATGTATTATGTAAAACTCAAGTTTCAATATAAAAACTAGAAAAGCAAGGCCCCAGATCCCAGTGGAATGAAAGAGATACCATATGCCATGGGCCTGAAATTTCATCTACCTTGAAGTCAGCTGCAGATAATATTAGAAGGATTTGATGTCACATAGTCCTAGAAAAGGAGGACAGACTGGAATTCATCTGATTTGGAACTTGGCTTCTTGGTAAAATTGTCCCTGAAATAAAAGATGGTATTAATGAAAATTCTTAGGGACCTATTTTAACAAAGTGCAAAGAAGGAAATGTTTGCAGTCAGTTTCCATACCGAAGTTCTTTTCTGTTTACTTGGCATCATATGTAAAAAATGTTTTTCTCTACTTTGCTCCTCTAACTATGCATCAGGTCTAGGGCTCAGAAAGTGGGGGGAGAGGAGAAACGAAAGAAACAGAATTAAGAGAAATGGGTTAATGGTGTCACATGTTGTAGGCAGGAAATTTAGTGAGTGATGGAAACTGCCAATATCCTTGATGGATGGAGGGCATGGTTCTCTTAGTACGTTGGAAAATGTTGTATCTGTTTTTGCATTGCTATTGACTAAACACAGACTAGAACAGCTCTCCTTCTTAAAAAATAGAGACCAAGCAGAGGCTGCCATTGACTCAGGTCAAGACAGTGCTTCCGCCAATACCTGAACTAGAAGTCACTTCCACGGTGCATTTGCAAGATCCATATACACGGTGAGTGATGATTCCGCTTTACTGATGATTTGCCTTGGTTCATTATAAACGTGACAGATCCAGGGAGGTACAGTTTACCCCAACTTTCATTTCTATCCGGTGTAGGAGACGAAAAGTGATGAACTTGAAAAAGCAGTTCATATGAATTATTTTAGACGACATGAAATAAAATCACTATTTCTTCCAAGGTCTAGGAAGGGCCAATAAACTAATCTCTTAGTCTGTTAAACAGCATGTGCCCCTGAGATGTCAGCTCATCCTTCGGCTGCTTCCTGGGGTTGGGTCATACATAATTCCAGCAGGTCCATTGTTGCTTCAGTCGGGACATGAGAAAAGAGAGAATGTGAATTTATAAGCAGAACAACCACTGACCCTCAATTTCTGAAATTAAAAAGTTCCCTCAATGTAACATGTGATGATCTAATTAATGTGCATGGGTTTTCATGTACTTAAATCCCAAACTGTGGTCAGAAGTGTCTTAGAAATATTTTTGATTCATTCAACACATATTTACTAAGGAGCTATTATGCTGAGGCACTATAGAAAGCTACTGCCGGGGGTGTACCAGTTCTCACAGGGAAGAGGGGAGACACTAGCATTTAGCAGCACCTTTTATTGTTCCGTGGTGATAGGCTAGATCATTTACTCGTCTTTGCGTTTTTCAGTTGCAGGTGTAGAATTTAGTGATTCAGAACTTACGTGCAATACCTGGTGCTCATCACAACGAGCGCCCTCCTTGATCCCCGTCATCGATTTCCCCATCCCCCACCCGCCTCCCCTCTGGTAACCATGTTTGTTCTCTAGAGTTAAGAGTCCCTTTCTTGGTTTTCCTCTCTTTTCTTCCCCCCATATTTGTTTGTTCTGTTTCTTAAATTCCACATATGAGTGAAATCATATGGTATTTATTTGTCTTTCCCTAAAAGACAAAATAAGACTTTGACTTTTTTCACTTAACATAATACTCTCTAACTCCATCCACTGTGTTGCAAATGGCAAAATTTAACTCTTTTTTATGGCTGAGTAATATTCCAGTGTGTGTGTGTGTGTGTGTGTGTGTGTGTGTGTGTGTGTGTACACACACCACTATTTACTCTTCATGATACCTGGGTAATTATCAGTCAAGACTCTAGCAGGAAACTAATAGTATACTCAAATGGAATCATTTGAGGCGAGTTTAATAAAGGGATTATTAAGTCAGGTTCTGAAAAAATCCAAAAGCAGAGTGCAGCACCCTCAAACTTGTCACAGTGGAGCCCTGCTTCTGTCACTAAGACTAAAGGGGCGAGGAACCCAGAGAGACCGAGACAGAGGCAGACACATGCAGACACACACACACACACACACACACACACACACACACACACACTGATAGAATATGTGGGGAGGGCTACCTGATAGGGACTGTGACTTTTAGTCAATGACACAACAGCCTGTGATTGCCCTGAAGAGAGAGTACTTCGCTTTGACTGTTCTCTTTCCCCGATGTGCTGATACTCACCTTGGGTCAAACCCAAGGAGAGCCAGAGGAGCTGTAGCTAGATGGAGGCAGTTCATAGAGATTGGCCTCCCTGGGTACCAAACAGGGTGGGAAAAACGGGGTGCAGATCTAGAAGCAACCAAAGGGATCAAGCGTAGGTGGCTCAATGTGTCAAACTGGAAACTAAGTGCTAGGGATATATTTGTGTTCAGGACTAGAGAGAAGCAGGTCTTAGTGTTTGGGTCTTAGTGGAATCAGAGTCTGCTATTGGCTCAGAAACTGCTAGTAGAATAATGTAATCATAGAGCTGTTTTAATGAAATCTTATGCTTGATACCTCTCATTCTGGTCTTCATTCTGGGATGCTTGACGTTGCATATGAAGAGATCTCCTTTGTTCATTCACCTGGTGCTTTTTGAGGACTTGCTGTATGTCCAGAATTCTGCTACTCATTGGCAAAATAACATACAGTCAGTGGGGAAATCAGATCGATGAATCCTAATTCCAATAGAGTGCCAGTAACATGATAGAGGTATTCACAGGGGACTCAGGAGGCACAACAGGGAGACCCCTCATTCAGAGGAAATGCCGCCTAGCATTTAGGAGGTGTTCAATAAGTATATGCTGAATGATTAAGTCCCAACTTCTATGTTTCTTTAAAAGAAATTTGTGTGAACACTTATGCTTTCATTTTATGGAAGAGGAAATTAACCCAAACATACTGTAGTGACAGAAGCTTGAGGAGACCCTAGCTTTCCTGGGTCCTAGGCTGAGAAGTTTGTTAACACTAACCACACAGCCTGCCTAGGTCTATAATGAAGGCTTCATTGCCTAACACAGGTTTGGAAAGAGCTCTTGATCAGTGATATCGGGGAGCACCTGGGTGGCTCAGTTGGTTAAGCATCTGCCTTTGGCTCAGGTCATGATCCTGGGGTCCTGGGATCTAGCCCTGCATTGGGCTCCCTGTTGAGTGGGAAGTCTGCTTCTTCCTCTGCCCCTCCCCCCATTCATGCTCTCTCTCTCTCTCTCTCTTTCTCTCTCAAATAAAAAAATACAATCTTAAAAAAATGATACTGGGAAGTTTTTTGGTATTCTTATAACATACAGTTTAATAAATGATTTAAAAATTATTCTCCACTAATTCTTTTCAGGTAATACCTAACATTTTTATGGTAATATTTGTCTTTTTTTCCTTCAATCTTCAGAATATCCTTCTGAATTCCCCTGGACCATTTGGACTGAACCCTTTTGAAGAATACTCATAATTTCATTTCGGGAATGAGTTAACTAGTAAATATATGGGTACAACTGAGGATTCACAGTAGGAAACAGTAGGAATGCTGACTGGTTGGTGAAAACTGGCTCAAGAACTTTCATTTGACCCATGATATCAAAGAAACGAGTTTTTTCAGGAAGCCATCATAAGTCATGGAAAACAAGCTGATGAAACCCATGGAAACAACAAGGGAACGCTCACTGTCCTTGCTTATCCATCATTATACAGCTTACAGTGGCCCTAAGATTTTGATTTTGAAAGGAACCAAAACCAGGGTCAAGGATGAAAATCTTTCTCTCATTCACCCATATTGCAAATTCTGATTTGATGGGTTTTCCTATATAGACGGATTGTTTCTCTTTGGAAATTACTTAAGAGGGCCTGGGTTGTTCGTTTATACATTTGTTTGGATTTATAAATTTTGCAAATTTTGTCTCCTTTTGGCACTGAGGATGTTTTAAAAAATTTCAAAGATACCAAAATAAAATGAATTTAAATGAAATACTAAGTGAAACTTGAATATTTATATCTAATAGCAAAATGGTTCTTCTAATTCTTCTTGGTGTTCGTATTTTCATAGCTATCACTGATGTCAAGAACAATTATAGTTATTAATTATAACAAAAACACATATAGACAAGAGGGCATCTCTTAACATTGAAAAATATAAAAAATATCTTTCCAGAGTTAAGGTGGAATTTAATCTCCTGGCATCATTTTATGGTTACAATTGCTTATCTGAGCAGATTTCTAAAGTTTAACTGCAGGGTCAGATTTAATTTTAAGCAACCTAATAGGAATGAATGATTCAGCACACAGAGGTTTTTTCCTGATACTCTTTTTCTTCTCTTTCTTTTTGCTAGATCACAAACTGAGATTCTAATCATAATATTTAGGGATTGAAGATTTGGCAAATGGAATTCTAGTAGTCTCACTCTTTATTGTCTCTGTAAACTTGATTAATAGGGGAGTTAGGCTCAGGTCTGGGATTATTCAGCAGGAGT